>NC_135502.1:143496109-143796109 GCF_052857255.1 Amblyomma americanum | reverse complement strand
GGGCAATATACACAGCTGGCAGGCAGCCAGTATCATATATCAGTGCGGCAGCTCTATGAAAGTGAGGGGAGAATACGTCTGCAGAACACACTGCCTGTAATAACTGCTGATGACTTGCAGAACATAGAAAGCAGTACTTCGAGCAGCGTGGAGAGCACTTTCTCTATTTCTGTCACTGGGAGTGACCTAAATGCTCTAAGTTCTCGCATGCCTGTTGTTGCCTACGTTGCGGGATACTGTGCGCATGCTGCATTGAAAGCACTCAAGTGCGACACTTGCCGGGAAAATCTGGTCACTGCCAGAGAGCAGGCTCAAGCAGAGGATGATGATGATGACACTAATTCATTAATCAGACAATTGGATCGAGGTGGTTTAAAATTTCCATCACCATTTGTTGTCGCCCTTGTAATGCATGCAGAAGTCATAGTGAAGAAGCTTGCTGAGAAAGAAAATTGTGCAGAGTTCCTGAGTGGTTCTAACCAAAAGAAGCTGGTCAGCAAACTCATAGTGAAATCTCTTCCGGAAAGTAAGAAAATGATAACATGCATGAAAGGGCACACATATGAACAGTTAACCAGTTTGCTAGCAAACTGTGCAACAAACATACTTTTGAATAACCTCTGCAAGCAGAAAAATGACCTTGCATGTGTTGCAATAGAAAATGAAAAAAAAAGGAAAGCTCGTATCTTTACTGAGAAATGAGCATTTGTGCTTTAGTACTACACTGATGTCTTTCCATTCTGTTGGCTATTGTTCAAAATGAATAATTCTGAATGTTATGTATGCACTGCTTCTGAGTTGTTTTCATGTGCCATGTACATTGTGTATTGTGTGCTGCTGCTTGTAAATAAACCGGCTTATTTTGTGCAAACGAGCACCCTTTTATTTTAACTTTGTATACACTATTTTCTTTTTCTGCTCCAAATCTATACGCTTCTTGTGAATTTCAATGTCAGTGTAGTGTTTAAAGATCTGGTGAATTCAATATATTACAAGAAGAGCAATAATTGACTATATTGCAATAAAAAAACTTTTTGCATACCTAATTTATGCCGTACATACTTGTGAGTATTCTTTGCTGATATCCCCACACTCTATTTTAACTGCCTTGTATGTATGGGTTACACATTGCAATAATTTGAATTTCAGATGCATTACAGGTCACGGTACTTGTTCTTTTGTGCTTATTTTGCAAACTACCCTCTTGTATGCTCCTCTTACAATGTGTTAATGCTGTGTCACTAAAGCTTTGTGAATCTTTTCAAATAAACGCTGCGCATTGCGGTTTCTGTATGTTTTGTAACATTTGGGTTGATATTTCCGCTAGTTCAGTGACCACCGCTAAGAAAACAAGCTTAGGTCTACTGCGTCGATTTTGAAGGAAGTAGTGCGTATTGTGCTTTGCAGTTCTGATAATTTAATGTTCCAGACCGTTCAGGCATCCTCAATGCTAGCGTGCAATACTTTTCATTAAATGTTAGCAACTAGGAAACTGAATTGCGTGTAAAGAGCAAGAGAACACTTTCTGAAACGGGGCACTATCGCGTATTCGGCGGTTCGGCACGCACCGCGCTCGGGCGAGCGGGAGCGGTTCGGCCGCCGCCCCGTGACGTCGCTGACGTCACGACACTTTGGGTGCAGGCCTTGAGAGTATATAGGAGGTGGTGGCTGGGTGCGCACGCGGCTACTGCGACAAGAAAAAAGAAAACAAGAAAAAGAGAGAGAGAAGCGAAAGCAGAGAAAAAGAGGAAGCAAAGAAGAAACGTGGTGAGGCTTAACAAAAGAAGGGAAGCGTCCGCCAATTGTGGGTTTCGGTATGCCTCTGTCCGCGTATGTGCAGCCCCGAGCGGCTCCGAAAGATGGCCCGGACGAGGCGGAACAGGTTGAGACCGCCCAGAGTGGCTCCACATGGTGACACGCGAGCCGCTAAAACCAGATACGCTTCGCATAGGAGGACCAGATGGAAAGGCATGTTGACAGGAATGCAAAAAAACAAGAGATATAGCACAGAGAAATTTCAAAAAATAAGAAAAATATATATAATGACAAAGAAAGAAGAAAGAGAAGGGCACATATGGCCCTCGCGGGACCACAGAATGAGTTGAACGGCAGATGGAAACAAGCAGAAACTGACATGCAACAAGGGTATGACCTCAGACGACTCGGTCAGTGGTAGTACTTTGTCCATTAGGGTTGAAATTTTCTTTGGTTTCTGCCATCGAAAGAGACGATAGGGTGCCATGGTTTTCATTGATGCCCTTTTGCACTCTGTTAAATTTGAAAATAAAGTATGATTCGCGTTGTTCGCGCTCCCGGATGTTTTTAAAGCTACTCTGCAATATCGTTACTTTAAGTATATCAAGCACGTCGCCTTTTTCGCGGAGGTGTCTCAAAGGTGGGAGGCCAGGGAGAGATTCAGTATGTGAGCGGTGGTTATTAAATCTTAATCGGAAGGAAGTGTCTGTTCGGTCAATGTATTGCATCTGACATTCGCCACACTCGAGCATGTAAACAACATTACTGGAATCGCAGTTTAAGTCCTCTAGGATAACATGTTTGAAATCTGAATGGGTACTTTATTCAGTTCTGTGGTTTGCATGTGTTTGCAAACTTCGCATCTGCTCTTTCCGCAAGGTGTGCAACCCACCGGCCTCGGTTTATTAACCGTTGAGTGTACAAGGTGATTTTGTAAATTTTTTGGCCTTCTGTATGTTACCTGGGGGACCAATGGAAATATTCTTGAGAGCCGCTCACTTTGTTCTATGATATTGAAGTGTTTTTGAAGAATTTTGTTAATATCCGGTATATATATATATATATATATATATATATATATATATATATAGCAGAACGCCAGTAAAGCGTGTAATCGCTGCGTGCGTTCACAGGGTGGCATGTCACATTTGCTAACCTGAGGCGCTACGGCTATGAGCACGTGATTTAGCCCCATCTTGTAATCTGAGACCGGGCGGAGAAACGGACGCGAAACGAAGACCTCTAACGGTCGTAAAATGCTCGACATACCATAGTATGTTGGGTCCATAGACACCAACATTTTCTTCAGTCTATCCGCATCACAAGCATTCCATCTATTCAGAGCGCACCATTGCTTTGTTCCGCGAACTTGTATTGACAACGGATTTCTACGTGCATGCTTTACCTTTTGCTCGACGATACGGTTATTTTCAGTTTCCTGCCGACTGGGCAATTATTTTTGCGTTTAGTCTAAGAGCTGTTGCTCTTTCGCTGTCCTCACGTCGGATGGTCATGTGATTGTATTCGATTCGCAGCATTTGAACACCAGCGCTTAAGCGTAACTGTAGATGGGACCGAACACAACTTACTAAATTGTGATAATGGGTTGCACATGTAGGCGTTAATGCTCATAGGAAAGACTGAGACACTAAGTAAAAAAATAAACAAATTTCGCCCTTCCTGTTTTTTTCATTCTCCTAATCTCATCCCTGCTAAGCGAAAAGAGTCTGTAAGGTAGCAAAAATATTGATTGCACCGGCGCTAAATGGAAAAAGTACCGCGTTAAACGAAAAACAAGACATTGCTGATTAAAAGGGAGCAGACTGTTCAACAGCTTTCTGTCTACAGAGCGGACACTGTTTCCAGCCAGTTACAACTAAAGCGAACACCACAACAGTGACCTAAGAGTACCACAGGAGCGTTTCAACAATCCTCAAACTTTCTTCGTTTACGCGCATATCCTCAGAGCTATTTGCCTCGAGCGCTTGTCGTCCCTGATTTCGGTGGAGACTTGAGAAAGCACAAACAAAACGGTAAACAGGCGCAAGAAGCTTTTAGAGCTCCGCTATCGATCAGGGTTTGAGTGAAGCGTTATGTCGGTTTGTTTGCCAAGGCAACCGAAGAAGGCGCCAGGCACTTAGCGAACTTGACGCTCGAGTTGACTGAGGGACAACGCTGAGAAGGAAGAGGGCAGGGCTAGAAGACAGGGAGACCGAAAAGCACATTATAGGCCTGGAGAAATGAAGGATATTTGATATTGCTTCTCTCCCCGTACTTTGCCCTCCTGAATCGGCAAGGAACAAAAACAAATGACAACTTTGTACAACAACAATCTTGCAAAATAAAAAAGAAGAACGTTTCCTCTTTGTGTTCGTAAATCAAGAACAACTTACAACACTACCATAAAAAAGGCTTGCTTGTTGCACTACTTTTATTGACTGCTACCTCATCGTGTCCTTTGCATATGTCAGAATAAACTCGATGATGAAGGGGTTCGCATACGTTGGTTAAGTAGTGAGATAAACTGACTCGCACTATATTCGAAGATAACTCGTCAAAACTGAAGGAAAAATTTGGCAGGATATCGCAGCAGTGAAGCCTTCCAATTTAGAAATATACTGCGGAAGCACCTTGCGCGAAATTGTCTACAAGCGTAAAAAAAAACAGAAATTGAGAAGGCGTTGTGATTCTCCATCCGCAGCGAAGCTCGTTTCTAATCACTATCGCTGGTATCGAACATCCCGAAACTCAAAATCAGCGAAAAGTGCCGTTTACAATTCAAAAAAACTTGGCCGAGATTATTTCTAGCAAAGGGGGTAAAAAGTCATTATCATCTGCTATGCAGCTATACTGCTAAAAGAAAAGTTGTACAAGTTCAGAAACATTGTAGTTGGTGAAAACATCTTCACAGTTGTGGCTTCGAACCGGAGGCCACCGCATATTAACTTAATTAGTTGCACTGAAATTATATAGGTTGGAGGGTCTATAATGATGGTAGATAAAGTGAGGTTCTATAACACGTCAAACATAAGTCACCGCCCAAGAATACAAACGGAGCTAGAATCAGTATAATGTGAGAATACAACATTACTGCATTGCACTACAGTACAATGTTGCGTTCTTTGGTATAATGATGATGAATATAGATATTTATGGCGGAAGGGCATATTATGCAAAACGGCGCCATGGCACAAGGCATTTTTCTTCTACTAAATTTAGGGTTAAAGACCAATTTCCAAGCATTTCACCCTAATTAACTGAGCACAAGACCAGAAAAAAACTTGTATCCAGTGTATCACCGGTGGGTACCCGGCGACACTGAGGATTGAACCCCGCACTACCCGCATGTGAAGCAGATGGTCAGACCGCTGCTGTGGTTCTTTGGTTTTTTATTCATTATTGAAAACTGAGAGGAGGACGGGAGGGAAATAAAGAGGGAAAGAAGACTGGGCTCAAGCTGCCTACCCTTCTTTCGTCCCGACCTTCGTTCTCTTTTGAAGTTTTCAAGACAGAACTTACTGCTGTCATTGTCAACTTAACCAAATCAATATGGTATCATGTATGAGATTTCTGCTCGACTTCAATACAGTAGTTTCACGTATCAATTCACTTTGTATCTTGAGACCATGGTGTATGATGTGCCTAACGGTTACTTATGAACACCGCGGGAATATTCTATTCCTCGGAGGTGAACTTCGCTGTTTATTTGCGCAGTAACTTTCAACATTGTTCGACATGTACACTAAAAGAGCTTCCAAGCTCATAGGTCATTGCAAAAGAATATACTTAAAACTGCACACACAGACCACAACAAAATACCATGACAACTGCCAGTGGTGGTCATGGTGTTCTTGCTTTGTTTCCTTTGCCGAAGATTTGCACAGTTTTTTTTTTGTTTTTTTGCGTAGAGGTCTCTCATGTCTGCTGCGCTTCCGTGATATGCTGAATATGTTTTTTTTATCAAGTTCACGCTGGACTCACACACAGGATATTGGATATCTTTGTTTACCCACTGCCACTCGATAGAAGCGCACTGGGCCCTTGAATAACACTCAATCGCAGAACGCACGCATTAGTAAAATATTCTGGATTAATATGGACGACCTGTAGTTATTTTCAGTAGAATAGAATGTCCTTACGGATGCAAATTCGCTGGTTACCGGCATCTAAATCCTGCTGCCAGGGTATCCAGTGTGGGGTTCCACTAATAATTCTGCGACTCGAGCGCGCCTTTTTCGCTATGCTTAGGATGCCGCAATTCGCTCTCACATAGACGCAATGCGCCTGCGCAGGACTCTTAGCCTCTTGGCTTAAAAGCCCTGCAAGAAGCACGTTCGCATCAGTTGGCAGGAGCGGTTGCGGCCACGAGCACGCATCCTGAACTGTTTCTTTCCGCCTGTACAGGTTGGTGATTTTTATGCTCCTCTTAAATAGTAGGATGCACAAGCTCCCAAACATTGTCAGCTGTACTGAACCCTTCTAGCCTAGCGATTCTATTTAGCATCACCAAGTTTGAAGAACAGCACACTTCACACAGGAACGTAACTTCAATGACTTACCGCTGATTCATAATTTGGTTATTTATCTGCATAAAATTGAAACCTTTCAGCTCACAGACAAACGCCGCTACGTATAATGGTAGTACGATATCTGCATACGCTCTGCTGTCGCCATCCGCTTGAATTGCTTCCTCCCTTATATCGTGTGCAACAAACGAAATGGTGTTTGTCTTCCTCTGATCATGCCAAGTTATTATTGAGGGCTAGAAGGCTTCGCAAGTACTTGATTGCAAATAAAATCATGAGGATTTGGGGGCTCTAGGAGGGCCCAAGGGGTCCTGATGAGGGCCCTAAACCTAACGCAGAATGTGTACAGCCCCTCCGTTTGAAGTTCTGTGATTTATGGGGTTTTTTACATATCTTCTGATGTGACATTTCTGTGCTCTGCATATAAGAAAAAACGTGCTTTCCAGCAAAGTAGACGAGTATATTTAGACCACCCCAATTTTAGAGCGAAAACGAAGAATTCTCCAGAGCTGCACACTGAAGTGGTAGGGTGTTGGACACCGATGCGTACTGATCAGATGAAAAATACTTAGTCTTTGTACGAACCACCAAAACAAGTAGTTTCCCAATGCTTTGAATGTGCAGCAATTTCAACCGTCACAATAAACTTAAAGCTTCAGCACAATGATTAAGCCAGCCGCTGCGCATCGACGGCGCTAATTCAGGACCAGTAATCGAACTCGCTTGAAAAGAAATAGCTCTTTTACGCTTCATTATAGCAGCTTACAAAGATTAAGTATAAAGAATAACGCGATCCTCCACTGAAAGAAGCACCTTCGCCTCAGCAGGGTTCTAAAAAGTGTTGCAGTAACTCATTACATCCGAATTTTGTATCATAAATTGTACTTCACGCAGAAAGCCGGGTACTATCACAGCCGTATGCGAATTGCTAAGTCCCTCATCAACAAGCTTAAACTGCAAACAAAAAAATATGTGGTCTCTCTGCTCATTACACAGCGCCACCGAGCAGAACCAATCAGCGTTTGGAAAAGTACGCGCACAGTCCAATACAATGTGGTAGAAAGCAGAAGTGCAAGCTGTGTATCTTGTTAATCTCCTTTCATCAACTTGAGAAGTGAGCAGACACATCTCCCGCTAAAAAGAGTGGAATTGTTTCAATGCTTTTTCTTGGGGTAATTTATTAGGTCCCATTGATTCCAACTGAAATCCTGCATATAAATATATGAAGAAAAGTCAGCCGCCGCGGTGGCTCAGGGGTTCGGCCACTCGGCTACAGACGCGAGCGACGCGGGTTCGATCCCGCCCGCGGCGGTCGAATTTCGATGGGAACGAAATGCTAGGCGCCCGCGTACTGTGCGATGTCAGTGCACGCTAAATAACCCCAGGTGATCGAAATTTCCAGAGACCTTCACTACTTCGTCCCTCATAGCCTGAGTCACTTTGGGATGTTAATCCATCATAATCCAATCCAAACCAATGAAGAAAAGGCAAAGGCTAGGTTTCCTCAGTCAGTTTCGTACGCGTGGAAATTACTCTTTTAATTTTTTTTTATTCCTAAAAGACCTGAGTTGGGCCTCAAATGGTTAATAATTGCAGTAAAAAGTTAACAAAGCACAAATTTCGTGTTATGTAAAGTACAGTCTTTATAAATGACCGCTTGTAAAAAGTTTCTGAATAAGGCTTTCTCGCAACTGAATACGAGTGACATTTTGGCGGTAGAGAAATTTTTCTGGCCTTCGGGAAATCGCCAGTGCCTTTATGCTTAGTTTCAATCGCAAATAAAAAGCTTACTGAATTAAACACGCTGTCCTTAAGCCTTGACTCTCTACCGAACTTCGCGAAAAGGTGTATTTGAGATCAACAATGAACTCATTGGTAATCACAATACTGTACCTATACTGACGTATTTTATTAGCACTTTGTTCAGAACTGCTTGCGTCCCTAAGCTCAAATGCCTAAAGTGAAACCGACGGTTCAAGAAAGACGATAGATTTGTTATATAACCTGCAATCGTCCCACAAATCTACTGCCTTTTTTAAATAATTGAAAATGTATTGTCAGTGCTCTATAAATATCTTTTACAATTCTATCCTTAACATTTTTAAACACCACTCTATGAAGCACAGTTTTAAAGACGAAAATTCATATTGACCCTTCACATAAGCTTTCAAAATACCCGCGAAAAAAATACCGGTGACCTATACAATAACTAAGCATGTTTTTTTCGTGTTTCTTTTGGGAACATTTCTATATCCTGTGTACAGAATGCTCATGTCGTATCAAAACAGCTTTTTTGGTTAGTGCAGTGAGAATTTCTTTTTCAGTTGTCTGAATACAACTTTACCGCTCCCTTGGAGAGAAAATTGTTATGCTTGGATAACATTTTCCTTAACAGCCAGGGCAAGCAGGAAAACATTTCTTGAGCAATGACTTTTGCAGCGTATCTGTGATACGCACGTCACAACGACTCACGCGTGGCCTTCCTCGCCCCTTCTTTGTGTTGCTTTCCTCGCTTTCAGGTGGAGCGCGTGCTGGGGGTGAAGGGCAGCTCAAGGAGAGTCATCACACCCTGCATGCACCCCGCCTCTCGCTTAGTGCAATCTTTGCTGTCATCGGGTGTGAGGCGAGGTCGTGAGACGTGCCAAGCGCTTCAAACCATCGTTCAGACGACGCAAGTAGCTGGGAAGTGCGAGCCCGAAAACATGCAGCGGGCCCAACATACATAGGATATACTTAGATTTGAGAGGCTGGCCACGAACACACTGCCAGAAAACAACCACAAATCTGTGCTCGCATAATTGGTAGACTGAATGGAACAGCGTTCGCGCCAACCGGTGTAATGCGGGCGACTTTTTCAGGAATACCACCTTTCTTCGAGTTGGGCTGCTGCCAAAGGACAATGTTAAAAAAAATGGTACATTTGTATAAAACTCACTGCCTGTGATATAAACGACAGCCTTCATTTATTAATTTTCATTGACGAAATAAACAACTATTTTTCAGTTGTTTTATACTGTTTTGTTCTTTTGAACTTTGCTTTCTTTCTGCGATTGGGCTGCGAAAATACTACGCAAAGGACAAGGAACAAAACATGTCCGTTTACCAGCAATTGTTCAACGCTTTCAAATAGGCCAATGTTAAAAATTATAGTTGCGATTATGATGATGATGACGACACCAAAAGATACATTTTGCAAACAGGCATAATATGAAGGGAAACAAAATTTGCGTTTGTTATGCACTTAATTTCAAACATTGTCATATAAAAGGTTAAACACCCAAACATTCCACGATTTTCCGAAACTAGCCATCAGAACGTACGCTGGTAGAATTCACTGACCATATTGAACGCTCGCATTTTGTCGATGCGCTCTTTCTTGATTTTGGAAAAGTGTTTGGCAAGTTTATTCAAAATATCCCGTTTCTGAAACTTGATTGTTTAGGCGTATATGGTCCTGCACTTAATGTGGGGCGAGACTTTGATAGTTCTTTTTATCTCACTTTACATATTGTGGAACTGTAAAGAGGAGCCGCCACCGGAATTTCTATTACAGGTTTCTAGTCTCAAACAATGGGAGGCCGTGTTGGTCAGCTCAGACCTGAGCGTTCAAACACAGGCCATTGAATGGGCTACTCAGGTCGCGGTCAGCCGTGGACTGATAGCCACCTAGCACGGATCATATGCATTTTGACTTCTGACGAAATAAATGTTTTGCAGTCTAAAACAAGATCTGATGGGCCTGAAGTTTCATGAAGTAATATAACCGTGGTCTCTAAGGCTATAAAATCACTCGCGATGTATAATGGCATGTGCAGAAATTGAAGGCAGGAATGTATATGCTTTAGAAGGCTAAGATTTTCCAGAAATAATTTTTGTGGGCAAAACACGAGATGCGTTGCATTAAGAAGGAATCTCAGCCGTCGTCTCAAGAAAGAGAAACAGCTGAGGCAAACCTCGGTAGGAGATTTCACCTAAAATGCCTACTTCTGATAAAAATTAAAGAACTCCTAACAAAGCAAACATTACATTGTCACCGACAAATATGGATGGATGTGTGGGTATTTGATTGATGTACAATTGTAGGAAATGACGTCTGCTTTGTGGTTCACGTCTCCGACATACTAGTACGTTATGGAGAACTGTACGCTGGTCCCCGCATCTCAAGCAATGTGGTGCAGGAGCGTTGTTTAAAGGATAAGAGTATGCTGTGTATGTGTGTCCGATTCTCAGCCTGCACAAAGCTACTTTTTAAATCTATCTGGTCTTTCTACCTTCCTATCCTTGGCTTTATTGTGTGCAGTTTATTTTCGGTTACTGTGTCCCACTCTTGTTGCCACTGTTGCCGAATCATGTTCCTGATGTGTGGTTTGAGGTCCTGGTAAATGTTCTCAATATCTGTAGTGTTTTGGAAAGCTGCTCACACAGCGAATCTGTCCGCTTCCTCATTGCCTGGTATGCAACGGTGACTTCGCACCCAACACAGTGTAATTTTAAGACTTGATTCCTGAGCGAACATGAGGTTATTGAACAGAGAATTCAAGACTGCATTCTTGTGCCGTTTCCAACGGGATAGGGAAGCTAAAACATTTAGACAGTCTATGAAGATGACTGATGTGCATATTTTCATTTCTATGATGTGTCTGACAGCTAATAGGATACCATAACTTTCAGCAGTAAACATACTTGTGTGTTTGTTCAATGTTTTTGACTGAAAACTAGGGTCCATGTGCTGCACGCAAGACTTGAGTAGACTTTGAAGCGTCAATGTAGTACCCATTGCATCTGTTCTTTCTCCCAAGTAACATAAACTGCTTTGTATAGCAGTTGGTGGCCCATGTTTCCTCACCTCAAGGAATGATATGTCACAGCTAACAGCTTGTATTTTCCAAAGAGGGATTATGTCTTTTATGGAGGTTGCATAAAAACTGATGACCACAATGCCCAGGTTTCCAATATGTGTGGCTACTATGAGCGGGTATAGTTGCCATAGGAATGGTCTCGAGAAGCACTGTTTACTAGTTCTGCCAAGCAGAAGCTGTCAGCATGGATGCTCCAGTTGAGACAGTACTTTTGTGGCGTAGGTTATGCCTATAAATTCTCTTCTTCGATGCAGTGACCATCAGGCTCCTTCAACATAGAGGCTAACGATTGGGCTAGTTCGGAAACACTTGTGGCGAGACGAAGTATGAGGTGGTGCACTGGGTCAAACATTTCTAGGGCAGAGGTAAAAGCCGACTCGTAGACTATCGAGCCATAGTCAATGCGTTACAGAACTATGCTATTTTGGAGATTTAAGAGGGGATCACGGTCCGTGCCCATGATTGATGAGATAGGATTTCGAGTAGGTTTATTACTTTCAAACAATTAAGTCGCAACTGCGTTATACGTGCAGTGAAGGAAAGTATTTCATCAACAATAATGCCAAGGAACTTGTGTTATTTTTGAACAGAAAGGCTTTGACCATTCAGTGTGATGTTGCGGTCAGGTCTGAGGCCACCTTGGTTTTTGTTTTTTCAGAGCTAAATTTAAACCCATTGACATCAGCCTAGCTAGAGAGCTTGTTAACCCCTATTTGAATTGGCCGTTCACAGATGTCCAATTACAAGATAAAAAGCTTATCTTGGATATCGTCAACGTATACAGGCTAAGATATATTTTTGGCAGCACGCTGTAAACCATTGATTTTAACTATGAAAAGTGTGCAACTGAAGACAAATTTTTGAGGGAAACCATTCACCTGTATGAACTTATTTGAATATGCATTACCAACACGAGCCTTAAAGTCCGCTCTGAAAAGACATAGTAAAGTTTCCAGCATGTTCCCTGTGATACCAATGAAGAAGAAGTCGCGATTGATATCGTAGCGTCAAGTATTATCATATGCCTTTTCAAGGTCAAAAAATACAAACAATTGGGCTTGTGCAGGAAAGCATCCCTTACGTGAGACTCAAATGCGACGAGCTGATCAGTTGTTGACCGCCAAGCCCTAAATCCTATTGGTGTTCATCAAGAAGACCATAGTTTTCAAGGAAATGAAGAAGGCGACGATTTATCTTTTCTTCGAACAGCTTACTTAGGCACCTGGTCAGACCAGTCGGCCAATAACATAAGGACCCGTCCCGTAAAGCATGGCATCCAGCGGGGCAAAACAGGGCATGGAGAGGTTGACATGAGAGCTGGCGCAGTCAATCACAGCAAAATGCTAGGACGGAAAATCCAAGCCCAGAATGCCGTCATGGGAACAAGTGGGGGGGGGGGGGGGGATGATGAATTCGATAATGTGCAGCGCACTGATAATTACATCTCGGGCGGTGCAAGGAGATATTGTTTTTCTTTTTTTTTCAACCTCTTTGGATTTGTTCTTGTATTGTCCTACGTGTGTCGCCCCCCCCCCATGTAATACCCTGTGAAAGTTTCTTAAGAGATCAATAAATGATGATGATGATGATGATTGGCTGTAGATTGGCTGTCTAAATCTATATATTCAAAACAGCTCGCGATAAGGGATTCGGAAACATTAGCCTCGGGTGCGTTGCCAGTCAGGCGCTCCCTGTACATCAAGAAAGCACTTCATACATCCGCATACCTGCTCAAGTACTGCCTAGTCAACAGCAAAGATTCGCAATAGCTAAGTGCCGCAACAGCTCAGACGCCAACACTGGAGCAATCCTTACAGTTTCTGTCATTTCTCTGGAAGGACGAACCTCAGCTTCCTGAGTGCCACAAACGTATATATAATAAGCACGAGCATAAATGGTTAAAAAAGAACACTGGTACATGCACAAATTTGTTTGAGTAAATAACTAAGCTGCACTAAAAGAGCTACCAATGTTTCCTACTGTATATAGCATGCACTGAGTAGAGTGCATCCCGAACACGACGCTCCCTTACCGGCTTGGCCTGCTAAACTTGGAGTCCGAGAGTTCAACGCTTGAAATTCTGTTCTGGAGCAGACGTGGCGCCTCCTATCAACCATAGATACAAAAACAAGCTTCCACACCTGCGGCAGCTTGGAATTGGGCTTTCCGTTGACAAATGTTTCAACGCTTAACAATAAAAAAATTACTGCAACGTATGTAGCACCTGAGATACAAAAGGTTAAGATATCCTCTTTCAGTTTCGCGGTGTTTCATACTGGCGGCCATCAGATGGCGCTGGTTGCTGATGTCCAAGGAAGCAGGGCCTGCATGCTTTATCTGTAATTTTTTAACTATACGGACTTACTCTGCGTTTTGGGGCAGCAGGTCATCGTTAAACGCCGAGTAATTTATAAGGCAGCTCTCTGCAGAGCAGTCACGTCCACTGTCCAGCGACAGAGTGAAAGAACCACCGATTTCAGCTCGAATGTTGATGGGTTGCTTCCTCACTGATTCCCTTTTTTCCCTGTACCACACCTCGTACATGCGTTCTGTTCGCACAAGTGCCGTCTTTGCCGACATCATGAAAAGCAGCAATTCTTGTCGCGAGCGAAAGCTTCCTTCCTCAAAAGAAAGCCCACCTCAGTGCAGATCAATTATTAACTCGCGGTTTTAAACAGTGTCCAAGCACCCTTGAACATACTTGGACACAAACGTGTGGTTTTGGCTTCTATATCAGCGAAGCCAAGGAGCCCTATTCCGCAGCTCTAGACTTGTCGCATTCAGTGACTGATGCCTGCTTGATATTGCTTGCAAAGGCACCCCTGACAGCTAAGTTCAGTATAAGAATTTTTACATTCATTGACTGTGTCCTTTATACGGTGGAAAAGTGGCAGTGTTTTGCAGAACATGTGCACTCGCTCCCTAGATTATCCGCATTCTTAAATAGGGCGTTACTTGACGTCCCTTGGCGAACTGCTATGCTGCAATATAGAACATTTACTCGTTGTGTGCTGCGGGCCGTTACAGTCACATTACAAACCGAAGGTCTCAGAACTACATCTTTTGATAGATAATTATAGCAGTAACGTGATTCTAAATACAATGAAACCGCTTGAAATTTGCACGATCGTGTTATCTCCGCTTCTGAGCGTGATGCAGTCGTGGCATCTTGGCATCCCGTAACCTTGCACATCACGGCTACACCGACAGCAGTGCCAGGAGCGCTTCTGTGGAAGAGTTAGCGCAGTGCGCATTGTAGCTGGTTCCCTTTGAGTTTACCTGCCTTCCTCTTCTTTGATCTTTTGTGTTTTCCGTGCGTCTCTAATCACACGCACGGAGGCCAACGCTCCAGCAGTCTTACTCACGGGACTCTTCCCACACACTGTGAATTTTTACACAAGCTTTTGTCTCACACCTCAGAGAAAGAGGGGAGGAAAAGAGTGAAATGGCAGGGTCCGCGGGCCAATCATTCGGCCCAGCAGCAGTTGGCGGCTTTCCGCTTCGTCGGCAGCCACCGTAACCCGCGGGCCGCGCCAGCGCTGCGCTCCGGCAGGCACATCACGTTTGCCTCGCCCACCCATATACGTTCCAACGCGCGTGCTCCTAGCGGTCGCGCCCGTAGGTGGTTTTCGGCCTGTCGCAACCACCCTCTAGCTCCTGACTCCTATATTTTCCTCCCGTTTAACTTCAGTGGTTTTCGTACTTCCACCACTGTGCAGAAAGAAATGAGGGCTTTTTCCTCAACAAACGAACTTCGTTTCAGCGACGAAACCAAGCACACCAATGCTATTTTAAAGATATGAAATGTGAGAAAGCCAGCTCTACGAGCTTTCAAATGCGCATTTCTGAAGTTGGATATTTTTAACCACATTGCCTCAATCGGGTTTCAAAAAAAAAGGAAACTCAGCTTATTGATCGAATTGCACAACAGGGTCTAGGGTGCGGCAGGATGTCGGTGACCAAAACCGACAATGAACTTTTTCACCAGAACAAGATTTTTCCATCTTGGTGTGGTACTTTGCCACAACCTTCTATGAACAAACCAATTAACCCTCGGCCCTCACTCCCCAGCGTGTGCGGAGCAACTGATCACGGCGGCGGTCAGACCTGTCACGCAACGGAGGATATTAAAAATCTCTGGCTGCGGACATGCTCCCAATGGAAACTGAACCAGATAACTTTTAGTACTAGAACCTTATCTAGTGAGGCTAGCCTACAAATGCTGTTCGAGGAAGTAGCGGGCATTAAATGAGATGTCATACGGCTTAGTGAGGTTAGGAGGACAGGCGAGGCGTATACAGTACTAATGTCCGCCCACAATGTGTGCTATCGCAGATTAGCGGACAGATGAAAACTTGGTGTGTTGTTCCTCGCCAATAAGGATACAGCATACAACGTAGATGAGTATTATAGTACTAGCGAGAGGGTGGCAGTTATCGTAATTAGGCTCAATATGAGGCACAAGTTTAAGGTGGTGCAGGCCAACTCTCTTGCATCAAGCCATGATAACCAGATCGTTGAAAGCTTTAATGAATACGTGGAATCGGTATTGAACAAAGAAAAATCACAATACACTGTGCTGATGGGCGACTTCAATGCGAAGCTAGGCAAGCAGCAGGCTGGCGAGAAGACTGTAGGTGATTATGGGATAGCTTCTAGGAATAGCAGGGGAGAGTTTTGAGAAGAGTTCGCAAAGAAATAATTTACGGATCATGAACACCATCTGCCGCAAACAAAAGAGCAGGACGTGGACGTGGAAGAACCGCAATGGGAAAGAGACTTCACACTATGCGCTCACCCTGGCATCGTGCAGGGTGTGGACGTCCTCCGAAAATGCGTTGTAGTGAGCACAGAATGGTAAGGTCATGAATTAGCCTAAATTTAAAGAGGGCATGGAGGGAACTAGTGAAGCGGAAGCTGCAAGCGGGAAATGAGAGGAACTCGGGATTTAGCTGCAGAACAGATATTCGGCTTAAACTCAGGAAGACGATCTTAATGTTCCAACAAATAAAGATAATCTCACGTCTTTCATTACTGAGTGCGCCGTAGAAGTAGGCGATAGCATGGTTCGACAGGATACCGGCAAGCTATTTCAGGAGACGAAATTTAATATCTGATTAAGAACAGGAGACTAAAATATGATTAAGAAACGCCAAAGCATGAGAGCGTATAACCCTACAGAGAGACGAGAAAAAAGCAGAGTTATCGAAGTTAATAACTGAGCGCACGAGGGTAGCCAACATAAGGAACTTTAATATGAAGAGAATCGAGCGTGCTACAAAGAACGGAGGAGTAGCCTAAAAGCGATAATAAAAAAACCAGGCATATATAAAAACGATATGTATGCCTTAAAAGACAGAATAATGTCATCAGCCATCTTGGTAAGATAATTAAAGTAGCCAAAGACTTGTACGCAAATCTATGCAGCTGCCATTGTAATCGGGATATTAATGATAGAGACCGCAGCGCACACTAATGGGTCATCCCGTCAGACAGGGAGAGAAGAACGGTGGGCCTTAAAATTAACATGGAGAAAACCAAAGTAATGTTCAGCAGTATCGCAAGGAACAGCAGTTCACAATTGGTAGCGAGGTGCTTCAAGTTTAAAGAAGCAGGATGCCGAAACACAGGTCAACACGCTGATCTACGCCATGGGTCGAGAAGCAGAAAACGTCTTGGCTTCGTTGAAACATACGGACACTCAGAAGCAGGACTACGACGCCGTCATCCGCCCGTTCACGAAACACTTTGTGCCTTGCATGAATAGGATATATGAAAGGGCCAAGTTCAACAAACGCAAGCAAGAAGCTCACGAAACCGTCGACACATTTGTCACGGATTTGTACAAGATGGCTGAATCATGTGAGCACGGCAGCTTGAAGGAAGAGCTCATTCGCGATCTTCTGGTGGTTGGACTGATCGACAAAAACCTCAGCGAGAAGTTGCAACTGAATGCAGAACTGAACCTGGAGACGGCGATATTCACAGTGCGGAATTCTGAGACGGTCAAACTTCAGCAGAATGAATTGCGACCACAAAGTCAGTTAGATATCGCAGCAGTAGAAGAATTTAGTGATTCCGTACACCGGGTAAAACCTAAGAGACCCCCGCTACATGGCAGTCCAAATCAACGAGACGCAACCGGAAATTGCAAGTGCTGCGGCTCAGGCACGCGTCTGCACTACCGCATAAACTGTCCAGCTGCTGATAAAACATGCTGGAAGAGCGGCAAAAAGAGACATTTTGCATCTGTGTGTTTGTCCAGGAAGACTACGAGTGCGAAGAAGATCCATCATGCCGCCGTAGAAGCGGTACACTTGGAAGAAGTCACACACACACAACCGGTTCCGAACCATGGATCATCACAGCAACAGTGAACGGCCAACTTGTACTTTTCGAAGTGGATACAGGGGCCTACATGACGGCTATTCCTCTCAATGCCTATAAGAAAGAGCATATGATATCTTTGCAGCGACCAACCAAAAATATTTTGGGACCTGGCCTAGTCAAGATTTCCACTGCGGGACAACTTGAGGCAACCATAGATTGGAATGGACTGTCCACCCAACGACAAGTGTTTGTGAGAGAGATAAACAACATACACTGTGGACTTCTAGGAAGACCAGCGATCAAGTCCCTGAACGTTCTGCAATACCTGGAAGTCACAGAGCCAAAAGACAGTAAGGCAGAAGACTTCCTGACTAAGTACCCAAAGCTAACCTCAGGCTTAGGACTTATCTGTACTGAGTACAAGATAATGCTGCAACCTGGTGCAAAGCCTTACGCCAGAACCTATCCGAGAGTACCTCTCCCAATGCTGCCAAATGTAAAACATGAACTGAAACGCATAGAGAGCCTCGGAGTGATTGAAAAGATAGACCAAGCCACAAAATGGTGTGCGGAGATGGTGTAGCAAGAAGGGTGGATAGCTGAGAATATGTGTCGACTACGGTGGTCTCAACAGCTGCATCCTCAGGGAAAGCATTTTGATGCCTGTCGACGAGTGCCAGGCAAAACTCGCTGGAGCCAACTGGATCAGCCAGCTACACTCAAAAACAGGCTACTGGCAATCTCCAATAGCACATGACTCGTAGAAGTGCACTACCTTCTTAATGCTATTTGGAAGGTATAAATTTGTGCGATTGCCATTCGGCATATCGACGGCACCTGTATTCTTTCCGAGAGATATGCTAAGAGTGCTGGAGGGTCTGGAGCGTCAAGCCTGTCTTCAGGATGACATAATCGTGTTCGAAAGAACGAAGGAACTACACGACTTGCATTTACCGAAAGTACTCCAACGGCTTCAAGATCGTGATATAACTCTGAACAAAGAGAAGTGCGTGTTCAGCAAACAATAAATCAAATTCTTGGGACACATCTTCACGGCTGATGGCATACGGGCTGATCCAGAAAACGTCAGAGCTCTCATTGAATTGCCACCACCCACTGATGTTATAGAACTGAGGTCATACCTTGGAATGGTCGATCACCTTGGCAAGTTTCTTCCTTAGCTATCACAGTTGACGCAACCGGTTCGGGATCTGCTTCTTCATGACGTATTGGGGCAAGGCACAGCAAGATAGCGTTGATGCCGTTAAAACAGCCCTCACGACAACACCAGTACTGGCACACTATGATTCCCACAGCCCGCTTACTGTGTCAGCTGACGCTTCTTCTTATGGCCTAGGAGCGGTACTCCTACAAGAGATGTCTGGACGACGCCTACCTGTCGCATATGCCTCCCGGCCCCTCTTCGAAACCGAACAGCGCTATGCACAGATTGAAAAAGAGGCCCTGGCAACCACGTGGGCCTGTTTGCATTTCCCTACATATCTCCTTGGCTTACGATTTCATGTAGAAATGGACCATAAGCCCTTGGTGCCGCTACTGTCGTCGAAACGATTGGATGAACTCTCTCCACGCTTGCAGCGCCTGCGAATGAAACTACTGGATTATGACTACACAATCTCCCACACACCAGGCAAGGAGATCCACACAGCTGATGTCTTGTCACGCAGACCATTAGCCGGCAGAGACTTCGGCCATCCAAGAAGCCTTGATGCAGCAGTCCTAGAGTATGAAGTACTCGTGATGAAACTACTTCCGACATACGCCGACATGTTTGAAAGGATCAAGACAGCGCAGGACCATGACCCCACGACAGCTAGAGTCAAAAGCTACTGTTCGACATCCTGGCCTAAAGGAGTGTCACTGCCGTATCCAACATAGCAGTACGTCACTGTTTCTCACGAGTTTGCATATGTGCAGGGCCTTCTCCTCAAGGGAAGCCGCATAGTTATACCACCGAGTTTGCGAAGTGCCACCCAATCTGTGTGGTGGCCTGGCATTGGTCAACACATTCAAAACTTTGTCTCCCGTTGCTCAGTGTGCCAAGAGTATTGAAATCCTGGTGTTGAACCGCTACTCGACATTCCGCTGCCCAATTACTCATGAGAGGTGGATGGAATGGACCTTCTCAATGAAAACGGAGAGAACTACTTAGTAGTGGTGGACTACTTCTCAAGGTTCTTTGAGTTGAAGAAACTGAAAAGGACAACGACTCACAACATCACGCGAGCACTCGAGATCTTTGCTAGGTTTGGGGCACCTGCTGTCATCCGATCGGATAATGGACCCCAATTTACCTCTACTGAATTCAAGTTATTCACTCGAGAATGGGGAATGCAGCACATCACAAGCAGCCCGTACTATACCCAAAGCAACGGAGCGGCCGATAGAACCGTACACACTGAAAAACGGCTCCTCAGGGAATCACCAAACATCAAAATAGCTCTGTTAGCTCACCGTGACACGCTAACTCATGATGGCTACTCTCCGGCTGAGCTACTCATGGGGCGCCGAGTAAGAACCCCGACGTGCCAACTGTGTCAACGGAGTTCCGATCGAGTTGGAACACTCGCCCTTACCGGAACAGAAACCAGGTGTACAGGGCAAAGCAATGCATCGATTACGACCGCCGACACAGAGTCTGTGAACGAGAACGTCTGCTGCCGAGAACAGCAGTCCGCCTTATCTACGGCGCGTCTGCTAAAGGACTGTGATTGCCCCGGCTCTCTCTCCGCGTTTTTATGTGGTACAAACCGCAAGTGGGATGACTCGTCGCACCAGCAGTCACCTCCAGCCTGTGCAACCACAACCAGGGACGACAAGAACCTTGTCACGACAAGAAGTGGACGCGTCGTGAAACCTCCGAATCGCCTGGACCTGTAGCCCAACTCTCATAAAGGGAGGGTTTGGTGAGCGACAGGACCTGCATATGGCGCCACATGCGCGAGCAGCCGAAACGCGCGAGTGACTGAGATGGCGAGGGGACTCGATGGCCGACACCGATACGCAGAAGGCGTGCGTCCCGGTAGCTGCGATGAAACAAACCCAGTTATGTCTAAGCCCGCCTTGTCCTTACTGCTCGGACATAACTTTACCAGCAGAATCCTGGAATTATTATTGTCTATCAGGCTCATAATGTGCGCCTTGCTCTAGAATTCGTCAGCACAGTCCGCATTGACGCATCCGTCGTTGTTGCTAAAATAAAAATCTCCAAACGTTGAAAGAAATGACTAAGATGTACTGCCAAGCTGATTGTAAACTTTGGAGAGAATGCTGGGGATGTTACTTCGCTTTGTCACCGTTAGCAGTGCGGCCTCCGGACATGAACTTTTATCTTCATCTTTGGTGTAGAGTTATGAGCGCTTGGAATGAAGTCCCGAACCAGTTATGTGCTTATTAAGGTCCGTTAAATTTTCTGTTGTGGTGTGCTGCACTTTCAGGCCCGTGTCTCTTCCACAGGTTTCGTCTAACTTGCGGTTAATTTATGCAATCTGGCTAATAGAGTGCCCAGCCTGACGGAGCCTCGGCTCGTTTTGACACCGTCTCATAGAATTTTACTCGTCGACAGCTTCCTGTGGATATGCAGAGGAAGGTACAGGGCGAAGCGCAAGGTATTCACAAGTGAATATTTCCAGTTTCTCTAGAACTGGCAGCTTGAGTTTCAGCGATGGGGCTGATGAAATGCCGTTGACGTGGTGAAACAGGAGAATGAGTGGTACGTGCCCCCCGTGTCTTCGTAGCACGGGAAAGCCCGCTCTGACGTGGCGCTGCAAGATAAGCATGCCATTGCAGGAAGCAGCTCATTGGTAATTAGAGAGATGAACACCTGCACAGCCATTACAAAAAGGTTAGCAAACTGCACCGTAGCGCACTCAGCGAGCCACAAAGTAACACTTGTTATTCACATCCATGTTAATTCCTGTACGTTAAATTTAGGAGCCACGTTTTTTCGTCTATCTGGCTGCCGAACACCTCGAGACACCTTTTATGAAAACATTATGTTACTACTCTTGCTCTTTCTTAATCGGTATGGCTGATAGCCCTGCATGTGCCATCTGTGGGAGTGACGAGACTATAGCCCACATTGTTTGTGAAAGCCCTGCCTGAAGCGCCGAAAGGCAATCTCTCTGCCGTGTGCTGAAGCATCTAGATCCACGCCAACTGACGGAAATGAAGATTCTTGGCCACTGGCCGCGGCGATCGTCGGCAGTGAAGGCCTCCAAGGCACTCCTCCGTGTCTTGACAACTCAGGGCCTGTACTACAGACTGTGATTTTACGGAATGCTTGCTGACTTTGCATAGTGACATCAAATTCCTGCTACTCTCTTTTCTCGTTCATTTTTTTATCCCCTCACCATTTTTTTCCTCGTGCACGGTAGCAAGCCGGTTATTTGTCCGGTTAACCTCTCCGCCTTTCGTCTTCCTCCTCCTCCTCCTCATGCAGTTCGGGATTAGGACTCTGCCTTATGTAACTGGGAATAGCAATATTGAGTAATTTAGATAATATGCTTATATGTTTTCTGTGCTGCAGGTTACACCAGTGTAATACTCGCTTGATACCTGAACCTCATGTATGCCATTTCGGAAACAATTTTTTTTTAGAAAACAAGTCTCCCTCACTAACGCTAAGTAACCTCAGTTGATACTCCAGCGCTTTGTTGTGTGTCGTCTCCTTGTCTGTCGTCGATGCGCACTTTTCCCTAGCAATCAAGTAACCCTCACCTCTTCAGGGTGGATCAGGAAAAATTGGTAACAAGAAATCAGCAGAGTTCAGTGCTCATGGCTGGAACAAATTTGCACGACAAAAATTGTGTGTACCTTGATGAACTAAGGCTCTCAGCGGCTGGTCCAGACTTTCACGCAAGGTACAGTTCCATGCACAAGCCGTCTGCGCTCAATGCTTGTGAAGCATTTTGGTGGGAAATGCTCCAGCAAAGTCTGTTAATCTTGTTCACCTGCTTTCTGGGCTTGAGCTGCAAATATGGGCGAATGGCGTACTTGAGCGAAGCCTTGATTCTGAAAAAATAAAAAGCAGCATAAGAATTCTGACTATCCCTGTCCAGTAAAACCTATTCGCACAGTGTAACAAAAGACGACAAGGAGAATCAGATTTAGGAATTCACTAGTGTCCTTATCCTCGCCTACTGACTCTCGGCCATTACGCCTCTTTAAGTTCCTGATTCCGCTGCATCTAAATTCGGTAAGGTTGCTTTGGGTACCAGGTCACATGGGCTTTCACTTAAATGAGGTTGCACATTCCTTAGCAAGAGCCTCTCTCAGCGGCCCAATTGTTGCTGTCCTACCATCGTGTGCATATACAGCTGCGGTGAGGTTTCGCAGCTACACAATATTTCAGGAATTTGCTGCCTCGGCGCTTACATCGTCTCCCGAATATCAGCATCTTCTGCATCCTTGGAGTAGCAAAGACTGGCGCTCACGCAGACTAGAGGTCTCTTTCACGCGCTTGCGTTGCCGGGTTCCCCTTCTAAATTTCTACCTTCACAGATCTGGCCTGGCAGCTTCCGCACTGTGCCCTTTTTGTGCCGAACCTGAGACAATAGATCACTTCCTGCTGTTCTGCCGTCGCTTTTCTCATTTGAGGAAGCGTCTTTTGCAAATTCCATTTCATCAACTGGGCTTGCCTGTGTCTTCCGCGGTTGTTCTTTCCATTGGCGCTTCTTTGCTTGGACGAAGCGACAGGAGTGTGCGCTCTGCTGTGCAAAATTTTCTTCAAGAAACGCAGCGACTCCCATTCTAATTTCTTTTTCCTGATCTCTGTCAGTAAGACATTGCAACATTACAGGCATTGTGTACTATTATGCACATTAAGCAATTGTCCCGTCTTCGATCTCCAAGTTAACTGGACCCCTTTCCTTCCCTCTTCCAATCTATCAGACTACATACTATTTCCACTGCTTTTCCCGTCAAAAATTTCCTGTATCCAGTAATTAACCGCCTGTGTCTTGGCCACTCCCCCGTAGTGGGTATGTGCCAGCAACGTCTGAGGCCTTCCTTCCTTCCTTCACTAGTGTCTGAAGCACCACATTGCATGGTGTGCAATCATGATTAATTATTGCTCACAGCTTCCCAAAAATGCACTGAGAGAGAGTGGCTTATTTTAAAATGTTGCCTATGAGCCAAGAAATGTCCTCAAATTTGACACATTAACAAAAGCAAAATTTGCAACAGAACCCGCCGCAGTGACTCAGTGGATAGCGCGCTCGGCTACTAATCCGTTGTTCCCGTGTTTGAACCAGACCGCAGCGGCTGCGTTTCGATGGAGGCAAAGCGCTAAGGCGCCCGTGTTCTGTGCGATGTCATTGCACGTTACAGATCCCCAGGTGGTCGAAGTTATTCCGGAGCCCTCCACAACGGCACCTCTTTCCTCCTTTCTTTTTTCACTCCTTCCTTTATCCCTTCTCTTATTGCGCGGTTAAGGTGTCCAACGATAAATGAGACATTTTTTCCATTTCCTTTCCCGAAAAACCAATTATTGTTATTATTGGGCTACAGAACGCTATTATTTAATTGCTGCGGCACGGTAAGAAACGCTGCATATTTTTCATTTTTGTTGGGCATAATTCATTGCTGACATAGAAATGAAAACATGCACCAGGTGCCAAGACGAAATCGACTTCTAAAATTAAAAAAAGACAGAAAAGGTGACCAATATAGCTCTCTTGATGGACCGAGGGAAACGAGGGTGGATATGCCGCATGAATGTCCTGCAGGTGGGCTCGTAAGCGATGCTATACGACTCAAGAATTTAGATCTCTCCGCGGCAAGGACGCACATGCTGACAGGAACAAGAGTGTGGGATAGCCAGAGATGGGGGGTTAAGGGAGATATGACTGCACCACAGCAATGCTCAAGCGCAACAGTATTACGTATGCACTTAGCAGCCTCTAGCTAAAAACAATAATAATTATTATTAGCTAGAGGCTGCCAAGTGCATACGTAATACAGCTGCAGCGCAGCGCTCATGCACAATAGGTTTTGTGTTGGGAGTGGCTTTGCTATGATATACACTAAACCTTATTGGTAAGTGCAGCACACAGTTTGATTCATCGCCATGCAGCTATAGCCAATCACTTGGATATCCGACTTCACTGAATATTGCAGCCGTTTACCTCGGAAAGAACTGCACTACAGCACCTGCTGACAATATAAATGTGGAATTCAAACTGTATTGCGCAAAGATAACGGGATAACGCGCGCTGGAGCCACTCATGATTCTCGAAGTTCAGAATCAAGGAGTAACGAAAGTCGGATACTGTGAAAAAATGCCCCAAAACAGGACAAGATCCGCAAGAAGGTTAATTAACGAGCGCACACGAGCAGTGAACAAAATTTGACCGCGTTCGATTGTTCTCAAGAGTGTAACGTCAAAAACAATCACTCGTACTAATCGTTTGTACTAATTGTCCCGAACACCCTAATGCAATTTTTTACCGAACTAGTATGAGGAAATAAAGGTGGATGCTTAAAGCAACATTGAAAAAGCTGCTATGTCACCGAGTTGAAGCAATTTCATATTTAACGTTCTGCATCCTATAGTTACAGGCTTCTCAGGTCCGAAGAGGCAGAATGCATAAATACCTCTGATCGGTGGGAGCTCGTAAAAATCCACTGTGGCCTTCGTAAGATTATCTGTCGCCCCGTTTCGCACAACAGTATGCGTGCGACATGCTACCTGGTGTTGCACGAACTTCAAAAAGATCTGCCAATGACGAACAGTGGGCGCCGTGCAATAACAGTCAACCGTCCGTCCGGATTCCTCGCTAAACTTTCGTTTCTCCCCTGCTCTTTCTTTCTGCCGGCAAGGAAAGGACAGAAGTAACTGTGTCCAGTGCGCAATTTTTTTTCTATTCTAATAACTTATAATCATCTGTGACATTTTAAAAATTAACTTGATACCAAAATTTTATCATCCAAGTACATCATTGTTCAAGTAAAGTGTTTTCATCACGTGCTAAATGCTTTCCGCTGCCGGCGGTTTGCAGCCATCGTTTCGACTGCGGCGACATTCGTGGCACGGACGCGCAGCTTGCAACATGCCACACAACTTGCATGGCTTTCGCCCTAAATTGCGCATAATGCTCGAGGAGAACATCGCCACCGGCCGGGCCGCTAGTGTTATGAACCTTAGGAACTAAGTACTTGAGTGCAGTGAGATTGTGCGTGCGGGGACGCAGATACCTGAGTGTCCCGAATTCTTTCGTTGTATTAAAGCTTTTCCTTCTCGCGAACGTAGCCTGAAAAGGAGCATTTGCTCAGCCGGAGTGCAGTTCCCGGATAAGTCTCTCTGCCGAATATTAAAGTGGAAGTTCTACTCCTCCCGTACAAAGCTGAACGTCATATGGCAATGAAATTTGACCCTCAAACCAGGAGGCGAGGAGACTTGGCTCTGACGTCATACCACGTGACGCTACGCCTCGCCACAGCTGCGCGTGCTGCGCGGAGTGTGATCCCTCGGGTCGCTACTATCAAATTACTGACTCGCTGCGCCTCGCCACAGCTGTTTTTGTTGTTGTTGTTGCCTGAAAAGATGATGGCACATACCCACGGTGCGGGATTGGCCAGGGTTTGGTGCACAGCTGCTTATGCGGAGCAAACGGAACTCTCACAACTGAAGGAAATGTGTGACACGCTGTTCGCTATGTAAAAATGTGTGGCGTGTGCCTACTTCCGAGGTTACAACTAATAATGCAGGAGCGAAGGTTCCGCATACTCGCCTATGCAACCAAGTCAAGCCTGGCGGTGCGGCCGGCGGCCATTTTGCTGAGGTCAAAAGGCGCTTGCGCGGCTAGGAGAGCTGGGATGGCTGAAGTTTGGAAATGTTCGCTACTGCTCGCTACGGCCATCAAAACGTTTTTGCAGTGAGAGCTGCACTACGCTAGTCAGATCCGCGTTTCGCGTGGTCAGCAGGAGCTAAAACTGCGCATGCGCTGTTACCATTGCAGGCAGCTGCGCCGCTCCACAGGTGTTCGCCGCTTCGCCGCGCCCGTATCCACCGCTGCGCCGATACGTTACAGCTACTGCGCATTTTCCTTTCGTCAAAAATGTTTCCTATCCTGGAATAAAAAAAATGAGTTGATTAGCAAGGTTAAGAAGAATGATGGAAATAGAGGCGCGGTGGGAGGGGGGAAGGGAACCGCGTCCGCCGTATTGACGACGCTAGTTTGAGCAACGGATATTACCTCAATGTGGTGAACCACATTGAGATTTACGGCGCATGCGCCGTTATCATGACAACAGCTGCGCCTTTCCGCCGGTGTTGCAGTTGCGCCTGGCCATGGAGCTTTATGCATAAAAGCCCAGAGGCTAAACGAATTGCTAGTGAGGTGCGCCATGGGTGATAAAGCTGACGGTGAGTGCGTGTACTGCGTACGGCATCTACATCGGCTACGAGGTGCTGCTCGGGAGAACCCTGAAATCGTTGCCTGGCGTGAAGAAGCCTGTCAACGTAAGAATGAAGCTCGAAGGGCTAAGCATGCGTTCATAGCTCTGGCTACGCATATCCTGGACTAGCTGAGCAAGCCACTGCAGGTTTTTTTCCTGTTGACATTCTCATTAATTTCTTTTGCATACATGCTGAATTTTTGATGCATTTCTCAATGGTTTATGATGCATTTAAACCAAACTAGTGTTTTAGCCAAACAAAATGGTCGTGAATTTCGTTTTTTGACGGCCAGTGCCGGGCCGTGTTGTAGAAGTGACATGACCTTATATAAGCTATTACCACAAGGGTAGACGATTGGTGATTTCATTTTTCCGAGCGATAGAAGATACTCATCGCGGGCCGGCGACACGGGTGGTTACCAAGGTATATATACCTGGACGACAACCACCCGTTTGTCTGCAAAACGACCAGAGCAAAGAAAGCGCCAACGTTAGTGAACATGAGTCAGCACGCGTGGCGTCAAAGCCAAGGAGCGGCAGGTGCGGAGGACGCAGCAGCTGGTAAGACGTCAGAGCAAAACGTGGCGTGACATCAGCGCTTGCAGCAGCTGCATTGCTACATGGCTAATTAAGAGCACGAGGAAGAAGCTGTATCCCGCCGCCGCTATACTCAGCGTGAATGCCATGGTCGGCTCCTACAAGATACTGCCTCGCGTACAGGATTCTCGCCGCGTCCATTACCGAGCGTCACAAGCTAATGATTGGAAATGTGATGAGCGTAAGTACGCGGCAACGAAAGCAAGCGGCCTTGGCTGTACCGTGGACTTTGACGACCCACTTGGGCGGCTTAGGCAGCACAGCGTCCAAATTTAGCAGCATTCGCTGAGGAGTGCACTAAGTAGCTGGCACCACAGTGCTGATTTTTTTCACATTAGGCTTGCGCTTTTCTTTCAGCTATTTTGTCACGCTAAAGCTTTCCGGGTGGCTGCGTCCAACAGGTCGCTAGGTGAAATTTTTGCTCAGGTGCCGCAAGCAAATTCGCAGCTGTTCATGCGTTTTTATCCGTACAGGCGTTTTTTGATGTGTTAGGAAACAAAAATTTCTTCTGTGGATGCAAACACCTACACTGTGACTAATAAGAACGAAAAAGCAAAATAAAGTTGTATTTTCCTTCTTTGAACGCGCGAACTCCAGGCAGGTTCAGTTTTGTAATTGAAAACGTTTGTCACGCTTGGTCTGCGAGCGGCAACTCGAGTTGGCTGTAGAGACTCCAACAAAAAGCATATAAAGTAACTGACATAGGCGTTATTTCAATAAGCTGCTAGAAGAAAAATATTCCGCATAAAGGACAGAGCTATAGGAGGCATGCATTAAAGAGCATTTACACGGATATGCAGTGGTAGCGGGAGACTTCTCACGTCTCTGAGCGACAAAAAGGCCCTGATCAATACACGTACAAAGCTTGGCTGTTCTTCGTTTCTTCTTGACTATCATCTCTCTGGAGAGCTTTTTCCTCAACTTGTTTTTGGTTTTCTTTTAAATAACCATTTTAGAGATTTAATGGATCCTGATCATCAGTCGCACGTTTGCAACCTTTTTGGACAGGACGTAAATGCGTTGGCCAAGGGGTCGGAATCCAAGAGTTGCGGGTCAAGCTGTGCGATGTTATAGGAAGCTCAATGGTTAGGAAGCTCGGCTACTGCTCCGGACATCCCGTGTTCAAACCCTACCGCGGCGGCTGCGTTTTTATGGAAGAAAAACGCAAAGGCGCCCGTGTGCTATGCGATATCAGTGCACGTTAAAGGTTCCCAGGTGGTCGAAATTATTCCGAAGCCCTCCACTACGGCACCCCTTTCTTCCTTTCTTCTTTCACTCCTTCCTTCATCTCTTCCCTTAAGGCGTGGTTCAGGTGTCCAACGATATATGAGAAAGATACTGCGCCATTTCCTTTCCCCCCCCCCAAAAAATTAAAAAAAACCAATTCCTCCTTTATTCCTTTCCATGCAGCGCGGTTCCGGTGTCCACTGAGATATGTGAGACAGTTACTGTGCCATTTCCTTCACTCAAAAACCAATTTTCATTTTTGTAGCGAGAGCTACACTTTGCTGGTCAAAGCCGCGTTTCGCGTAGCTGACGGTGAGCGCTTGTTCGGCACGGAGCATCTTTGTCGCCTACGACAGGCTGCTTCGGACGACCTCGAACTCGTTGCTTGGCGTAAAGATGCCCGTGCATGAGGTGAAGTTTGTGGAGAGGAGGGAAAGTGTTAGATCTTACGTCAGGAGAGAGTCCAGAGTGTCTAATTTTGTGTGGGGAGGTGGGTATTTTCGGCACTGGAGACGATGGAACTCTAAGCGTTCGTTGTGCGTGGATGGAATAAAGATGAATTGGAATACGCTGGATGGCCCCGTTCGGTAGATTCCTGCTGAAGCTAAAACGTGCGCCCTTTCAATTCACTCTAGTCCCTCGTGACCTGGTGTTCACGTAATCTGGTGGGGTTTATTAGAGAGTTTTAGTTTCACGTACGTAGAGGGCTCACGTACGCAAACGTGAGAAGTCTATGTAGTCTGCACGCAGTTCGTAGAAAAACCCTTATAGTTACACGTACGCGAAGCACGCCGCGCGTTACGCCTCGCGCCATCTACTAAGAAACACAGATACTGGTTGTAGCCTAAATCATCCAAGACAAGTCTTTAAGCCAAGCCATTCAAAGCGAGACCGTTGCTATGACGACGACCAACGCTACTTCGTCAGTCTTAACAGCTGAAAAATCGCCCTTCTGTCTGAAAAACAAAAGCTATTTGTCGCTTGAAACCTTATGCGAGGGTAAGAATGGGCGAATCGAAGGCGAATACAACAGTTTAGAACACGATATCGCCTCGAGGGGTTAGCGTTGAAGCAGTTATCGCTGTGAAGCGGCGGGCAGGGCGCCGCCATGTTTGTCAACGCTACGTACGCAAGCAACGCAAAGACGGCAACAGAGACTAGAGAGTAGAGAGTTTTAGTTTCACGTACGTAGAGGGTTCACGTACGCAAACGTGAGGAGTCTACGTAGCCTGCACGCAGGTGGTTTGAAACCCTTATAGTTACACGTACGCGAAACACGCCACGCGTTACGCCTAGCGCCATCTACTAAGAAACACAGACACTGGTTGTAGCCAAAATCATCCAAGAGAAGTCATTAGAGGGTTTTAGTTTCACGTACGTAGAGGGTTCACGTACGCAAACGTGAAAAGTCTACGTAGCCTGCACGAAGGTCGTTTGAAACCCTTATAGTTACACGTACGCGAATCGCGCCGCGCGTTACGCCTAGCGTCATCTACTAAGAAACACAGACACTGGTTGTAGCCCAAATCATCCAAGACAAGTCTGTAAGCCAAGCCATTCATAGCGAGACCGTTGCTATGACGACGACCAACGCTACTTCGTCAGGCTTAACAGCTGAAAAATCGTCCTTCTGTCTGAAAAACAAAAGCCATTTGTCGCTTGAAACCTTATGCGAGGGTAAGAATGGGCAAATCGAAGGCGAATACAACAGTTTAGAACACGATATCGCCTCGAGGGATTAGCGACGAAGCTGTTATCGCTGTGAAGCGGCGGGCAGGGCGCCGCCATGTTTGTCAACGCTACGTACGCAAGCAACACAAAGACCGCAACGTAAAAAACCGAATCTCACGTACGTACGTGAGACTCACTGATACCCTTTGCGTTCTGCGCATGCGCACTGGTCACCCGTAAGAGCTCTACGTACGTGAAGCCTCTACGTACGTGAAACTAAAGCTCTCTTTTTACGTTGCGGTCTTTGCGTTGCTTGCGTGCGTAGCGTTGACAGACATGGCGGCACCCTGCCCGCCGCTTCACGGCGATAACAGCTTCGTCGCTAATCCCTCGAGGCGATATGGTGTTCTAAACTGTTTTATTCGCCTTCGATTTGCCTATTCTTACCCTCGCATAAGGTTTCAAGCGACAAATAACTTTTGTTTTTCAGACAGAAGAGCGATTTTTCAGCTGTTAAGCCTGACGAAGTAGCGTTGGTCGTTATAGCAACGGTCTCGCTATGAATGGCTTGGCTTAAAGACTTGTCTTGGATGATTTAGGCTACAACCAGTGTCTGTGTTTCTTAGTAGATGGCGCTAGGCGTAACGCGCGGCGTGTTTCGCGTACGTGTAACTATAATTAGAGAGTTTTAGTTTCACGTACGTAGAGGGTTCACGTACGCAAACGTGAAAAGTCTACGTAGCCTGCACGCAGGTCGTTTGAAACCCTTATAGTTACACGTACGCGAAACACGCCGCGCGTTACGCCTAGCGCCATCTACTAAGAGACACAGACACTGGTTGTAGCCTAAATCATCCAAGACAAGTCTATAAGCCTAGCCATTCATAGCGCGACCGTTGCTATGACGACGACCAACGCTACTTCGTCAGGCTTAACAGCTGAAAAATCGCCCTTCTGTCTGAAAAAGAAAAGCTATTTGTCACTTGAAACCTTATGCGAGGGTAAGAATGGGCAAATCTAAGGCGAATACAACAGCTTAGAACACGATATCGCGTCGAGGGATTAGCGACGAAGCTGTTACCGCTGTGAAGCGGCGGGCAGGGCGCCGCCATGTTTGTCAACGCTGCGTACGCAAGCAACGCTAAGACCGCAACGTAAAAATCCGAATCTCACGTACGTACCTGAGACTCGCGCATACCCTTTGCGTTCTGCGCATGCGCACTGGTCACCCGTAAGAGCTCTACGTACGTAAAGCTTCTACGTACGTGAAACTAAAACTCTCTACTCTCTACTCTAGTTTCACGTACGTAGAAGCTTCACGTACGTAGAGCTCTTACGGGTGACCAGTGCGCATGCGCAGAACGCAAAGGGTATGCGCGAGTCTCACGTACGTACGTGAGATTCGGATTTTTACGTTGCGGTCTTTGCGCTGCTTGCGTACGTAGCGTTGACAAACATGGCGGCGCCCTGCCCGCCGCTTCACGGCGATAACAGCTTCGTCGCTAATCCCTCGAGGCGATATGGTGTTCTAAACTGCTGTATTCGCCTTCGATTTGCCCATTCTTACCCTCGCATAAGGTTTCAAGCGACAAATAGCTTTTGTTTTTCAGACAGAAGGGCGATTTTTCAGCTGCTAAGCCTGACGAAGAGGCGTTGGTCATCTTCATAGCAACGGTCTCGCTATGAATGACTTCGCTTAATGACTTGTCTTGGATGATTTTGGCTACAACCAGTGTCTGTGTTTGTTAGTAGATGGCGCTAGGCGTAAAGCGCGGCGTGCTTCGCGTAGGTGTAACTATAAGGGTTTCAAACCACCTGCGTGCAGGCTACGTAGACTTCTCACGTTTGCGTACGTGAACACTCTGCGCACGTGAAACTAAAACTCTCTAACGTAAAAATCCGAATCTCACGTACGTGCGTGAGACTCGCGCAGACCCTTTGCGTTCTGCGCATGCGCACTGGTCACCCGTAAGAGCTCTACGTGCGTGAAGCCTCTACGTACGTGAAACTAAAACTCTCTTATAACTCTCTATTAAGGGGTTGGGTACGTATGATTCGAGCAGCGTGCCTAGGGACGAGTCCGTGCAGGAAGTTTCTGCAGCCTTGCTGTGAATCTCTGATCACATGAGCGCTGTTTTCTTGCGCGTCGCAGTGCCGTACGTCAAACAGCGGCGGGTTTCGCCGCAGCTGGAGAGATCGCCATGACCGAGGCACCGAGCACCGGAGAGAACTAGGAATTTATCGGTACAAACACATATTTATTGTGTTCCGGGTATACCACGGCGTCCACATACACCGTGCTGGCTGAGATGGCAAGTTGCTTGCGTAAGTAGGAAATTCTTGCTTTGCGCCTGCCGCTGTGGAGATATTTTAACATATTCTTCGGTATTTGATGTAGTTTGATTTTTATTTCTTTGTAGTTTCTCTAGGGAGGATTGCGAATCCTGGGCTCGTATGTCCGCTGTCATGCCTACACGCTTGAGAAGAGCGTCGCCGGTTTGTGTTTGCTGGAGTCGGACTCTTTGTGACGTGGGGAGTGATTCCTGGAGTTCGTAATATGTGTTGAAAAGGCCGAGGGCGTGAAGTTTTTCTGTTGAGGTGCTGGACAGACTATTAACAGCCGTTTTCTATACCCCTCTTACGATGGCGTCAATCTTCCGCTCTTCTTATTTCGTGGTTTTGTGAAAAGGAAGTCCGTACATTATTCTATTGTTGACTAGTGCTTGCAATAATCGCATCTTGTTCTCTTCTCGCATGCTTTGGCGATCTCGAGTGATACGGCTATTCATGCGGGCTATTTAAGTAGCGGTAGTTTCAAGCGTTCGAATGGCGTGGGTAGCCGTGAGGTTGCTCTGGATCCCGGATCCAACGTCCATGTTTGCGGGTAAGCTCCAACTCCTTTATTGGCTGCCCTTCTATCGCAAGGTTAATCGCGCCGGTGATTTATAGCGTGGATTATAAACCCGTATCACTTCGGGCTTCCCTGGGGAGTAGTGAAGAACGCTTTTAGAGGTGAGGTCTTCCCCTACTTGTGGTGTTTCCTGTAGCGTTGTTTTTATGGCCAAAGGAGCTCTTGGTGGTCAATATCATTATATCATCAGCATACAAAGTACATCCGATATTAGGAAGTGTTTGTAGTAGCTGAGCGAGCTTGCGCATCGCGATGTTAAATAGCGGTGCTGCTATTATAGAGCCCTGCGGCGTGCCCTTGTGTGACATTTCTCGAGCCGCCGGATGTGTTTGGCTTATATGCCTATCATCGCTGTGCGTCCAACGAGGAATGCGCGAAAGTATGAAAATAGCTTTTCGCCACAGTTAATGTCGATGATGCCTTGAATTATTGCTTCATGCGAGATGTTATCAAAGGCGCCCTTTAATTAGAGGGCCAAAAGTGGTCTTCATGACATTTGGGGATATTTTTGAGGACCTCTTCTCTTACTAGGAAGAAAGCGTCTTGAGCCGAGATACCCGGCCGAAAGCCAATTATGGTAGAGAAAAAGAAATCGTTGTCCTCGGTATGAAGTCGGGTGTGGATGACCTGTTCGTAGAGTTTGCCTACGCAAGACGTTAAGTAAATTGGAAATAGTGCATTCAACGCAGGCTTCATGCCTGAATGGAAGCTTGGGCGAATTGGTGACGGTTCACTTGCCACATAGCACTTAAGAGACACTGACGCAGGGAGACAAATTCCTGCCCAAACGGTCACCAGGGGTGCGATTACGGATCAGTCTCAAAAAACTGTCTCAATATTGAGACAGTGGCGTCAAAATGACGACACCGAGAAATGCCGACCGCCGAATCGGCCAATGCGGAGCAAGGAGGCGGTGGGCTCCGCCCCGAAACCACTATTCGCACGACAAGGGACCGTAGACTAATGTTTTGCAGTAAAGACGCAGTGAATAAAAACGAGTAATGTTTTATTTTGCTAAGTAACTATATTTCAAACCCAACAGCAGCAAGCAAAAGAAGCAGTGTTTTCATTTTTGCAATAAAGTTTGCTGTTCAGTCACTTTTCTTGCCGCCAAGGTGTGCTGTCAGCGGTACAGCGTGAACATGTTAGTCTGAAAGTGAACAAAAACGCAATTAAGAAAACAAGTAATGTTTTATTTTTGTAGAAAACTGTGTCGCAACCTCAACAACACGAGGGAAAATTAGAGGCATTCTCAGTTTTGCAATTAATTTTGCTGCAGGTTAACTTCTTTTGCCCTGAGGGCGCGCTGGCAGTGGTATCGCGTGAACATGGCGGCGTGCAAGGAAACAGCTGATTCCACGGCTAGTTCCCGATTTTTTGCGTGTTGTCTAAAATCAAGGCACTTTGCGGATGTCTGAAGTGTGCAGAAAAATCTGATTGAAGGCAGTGAATGCTACGGGCCTGCGCAGATCAACTTACAAGGAGCGCTGGGCTTGAAAATCGACTAAGACAACATATTGTGGTAAGTGTGTATTTGCTTATTATCGATGACACCAATAGCCCATAGATGCTCTTCGGTTGACGTGTGGGATGTGTAGTTCCGTATTTTGTTTGCTAAATACAAGACGACGGGGAAGTGTGACATATGGGGCGAAATAAAGTTGTATGGCTGCGTGATCGTCAGTTCATCGTGTGTAGGCGTGTAAGTAAGGAACGATCAAGGACGAGAAAAACGATTAAGGCCGTTTCATATGATGCGATTGTTGCCGCAGCGCAGTGCGATTTCTGCCGCTGTGCGACAGAAATGCGCGGCGTTCTCGTCGCAGGGCCACTGCGACAGACTTTCAACAAGTTGGTCGCATTGTCGCAGCGTCGGTGCGGTCGCAGCGATGGCCACAGTAGTCAGCCAATAGGAGGTCAGCGACATGACAGGAAAATCTCGAAAACGTTTTATTGAGCTTAAGAATACATCACAGCTCAATATTATTACCCATGATTACAAAATCAACGCCTGCCACGATGTTTGACATTTATTGCAGCCGAAGAATTTTCGGCCACTGAAAGGCCGCACCGACGCTAGGGCGCTTGTGCAGACGTAACCGACTGAATTCATCGTTGTCATGTGAAACGGAGGCTGCGATTACCGTTATCATTTGAAACGGCTATCCACCATCATGACGACAGCACGTGTGTCCAAAGAGCAGTTCCTCATGATGGTGGAATTTATGGAACAGCACCCGGCGCTCGCCCACGCTGCCTCACCCCTTTCCGGGGGCTACACGGCGGCTCGCAGGCGCGAGCTGTGGCAGCAGCTTGCGGCCCTGCTGAACGCCGCGGGCCCCGCTGCCAAAACTGCGCTTCAATGGCGCCACACTTGGCAAGTGTGGTGCACCCGCTGCAAGAAGCAGGAGGCGCAGTTTTTGGCGGCGGGAAGGTGAGCGTGTCAACAACGGTGTGTCGAATGGCCCTTGAATATGTCTCTCCACACCCTGTCGCAGGGGCACTGGAGGCGGCAGGCTGCCGGGGCTGGCAGGCCGGGTGTGCAAGCTGCGGTCGCCGGGCCTCGTTCTAGGCGTCGCAGCTCCAATGTTCTCTTCGTCCAGCCAGGTATGTTGTAAGCCGCGGTGACGTTAGTAATAATGAGGGGGGAATGATAGGGGAGGATAATGAAGAATAATGAATGTCAACCTCGGGGCCATGTACTGTGAGCAATGCACACACAGAATGAACTTCGAGACACTCGTGCATGAACGTGGGGCGCTGTGCCTCTTGCAGAACCAGTCCCGTGTGTCCGGGGGGGAGATGCCAGGGACGAGCGGCCTGCAGCAGGCAGAGGCGCGCTCTCCATCTGGTAAGTGAAAATTTCGTCATTTGATATGTACACCTAACAACTTTTGCACATTGTTGACTTCGTTGTGGTTTTTCTTTTAGTTAGGGAGGGATGCGAATGCTGAGCTAAGAAATGCAACCTCGAGTTATGTACCTTGTACTACATTGCCCTCTTGGTACTGCTATGTTTCTTCTTGTGTCTCAGTACCTAGTAACCGTGTGTTTTGCACCAATACACGCTCTGCTGAAACTGTCCACTAAGCAGTGCTGTCTTGTGGAATGAATTCACATAGATGGCACCCCCCCCCCTCCCCCGGAAGAAGAGCTGGAGGAGCTGGACGAGGAGGAGGAGGGCGCACCTTGTGACACAGCCTGTGAGTTGGTGTCCCAATATCATGCTGCACATTATCCATTTCGCAAGCTACCTAACAATAATACCATTCGCAGGAGCAGACTATCAGTATCACTTTAGAATACGCACAGAAGTTTGGTTTGGTTTCATCATCATCATCATCATCAGCCCTACTACACCCACTGCAGGGCAAAGGCCTCTCCCATGTCTCTCCAATTAACCCTATCCTTATGGGGCTTTAACGTTCCAAAGCGACTCCAGCTATGACAGACGCCGTAGTGAAGGGCTCCAGGAATTTGGACCGCCTGGGTTTCTTTACTGTGCACTGGCATCGCACAGTACACGGGCCTCTAGAATTTCGCCTCCATCGAAATTCGACCGCCGCGTGTTTCAGGCCAGCAGCCGAGCGCCATAACCACTCAACCACCGTGGCGGCCACCCACAGAAGTGTCTTTCATATGCACCACTGGTACCTTGTGCACGCTTTTTCCCTCTTACAACGAAAACTGTGGTGTCTGCGATGGTTACACAAATGTGCACATTGAAACAATGCTGTTTTTATCATACTGCTGATTATGAATGCTTTTATGTACTGCTCCCCGGTATGCATGTCAACAGCCCTCTGAGATACTGCACCAAACAGTCAGGTTATTGTACATCGTGCGCCACTATATGACAAGTGTACATTCAGTCACTTTCTCCTTTTGACAGCTACACAGGAGCAGCGAGATGTGGTGGCGGGGCGTCCGTGGCAGCAGCAGCGGAGCACGCGGGCGGAGGAGGTCCACCAGCTGCTGACAGAGACGCGGCGGACCAACGACCTCCACGAAGCCCGTACTGCTGAGGACGCCACATTTCATGTGCGCCTCCTAGAGGTATGTGCACACAACACCCACCACATTTAGTGAAGGAGAAGCATCTGCATGCAACATGTTGTATCTACATTCACAGTTCGAAACCAATGCGTGACCTGTAGAGACATTTCAGTAGTTCATATTTATGTCAAACGAGCCCTACATGTCTGTGAAGTGTGCAAATGAAGCTCCTTTTATGTGCAGGAACAGAGGCGAACAACAACAGCAGTGCGCAGCCTGACGGCGGCAGTGACACAGTTGACTGCCGCCGTCACAGAAACCGGGGCGCACATGGTGCGCACTGCTGAGGCGGCAAGGGCCGACACGGTGCGCCTCACCGAGCAAGTGGTACTTGCGGTGGCCCTGATTGTACGTGTTTTGAGCAATCAGGTACAGCCACCGCAGTAACTTGTTCGGTGGGGCTTTTTTTTCCTTTTTTACCTGTTTTTTCTGTTTTTTTTTGCGTTCTGCAAGGTGCAGAGCATTTTTTTATTTCCCTGCCGGGTGCAGGCGTTATGTATACAATTATTTTCTTTCTGCAAGGTGCACAACATTTTTTTATTTCCCTGCCGGGTGCAGGCGTTATGGTTATATGTATTTTCCTTCTGCAAGGTGCAGAACATTTTTTTTATTTCCCTGCCGGGTGCAGGCGTTATGTATATATTTATTTTCCTTCTGCAAGGTGCAGAACATTTTTTTATTTCCCTGCCAGGTGCATGGGGCTTGTGTATTAATGTTTTTTTTTCCTTTTGTACTTTTTAACTTGTGTGCAGTGTACAGGCTGTGCAGTATTCATTGTTCACTTTGGTTTCGTGTTTCAATGTGGAAGCATTGCTAGTCCCATTACGAGAAAACCTGACGGCATGTATGAGCACTCGCAGATGGTACAGAAAATCCCAGTCAAGTCAGGATAAATTTGCCGTCATCACGTGATCGCATGGCGCACACGGCAAGCCGAGGGCCGCCTTTCCCGACGGTCATATACATGACATTCGCGTTATACACCCCCCACTGACTGAGTTCAATATGGCGCAACTTTTCCCTGCTACATTTGTGTCAAAATTGCAACTAACCATTTCTCGTGCAGTGTTCCAGGTGGTGTCATACGCACGTGCTTTCACATTCCTGCACATAACCAGTCTGAAGTGTGTGTGCAAATTTTTTGCGATGGTACCTTGCAACATTGTGCAAGACACACACAAGGTGTGTGATATGTACTGTTTACTTTGATTTCGTTTTTAGCTGTTACTTTTTTACGTTCTGCAAGACATACAAGGTATGCTATATCTAGTCAGTGTTTGGTTTTTCATATGTTCATTAATCTTCCTCCTTTGCACATTCACGATTGTGTACTTTAACGACACGTTATGATACACGTGCTTATAGGAACAATGTTGTAGAGGGCTCCGGGTTAATTTACACCACGGGGTTCTTGAACGTGTGTACACATTGCGTAGCGCACGCACACTGTCCGTCGCAATGTGACCGCCACGGCTGACAGTTAACCTGCTCCACATCGGTAGCAGAATACTTCAAACAAACAGTGGGGTGCCACGACGGGGCCTACCATGACTTGTTTCAAAATATTGGAAGGTATATATAGGAACTGTAGAGCTACCATAGTCCTCTATAAAGTCCGCATTAAAACTCCAATAAGGAAGGACGTCGGGCAAGGAGACACGATTTCGCCAATGCTATTCACCGCCTGTTTTCAGGAGGCATTCCGAGGCATGAAATGTGAGCAGTTGGGAATAAGAGTAAATGGAGAGTACCTAAGTAATCTGTGATTCGCTGATGACATTGCCTTGCCGAGTCGCTCAGGTGATGAACGAGTTAGGCAGAGCAGAACGGTGGATCTAAAAATTAACATCCAGCAAGCCAAAGTAATGTTCTACAGTCTAGCAAGGGAACAGCAGTTCACAATTGGCAATGACAGCTGATCGTGAGATGGAAAAAAAACTAGACGGATAAGAATGGGGTGGAGCAGATATGGCCAGTCCTCTCAGATCATGAATGGCAGTTTACCAATATCCCTAGGACAGGGCATGTAATTGGAAGGCAAGATAACCGCTGCTCCTTCAGGGTTACGGAGTGTATTCCAAGAGAAGGAAAGCACAGCAAGGGGGCGGAACTAAGTTAGGTGGGCGGATGAGAGAAGTTTACGGGTACAGTGGACGCAGCTGGCAAAGGACAGGGTTAATTAGGGAGACATGGAAGACGCCTTTGCCCTCTAATGGGCGTAGTGAGGCTGATGATGATGAATGAGAATTTTGTCATCTTACAGTCATTATGAAAGCACAACTTGCCATATTCATGATGCATTCCGTTGTGTGTCAATCTTCTTGGAACTGCTATGGTTTGCCATTGAGCAGAAATTCATCACACGTTGTCGTTTTGATATTCATGTATTTTGTGGGTGATACAAATTTTCTAGTCAGGCGAAATGTATTACACACGTACAGCGCACTGCTTTAGATGTGTACCATGGTTTAATATGGGCCGAAGTGCGTTTTATGTTTACATAACTCACGTAGAAGCTGTGGTAACACGTAGGCCGCTAGTCTTGTCATGTTTATCATGTTTGTATGTTGCAATTTGTGCACCACACGTGAAGATGTTACTTGTTCATAGTATTGCAAGCAGTGCATTTTGCACCTATCTGTTCAAATAAAAACACTTGTGATAAATGCTGGTAAAAAAAATAAAAGTGCATGCTGAAAGGAACTCTGAAATGATTTCGATGGACATATTGTAGTGCAAGAGAGGTCAAGTGCTCTTTGTTGGTATTTCAGTTAAATTTTAAAGGTGTGCTTGCACCCTGTAATTTAGGAATAAATAAAAAAGTCCTCCTCGCAGTAGGCCATAACCAAAGGGGACAACACACCTCACTGCGCGTCCCCTAACTTGATGACGCTAGTAGCCAGACTGGGTAAGCTTGAAGGATGGCCCTTCTGCCCACTGATGTCATCACGGTAGGGGATGCGCTATGAGGTGTGTTGTCCTCTTCGGTTGTGTCTTTTTTATTTATTCCTAAATTACAGGGTGTAAGCACACCTTTTAAATTTAACTGAAATACCAACAATGAGCACTTGATGTCTCTTGTACTACAATATGTCCATCGCAATCATTTCAGCCTTTGAATGCATATCGAGCAAAAAAATTAATTCAATGGGACTTCCTCATTTCAATAAGCATCACAAACATTCGGTGCTTTGTTTCACAGTACACTTTTTATTCACCCACTTAAACGCGCGCGCGCGCACGCACGCACGCACGCACGCACGCACGCACACACACACACACACACACACACACACACACACACACACACACACACACACACACGCGCACGCACACGCACACGCACACGCACACGCGCACACACACACACACACACACACACACACACACACACACACACACACACACACACACACACACACACACACACACACACGACGTAAGAGGATGCACGAAGACGGTTTTGGCTTGCCAGACGAGCTGTTTCGTCGCCAATTTCGACTCAGGAAGGAGACTGCACGGTGGCTGTGCGACCATCTCGCCAATGAACAGGGAGGTGCGCAGGCGAGTGCGCTGTCAGTGCAGCAACAGGTGTTGTGCACGCTGCGCTTCTTCGGCACCGGCAGCTTGTAGGCACACACACGAAACAAAGAAATAAAAGTCGGCACTTTGCGGGCTGCGGCTAGGCGCACAATGCAGAGTTGCTCACACACAAGCGTACACTGACACGAGGGGATGACGCTGCCAACAGTAACCGTGGCTGCTGTGTTGCACAAATGAACACCTTGGACAGCTACCCTGCGAGGTGGTGTCGATGGGCTCAGTGCTGGCGACGCTGGAGTTGCCGCCGCAACTGACGACGCACCGTGCGCAGGTATGCCAGCCTCTGGAGACGGGTTCTCCGAAAATGCTCGACAATACCGTCGCGCACGGCTCTCCCCCGCAGGTAGGTAAGGCGGCTTGCAGCGCCTTGCGTGTGGACTGCAGCCGGAGGTGGCTCGTCGTCGTCCGGGTCAGCGGCATCTACGTCCCCTTCTTCTGGCAAGGGGTCATTCAAACACAGGTTGTGGAGCGCAGCACATGCTCCGATTATGAGGGCCGCTCGCTCCGGCTCGTATTGGAGCGTCCGGTACCTTTGCAGGCACCGGAAGCGGCTCTTCAACACGCCTATGGCGCGCTCCACAACGCATCGCATGGAGCCATGCGCTTAGTTGAACAACCCCTCTGGAGACGCCACACTGGGATGCCCTGGCACAGGAGTCAAAAGCCAGGGCTCCAAAGGGTAGCCACTGTCCCCTGCATAACAAAAATGGTGTGCAGTTAAGCGTAGCCTCTGTCGTCCTCAATCTCATCACTCTTGATGCAATGGCAGCAGATTCATAGCAATGTCCAAAAAAAAAACGCGAAGACGACCGGTCCACAAGAGGCACAAATACGCACACACAAAGTGTACAACTTGCGAATGACTATTTTGTTGAAACAGGGACACTTATAAAGGATGAGGAAACAAGGTACACAGGCAAAGACACCATGTGCAGTGCGAATACATTATCGACAGGGCCATGTGTGATCAGTGGGAATGGAAAGCCCCAATGTACCCTTGTAAGATTTCGATGTTTCTTTGCTAGACATAATTCAGACGAACCGACACAGTTGTCACCCCTTTTGGAGGTGAAGTAAGCCTCGATAACCTCTTTCGGTTTTCATTTTTGCCTCACCACGAAATTTGTAACCGCGGTGGGGGTTTCTTATTTCTTACCCAGAAGAAACTCGCCACCTTGCAACAGCAGTCCTTGCCCTATCTCCGGCCGCAGCCACGAATAGCGCCACGAAAACGCGTCGTGGTCCGATCCTGGGCAGCGGGGGTCAACAGCTATAATTCGCATGTTGGAGTCGCACACCTGTGAGAGAAAGCACACCACAAGCTTAGTTGTGAACTTCCGCCGTCAAGGCCCGAGCTTAAGGCCGAACATGCAGTCAAAAACGGAGAGCGAAGCCTACTCACTATCATTGTGTTGAGTGCGTAGAAGCCCTTACGACACCAAAAGGCGGCCTTGTATGCAGCATCGCCCCATGGCGCCTTGATGGCGATAAGTGTGCCATCCACACACCCAATGACGCCGGGGATGCTGCCGTGGCGAAGGAAGCCCTCCTTCGCCGCCGCCTTCTCTTCCGGGGTCGCCGGGAACCGCACCCAACCGTCACGTGACCCCACTCTGACAATAGCTGCTGACACCCGCCGCACACACTTGCTGACAGTGGGCTGGGCTATGGCAACGTTGCCCTCGTTGCCCACGGCGCCTTGAAATCCGCCGGTGCCGAAGAAGCGCAGCGCGCACTCGCTGCACTGACAGCGCACTCGCCCGCGCACCTCCCAGTTCATCAGCGAGTTGGTCGCACAGCCACTGTGCAGTCTCCTTCCTGGGTCGAAATTGGCGACGAAACAGCTCGTCTGGCAAGTCAAAACCGTCTTCGGGCACTCTCCTACGCTGTTGCTCGCGCGGCAAGCCGCGTATGGCAAAATAAACAGCCGCCATTTTCTGTCTCAAACGTGTTGATACTACTTTTTCCAGTCTCAAAAAATCGTCTCAACCTGCCCGCATAATTAGATGGCCAACGTCACCACTTCTGCGCCATTTACGACGTCAGTCAGTGACGAAAAAAATCAAAATGGCCGCCGACCAATAGGAGAGAGGCAAATGATACACTTTTTGAGACAGTTTCGATTGAGACTGATCTGTAATCACGCCCCAGGATACATCTGATATTGCTCTGCCTGTCTAACTCATTGATCATGATTAGCAGTTCATTTCCTGAGTGACTGAGCAAGGCAATGTCATCAGCGATCCGCAGATTATTTGGTTACTCTCCATTAACTCATATCACCAACTGTTCCCAATTCAGGCCTCAGAATACCTCCTGTAAACTGGCGGCAAATAGCATTCGTGGCAACCAACCCGCGCATAAATGCCTGCTATTGGCACCTGGTTAACAGGGTATTCCAGAGAAGCGCACACGCCTCAACCCGAGCATTTATCTCCCAACCGCCCTATACAGATGCGGTCGAAGCATCTACCTGTACTAATATACACGGACTTACTTGACCACTTAGGGCTCTCCCGCAGGGTCTGCTCTTGGCCAGCTAAGACCCTAGACAAAGGAGAGGATGTACACCTGCGTAAGCTATTGACCATTACTTTCAACAACCTATGAAGACTACCCGCAATAGGTCCAGACTCATTAAACTCGCTATGCAAATTCAGCGGGAAGAAGGCAGGCCTATCCAAAGTGTCATGTTCCTGCAAACAAAATCAGGCGAATAGTATTAAAAAAGACGTTGCCACTGTCTTGAAGACGTTGAAGTAACGAGCGTTAGCTGTTTGGTTTGATAGAATTGATATGAATGAGATTAAAGGAAGGTTGCATTCCAACGGAAATGAAAATGAAAATTGAATTTGGGGAAAGGAAATGGCGCAGTATCTGTCTCACATATCGGCAGAAACCTGAACCGCGCCGTACGGGAAGGGATAATCGAGAGAGTAAACAAACAAAGAAAGAAAAAGGGGCCGTAGTGGAGGGCTCCGGAGAAAAATCTCAATTTGACATCATGAATTTATAAGTGACGTTACCAATCAAACACCACTTCGATATACTAATGACGTCACCAACAAATAACAAATTGGGTTGCTATCTTAATTTACTGTGGGGGCCGCCATCTTGAATTCCTCGGACTAAAAAAAGTTCATGCCGGAAGGAGGTGGTAGGCGACACCAGAAAAATATTCGAGTGGCTTAACTTGGCTAACCCTGCAATTCAGCGAAAAGGAAGGGCGCTTGCTAAACTTCTCAGGCTCGTCCATGGTAGCTCCACAGCATGCTGCTGTTGTAAATGAAAAAAATAATGGAAAGGAAAATGCACGGCCTGCTCACTGGCTCGAGCTAAGCCACAATCGCCGCGACGTGCAGAGGGAAAAAGGTTGAACGATTCGTGAAAGGATAGATGTAAAGAGACGCGCGTCGCAAAACCGCGTCCGCCGAAGAGACGACGCTAGTTTTAGGAACAGATAGCCCGAAGCCTTGCCATCATATATGCTCATCATATGCTCGCGACAGACGTTCTATAATATGCCCACATGACCACGTGGCTATGACGTAGTATCACATTGTCTTATGACACCCCCGGCGAGGTCATTACGTGGCTTCACATCACCACATGGGGTGTACGTAAGGTCAAAGGTCAACTGAAAGGTCACCCAATGCCAAAGGTCAACTAAAGGGAAGGGTCAAGGGTTTGACACTATAACTGTAGCCCAACGGCCAACGCAGTTGTGCTTAATGTCGTTTAAGGTCATTCTAGTGCCGACGCGATGACTGCTTTACCTAGCGTAGTTAATCTTTTCGCTTCAGAATCGAGAAACGTGTTTAAGAGCGTTAATTAAGCTGTTGATTATCTCAGCTAACCCATGATATAAAAAGCGAAAGGTGTCGTCGTTCATTCCGTTCATAGGCGCTGGCGTGGACAGTTCTAGACTCCAACGATTCAGACTTAAAGGAAGGGTGCATAACTCAATCCATGGGTCAGTGGACGCCTCAATCGCGCAATGAGGTACGTGGAGGTGACTGGAGAGAGAGATGTGGGCTGCATGAATTATCGTTGACAGCGCTGTGGCAGACACGCGGCAATGGAGCAGCACGCCGCAGAGTTCATCGGATGACCAATCTCTCTCGATCAACCATTAACTGCAACCTGCCGGGGTGTTAGAGTGGGCGTGCTGCCTATTCAGGGCGCGGAAAACACTCAATATTAGAGACACAACGCCGTGTCTACTTGCCCGATACACCACAGCTTTCGCTCTCTATCCAGGTTAAGCAGTAGTTATACCGCAGCAAATTTTTACAGCGAAGCTGTATACCTCTACCGTCTAAGGAAAATTTTACAGCAAGGCTGTGTACCTCTGCCATGCAAGAAAATGTTTGTATCGGTGTCAGCGAAAAACCGCGGGAGTGATTAAAATTAGCCACCCGCCGCGGTGGCTCAGTGGTTAGGGCGCTCGACTACTGATCCGGAGTTCCCGGGTTCAAACCCGACCGCGGCGGCTGCGTTTTTATGGAGGAAAAACGCTAACGTGCCCGTGTGCTGTGCGATGTCAGTGCACGTTAAAGATCCCCAGGTGGTCGAAATTATTCCGGAGCCCTCCACTACGGCACCTCCTCCTTCCTTTCTTCTTTCACTCCCTCCCTTATCCCTTCCCTTACGGCGCGGTTCAGGTGTCCAACGATATAGGAGACAGATACTGCGCCATTTCCTTTCCCCAAAAACCAATTATTATTATTATGATAAATTAGCCAACAGCATAGCAACCATATGTAATACTCATCATTATAAAGTACTCATACTATAAAAACATTTAAAAAATATCTAAAAATTAAAGTTGTTAAAATAAAATAAAAATAAAAATAAAGATTTAAAAATAAAGCATAGAAGTCGCATATCATATTGACCATAAAGAAGTCGATAATAGATGGAATGGAAAACTTTAAAATATAAAAAAAAAATTAAAACCAAAAATAGTGAAATAAAACAAAAGAATAAAAAGTATGTACGTAAAATATTTAAGAAAGTGTAGGACGCTTGAGCTTCTTCTTTAAGAGCGGATGCGACAGCGTGTTGAAGCGTTGCCAAGGGGTTCACAGAACCCCTTCCTTTCGGCGCGACACCTTTCCTGTGAGACAGTTGATAGAAAGGAAATGACGCCTGTCGCAGACACCTTGTTGGAAATCCGAAGCGTGCCCTAAGGCGCCCCTGTGCTGTGCGATGTCAGTGCAGGTTAAAGATCCCCAGGTGGCCGAAATTATTTCCGGAGCCCTCCACTACGGCACCTCTTTCATCTTTTACTCCTTCCATTATCCCTTCCCTTACGGCGCGGTTCAGGTGTCCGCCGATATATGAGACAGATACTCCGCCCATTCTCAAAAAACTCAGCCGTGCCTGAATGGGAACATGAAACCGCAGCTAAATATGAGCATGGAGAAGACCAACTTTTCAGAAACATTCCAACTTTTCTGCCAAAATCTTAGGCAGCCGGAAATAACTTAAGCGCATTCGGTGCAGGATGGCCTTAGTTATCATCAAAACCGTAGCATCAAAATCGTGATTCGACCTCGGCGAGCACTCTCTTTAAAGAACTTCTCAAATCTCGATCTTGCCCAAGCAGTAAGCAACGCCTGTCCAGAACCGCAGCAGGTGAAAGGAAGGTACCTCCTCCGCCCCCACTACGGATCAAATATCCTCATAGCGAGCACTCCGCCCGCAGAAGTTGCCAACGAACTTCGACAAATCAAGACACTGTTCCTTGGAGCCCAAAGTCATGACGTGAACGCCTACTTACCTTTCACAGAGCACGAAAGACGGGGCGTAATCCACAGAATACCGGACCACGTGACACCGGAAGCTCTCCAGACGGGCCTATAGATCCGCTCACGCGGGACCACCGTACTCAACGTACGAAGCATGGGCAAAAACATCGTCAATGCTGATCACTTTCAACGGCCCGACCACCCCCAAAATTGTGTACTTCAAGAGCGCGAGTTTCATTGCCATCTGTATCGCCCAGCACGACAATTCTAGTATGTGTGCATGCAGCCGGGTCATCGCTTCGATGTGTGCCCCACACCAGAAATGGCGGCCTGCAGGAAATGCGGGGCCCGAAATCCTCCTCACGGACATCAGTTCCTGCCGAGGTGTGCTCTGTGCGGAGGAACACACGAAACCGGCATCCAGAAGTGCCCCAATCGGTTCAAACCACTCAAGCAAAAGCCACCATCCGTCCGATCCTCCACCTCACCCATCAAGGAACAACGCTCCAGAAAAGACAACCAGGTCCGAACTCGGCCGCCGCGCTGGTTCAGCACGGACGACGAGTCATCCAGCCAAAGCTGCAGCAGTAGGAGCAGATCGAGATCCGTCTGCACCAACCGGTAAACCCCTCCTCCCCCTGCACCCAAGCAAAAAAAGGAAATTAGCCGGCCACACCAGGGGCAAGCCAAGGCCACGGACAAAAAGGTGAACTGAGCAGAGCTCGTTAAGAACTCTCCAACTTTTCCTTCGAACACACCCACTCCACCCGAATGCTCAGACTGCGCAAAAATGGCACACACTATCGACAAGCTACAATCCCAGGTAGCGGAGCTAGCCCGCAAATGCACTTCTCTCACCACCCCCCATATCCAACCTCCCCCACCTCCCACGCCCCGGGACGTTGAGACTTCCCCCAAACCACTTCTACCACCAGTGGCGACACCCACTCCCACACCTCGCCAACCGACAACCACCTCCCTCCCCAAGACATATGATGAAATAGAGGGACGTCTCTTGAATAGCATTATTAACAACTTAAACCCCCTTCTCACAACATTCACCTCCCAACTCTCAGCCCAAATGGCACAATTAGGCGCGCGCCTGGGCGCACATGACGCCAAATTTGTTACCCTACAAGCGCTGATAAACACCAAAGCCCATAGCAGAAAACGTGTTACCAGCTCTGGCAACCCTTGAGCAAAAACCTACCGGTCCGCGACGGCGGCAGTCGCTATGAGTAGCGACAACGAATCTGTCAGGAGATTTACTAGCCACCAGGATGGCTCCGCTCTCTAAATCAGGCACTCCTGACCGCCCAGAGATCTGGCAATGGAATTGCCGAAGTTTCTGGAGAAAACAAAGCCTCTTGAAACACTACATCAATGTCACCCCCATTCGACCCGATATAATCTGCCTGCAAGAAGTAGGAGCCGACCCGGCGCCGACTCTCCCAGGATATTACGCAGTCCACAACGCGAGCTCGCCAAAAGTTGCCACCCTTGTTTCTAAGGACATCACGGTGGTCGAACACTCCATGAGAAAAGGGAGATCAACTGCAACATGATCGAGGTCATTCCCAAAAAGAGGGGACGCAAGAGCACTTCGTTCTGAACGTGTATCACCCCCCCCCCCCCCCCCGAGCAAACAAGGCCGATTTCTCTGACATACTTCAAGAGGCAGATCAGCTAGCTGTTTCGCATCAGCTTATCGCACTCGGTGACTTTAACGCCCCCCCCCCCCCCCAGGTAATGGGGCTACAAAACGAACTCGCTGCGTGGTCTGAGCGTGGTACGAGCTCGGGATGCCCTGGTCCTGGAAATACTTACTGATCATTTATACCCAACCCGCGAAGGAAACAGCGTCACGCGCGATTCATGCCCTGACCGTACAATCGTCAAGAACATCCATAACGCTACGTGGACAAATCTCTTAGAGAGCTTATGTAGCGACCACTACATCGTAAGCACGTCTATCACCTCCGCAAACATTCGTCACACCCTGGGAACAGCCAAAATCACGGACTGGACTAAATACCGTGCACAGCCCGTTCCAGAAGACCCCATTCAATCAATCGGCGAATAGAGTGAACAGATTCGGAGAGCACACAAGGAGGCCACCACCAAAGTACAATGCACACCCAATAATCCGGCGGTCGATCGTCACTTTTTGAAGTTGTGGCAGACCCGACAGGCTCTGGTTCACAGATGGAAACGCCAACGCCTCAATTGTCCCCTGAGACTCCGCATATCACAGATCACGCCAGAAGCACAAGGGTATGTACAACACATCTCTCAACAGAATTGGCAGGAAATTTTACGAGTCACTATGCGGCACGCTGGGGAGCTCCCGCACCCGGGCGATCCTCCGCAGCCTTGTCGATCCGCAAACATCGCGGTCTGCCATTGACCGTACACTCAAGAAAATCGCCCATCTGTACCCAAGAGACGACGCGGCCCTCCTCACCACCCTCAAAACCAAATACATCGGCACCCCCATCCTCCCAGCACAATCTCGTACACGGACGGAAGGCCCAAATGAGAGGCTGGACGCCCCCATCACCACTGCCGAGATTTACGCCGCGGCTCGATCTGCCACACGCAACACGGCAGCTGTCACGGACAAGATCACAATTGGGATGATTCGAAACCAGGGCAAGTCGCAGATCGAGGTCCTCATTACCTACATAAATGACACCCTATGGGAGGCGGGAGAACTCCCTGCAGAGTGAAAACACTCCGAAATTGTTACTATCCCAAAACCAGGCAAACCACCAAGCCTGAAAGCATTACGACACATCTCCCTCACCTCTTGCCTGGGCAAACTATTCGAGCGCGTTATCCAGACCCGCCTCCAAAACTACATGGAGGACAACAACCTCTTTTCACCCACTATGATCGGCTTCAGGAAAGGTCTTTCTACGCAAGACGCTTTTCTCCTACTCAAGGAAGAAGTACTCAGTAAGATCCCGATAGGCGGCGGGCACCTAATTATGGCACTTTATCTGAAAGGCGATTTTGACAACGTTTCTCACGACGCCATCTTGGAAGAGCTCAACGCCCTCGATTGCGGACCCAAGACCTTCAACTACATAAAAACTTTCTCAGCAACCGCACGGCCACGATTGGCATGAGAGATCTCCGCTCTTTCACAAAGCAGACAGCCAACAAAGGCACCCCCCAAAGCTCTATCATCTCTCCTCTCCTCTTCAATATAGCTATGATCGGCATGGCAAAAGCACTCGAGGCTATTGAAGGCATTGGCTATACTATTTACGCCGATGATGTTACCATCTGGTCCACTTGGGGTTCCCTTGCCGACAAAGAAAACACCCTATAAGAGGCAGTCAATTGCGTAGAAAGACAAGCTGCAAATTGCGGCCTCCGCTGCGCACCCGGCAAATTCGAAATTATCCGCATTCAGGGCTATGCCTACAAATCTACCGGCGACATCGAGGTTTACCTTGAAGGCACGAGAATAAAGGAAGTCCCTCTTATCCGCATCCTGGGCCTTTGGCTTCAGAGCGACAGGAAACCCAACCACACGTTACAGCGTCTCCGGACAACTGCCTTCGAGATCTCCCGCATAATTCGGCGCATCACCCGCAACCGAAAAGGCATGAGAGAGGAAGATAAAATTCGACTGATACAGGCTCTAGCTATGAGCCGCCTGTCATACGGTCTCCCATTACTACCACTTGTGGGGAATAAGCGAGACAAAGCAGACGCCATCATCCGTACCGCCTACAAACATGCGTTAGGCCTCCCGATGTACACGGCCAGCTGCCACCTCGAGGACCTGGGACTGACCAACACAATAGAAGAAATTCGAGAAGCCGTCCTATCATCGCAAAAGGAATGCCTCCTCACCACCAAAGCTGGACGCGCAATCATGGAAAGAATGGGTTCCCCGGCTGACATACGCGCCGTCCATTAAAACCGAGACCTACCCTCAACTCTGCGAACTCGCGTGTATGTAGCTCCATTCCCGAAGAACATGCACTCGGACTCACAAAAGGGACGACGAAAGGCGCGAGTGGACTATCTGCGTCGCACGCATCGACAGGCACAAAATGCTTTATACGTCGACGCAGCCATCTACCCCGATTCAACAAACTCGGTGACGGTCGTCTTGGACACCAATTTCAAGGAAATCGCCAGCGCCTCCCTACGAAACTGCTCTCCCACAGTAGCAGAAACTGCTCCAATTGCCCTAGCAATCCAGCACGGCGATGCTACGGGATATGAGCTAAAAAGTATTACCGACTCCCAGACCGCATGTCGCCTCTTCCTCTCTGGCAGACATCCACACTCTGTCGCTCACATTGTGACTACCCCACAAGTTCCAAATTCCACATGCAAGCACCAAATCACTTGGACTCCTGGTCACGAGGGGCTGGACGGAAACGAGGCCGCGGACAGTCTAGCTCGAGGATATACTAACCGAGCGACTGAGCTCCCCGACCTCACCCCTCCCCCTGTACATACTGCGACCGCCTCCTCCTTCTCCGAACACAAAGACAAGTCTATCCCCCACCACACCGTAAGCTAACGGCGGCAGAGGCGAGGGAATGGCGACAACTACCGACGAACACCTTTCCTAACCTACACAAATACCACATCATCTTCCCCGACAGATATGACGGAATCTGCCTCTGGTGTGGCGGAATTCCAGCAACATATCATGTAACATTGGGCTGCTCGGGTCCCAAGCCCCCCGAACTAGACAAACATCACTCCGAGGAATAGTGAGAGTCTGCCCTGCTCAGCTCTGACTTGGCGACGCAGCGAAAGCTGATATCGCAAGCAATAGCAACTGCGGTGGGCATTTGGGTCCTGAAATAAGGACTCCACCCAAAATCTGTATTTTCGCCTCTCTATTCTACCTTTTTCAGGAACACGGAGTATCGGTACTGAGATGGCCCATTCCGTATACACGGTGCGCTCCTCGCGCAGACGACTTAAGCGTAAAAGTAGTGCTCTAAAGCCATAGCAGCGAAAACGCAACAGCTCCCGGCGCCAATAAAAGGTTATTGTGTTCTGAAATGCTGTGTAAAAACATTTTAAAATCTTGAAGAGAGAATATTTTTTTCAAAAACATAATTTAAAAAAAATTCGTCGGCTAAGCACGAAATATTGGCCTTTGTGGTCTGCAGCGCTTGGACAATAGAAATAGCAAGCAAACGCTTATTTCGAGCAAAATTTGCATTTACATGCTTTTCTGCTCTTTTGTTGCGGTTTACAGACAGAATATTGACTGATAGGACATGCTTAATTATCGAAAAACATTTACTTTTCATTATTTCTTGGCCAAAAGTTGTGGTTCTGCTGTCAGCAGCTCTGCGCCCCATGATGCTTAGAGCGCCCATGGTGGCTCAGGTGGTCTCAAGGAAGCTCCATGAAAAGTCCCATAGGCGGGGCGTCAGCTTTCCCTCTAGTTAATAGTAAGAAACTCTATGACCTGGGGATATTTAACGTGCACCGACATCGCACAGCACACGTGCGTCTTTGCGTTTCGTCTGCAACGAAACGCGGCCCGCCGCGGTGGGTCAGTGGTTAGAGCGCTCGGCTACAGATCCGGGGTTCCCGGGTTCGAACCCGACCTCGGCGGCTGCGTTTCGATGCAGGCGAAACACTAAGGCGCCCGTGTGCTGTGCGATGTCAGTACACGTTAAAGATCCCCAGGTGGTCGAAATTATTTCGGAGCGAGACGGCAGATCACACGCACATCTTGTGGGACTGCATCAAAAATCCAAAGGAAGCACGATCAAGAACAATCCCGCCGCGGCTGGAAGCAGCCGCGAAGAGCAACGACCAAGACCAACAGCTATGGGCCGTCCAGCAGGTCCTTGGGGCGCTCGAAAGGCAGGGACCCAGCGAGCCGGCAACGGCGAGCGGAGACCCGCGCCGAGTAACGGCAACCTCGTAGACGACGTAGGCCCTGCACGGGGCGCGCGAGCGCCCAACTGCAGGCACAAATAAAGTTTGCTCCAATCCAATCCGGAGAACTCCTCTACAGCACCTCTTTCTTCCTTTCTTCTTTCACTTCCTCCTTTATCCCTACCTTTACGGCGCGGTTCAGGTGTCCACCGATATGTGAGACAGATACTGCGCCGTTTCCTTTCCCCAAAAACCAATTCAATTCTAACGAAACGCAGCCGCCGCAGTCGCGTTCGAACAAGGAACTCCGGATGAGTAGCCGAGCGCTCTAACCACTGAGCCTCCGCGACGCGGCAATGGAGTAAGGCACCGAAAAATAAACGGGAATTTCTTTTAACGAAAGGAAAGGACGCCAGTTTCACATATATCGGTGGACACCCAAGCCGCGCCGTATTGGACGGAATGTTTCTGAAGTGCGGTGCCGACAACAGCAACTACACGTTCCGGTAAACATTAGTTTCCAGTTTCTTCGAAACGGGGTGACATGATTTGAAGCCCTCGTGTGAAGTGCAAACCGCATAATGTATAACGGGGCCTGCTTACAATGCGGGCACGTTCCTTCTTCACGCGTGTGTTTGCTGGAGTTGGAATTCAGGTAACAACATGCCACCGCTGCCACAAGCTGTTGGGATTCAGGTAGCGTGACTGGGCCGGAGAAGAAACGAGGACGATCGGAGGAAGAAAGCTTAGAAAGCTTTATACAAAGACTATTTAAATAATGTACAAGTTGGGCAATAGAGAGTCTTTCTCAGTAAAGAGAGCTTCTGAGCAGTCGGGAGTCTCTGGTATCTCTGAAGAGGGGGAGCTCTCCTCTTGTGCTAAACCAGCAGCTCCTTAAATACTCTTCGTATTCCCCAGATCCCTAGCTGGGGAATACAGTTCGAAGAATGATGTCCAACCAAATGATGGCACTGATGGTACCACCCACGGCAGGGCGGCCCTGATGTTTCCTCGCTGCTCGGTCGAGGGAAAAGGACCCGGTCACGTTGTCGTCCACGCGGCCTCCAGGTGGGCGCGCACGTGTGTCCGGACCGCGCCCATGTGGAACCGGAAGGCGCCTGCGTGACACAGGAATGCAACCTGTCTCCCAGCAGGGGTTGAAAGATCTTGTACTGATGACCGGAACGCGGAACCTCTGTCGAAGGTGCGGCACTAGGGCAATTGTTCAACCCCAGCGTGACTGAAGAGGGCAACACTGATCTTGTACTTCGTCGTCTGAGGACCGGAACGAATACGTGGGGACGCTATGGTCGTCACTGCTTCCGGCATTCCTGCAGCCACGCCTCCCCGAGAGGGCTCACCCCCCTCGCGGTGGTCCTCAGGGAATCCTCTCCATGTCCAAATTCGCCGAACTCAACAGCAGGAAGGAAGCGCGAGCACAACAACACTCCCGCCGCCAGATATTGCGCCCGGAAGATGAACTGCTCGCACGTAGCTCGGCTGACTGGGCGTGCCGGGAACCAGATGCTCTCTGGGAGTCTTCCAATGACCTTCAGTGCCGAACTTCGGCATCGCTTCCCCTCGTCAGATGGCTGTTTTGGGAAATTCTCTGCAATGCTAGACAAAGGGGATCACATACGCCAAACCACACCCGACAAAAGCAAGTGCCCTCAGAACCCACTCATTCCGCCAGACCAAAACTCGCGGCCAGAACTGCACTTAGCAAAAAAAATTCAACTATATAACTTGAGGAGATCAATTGTTTGCCTGAATGAACGCACGGTGTCTCCCAACGAGGAGTATAGACAGGGCACCTGTCCAAGGCGTGTGCTCCCGTTCGAGGCGCACTTGAAAGGAAAAAAATTCGCTAAATGAAATCAGGTTGATGCTTAGAGGGCACGCGGTATGGGAATAGGTGACTGGATTTGGCCTACGTGGCGTTCAGTTTTGCCAGCCCCATTACCTAAGAGTGAAGGCACGTTACATCACTCGCTCTTACTTATCCTTGGCCGAAATAAGGAAAACGTACTCCTAGGTAGGTTACCTGATTATGAACAACATTACGGCAAAGAAAGTGGGAGATATACGCTCTGCATTAGGAAGAGAATATGAAATAAATCTAAAAAACTAAAATTTTGGGTGACATCTCCTGGTGGTAAAATCTTCACCAGATAAAAGGCTCGGCTTAGCCTGTCGGAATTTGTGTTTAGCTCGCCTTTCTTCTAGCGAACCTCAAAGCTGTGGTGCTGGAGTGCCAGGATCCACCTCAGTAGACGACCATTTTTGGGCGCTATATTGTGCAGCCAAGGAAAAGGGCAATGGACCGCTTCTACTGTGAAACGGCACCCGGAGACGTAGCATGCTATCCTTTATTTCCGCTGCCCCAGCTCAGGTGCTTCAGTATCGATGGCAGATGCCGAGGCTAGCAAAAATCTTTTCCTTCCTTTTTACTATTATTTTTTAATAAAACCACTACCATCACCACCACGTAGCATGCCAGTTAGTCTATAGCCCAAACAAGGCAAGCGCATTATTTTTCATGCGTGCTATACGCCTCTTCCCGCATGCTGAGCTTGCAGCTCAAGTAAAGGACAGGCCGTGTGTGCCTGCCATCGCATTCCTGGCGAATAATAGCGCCTAACTCGCGGTCGCTGGCATCACATTTTATGATAAAGGGCTTCAAGAAATGTGGCGCGGCCAGTTTTTGGGCGCTCGCTTAGGGTCGTTTTCAGACCCTGAAGTGCCTTCTCTTTCTTGTGGTCCCAAGAAAGATTGGTAGGCTCACTTTTTCTCAGCACGCCGGTCAGGGGGCTGGCTAAATCAGAGTAGCCCTTTACATAATACTGATAATAGCCTGCAGGGCCAAGAAAATCACTCAGTTCCGATTTTGTGGTTGGGCGACGGTACTCCACCACGGCAGCCAGTTTAAGTTCGGCAGGTCTGCGTTGGCCGCGTCCAACAACGTGCCCAAGATGGTTCACTTCGGCGCACCCAAGGTGGCATTTTCCCGCCCTTACCGTTAAACAAGCCTCAAGTAGTCGGCTCAACACAATACGCAGGTGTTCAATGTGCTCCTCCCAGTTTTGTGAGAAAACGGCTACGTCGTCAAGGTAAGGGAGAGCGAAATCTGCAAGTCCCCGCAGCACTTGGTTCATTAACTTTGAAAAACAGTACGGAGCATTTTTCAAGACGAAGCTCAACATTACAGGGCGAAACGCGTCCGCGGGGGACACGAATGCTGCGTACCTGCTGGCGCGCTCAGTAAGTGGCACCTGTGAGTAACCACGAACTAAATCCAGTTTGGATATATATTCTGATTTAGCGACTGTTACAGCCTTCTCCTCGATGTTCGGAATGGGGTAGGTCTAGTCCACGGTGAATAAATTAAGTCTCCGGTAGTCCACGCAAGGTCTCGGATTCTTGCCTGGAACCTCTACAATAATGATTGGTGACGCATAGTCACTTTCGCAGGGCACTATGAAGCCAAGTTCGCACATACGGCGGACCTCCGTCTCAATGATTTCCTTTTGTCTTGGAGAGACACTGCCGGAGAAGAGACGAGGACGATCGAAGGAAGAAAATTTGGAAAACTTTATACAAAGTCTATATACATAATGTACAAGTAGGGCAATTGATACTGCTTCTCAGTAAAGAGAGCTTCTTAGCAGTCGGGAGTCTCTGGTATCATTGAAGAGGGGGCTTTCCTCTGGTACCAATCCAGCAGCTCCTTAAATACTCTTCGTATTCCCCAGATCCCTAGCTGGGGAATATAGTTAGAATAATGATGTCCAATCACACGATGGCACTGATGGTACCACCCACGGCAGGGCGGTCTTGATGTTCTCTCGCAGCTTGGTCGACCGAAAGGGAACAGGACCCGGTCACGTTGTCGCCCACGCGGCCTCCAGGTGGGCTCGCACGTGTGTCCGGCCCGCGCCCATGTGGACCCGGAAGGGCCTGTGTGACACAGGAATGCAGGCTGTCTCCCAGCAAGAATTGAAAGATCTTGTACTGATTACCGGAACGCGGAACCTCTGTCGAAGGTGCGGCACTCGGGCAATTGATCAACACCAGCGTGACTGAAGAGGGCAACACTGATCTTGTACTTCGTCGTCTGAGGACCGGAACGAATACGTGGGGACGGTATGGTCGTCGCTGCTTCCGGAATGTCTGTTCGAACACGTGGGGACGCTATTATCGTCGCTGTTTCCGGCATTCCTGCAGCCACGTCTCCCCCAGAGGGCTCACACACCCTCACGGTGGTCTGCAGAGAATCCTCGCCATGTCCAATTTCGCTGAACTCAACAGCAGGAAGGAAGCGCGAGCACACCACTGATAAAGATTAAGGTTGCGTTTTCGGGTCGTTGTCGCAAGCAAAAAACGCCGTTCTAAAAACTGGATGCAAACAGCATATCTAGTTTGAAACGAGACATACAGCATATCGCTCAAGTACTGAGTACTTGTCTCTGGATTCACACTTCGTAGAGCCACGTGTGTGATTTTTCAAATTCCCTGGGGAGCAGTGAAGACCGCTTATAGTGGTCAGGCCTTCCACTACTTGTGCTGCTTCCTGTAGCAATGTTTTTGCCTAAGGAGCTCTTGGTGGTCAATATCGTTAAATCATCAACATACAAAGTATATCCAATATTAGGAAGTGTTTGTAGTAGCTGAGCCAGCTTGCGCATCGCGATGTTGAATAGCGGTGCTGATATGATAGAGCCCTGCGGCGTGCCTTTGTGTGACATTTCTCAAGCCTCCGAATGTGTTTGGCTTGTATGCTTATAATCGCTGTGCGTCTAACGAGGAATGCGCGCAAGTTGGAAAATAGCTTCTCGCCACAGTTACTGCCGATGATGCCTTGAAGCATTGCTTCCTGCGAGATGTTATCAAAAGCGCCCTTTAATTGGAGGTCCAAAAGAGGTCTTCATGATATTTGGGGATATTTGTGAGGACCTCTTCTCTTACTAGGAAGAAAGCGCCTTGAGCCGAGAGACCCACCCGTAAGCCAATTACGATAGAGAAAAAGCGGTCGTTGCCCTCGGTGTAAGTCTGAAGTCGGGTGTGGATGACCCGTTCGTAGAGTCTGCCTACGCAAGACGTGAAGTAAATTGTACGTTGTGCATCCAACGCAGGCTACTTTCCTGAATAGAAGCTTGGGCGGTTTGGTGATGGTTCACTTGCCACACAGCGCTAAAGAGACACTGACGCAGGGAGACAAACTCCTGTCCACACGGTCGCCAGGACACATCTCGGCGAGGCTTTAGGCTGTGACCACTTTATCATCATTACAGTCAACTCCACGCGCATGCTGAAGAGAATACTCGGAGAAAAAAAGGAAATTCGCTTTTACGCAAACGGTATAACGCATTATCTGTCTCACATATCGGTGGACACTTGAACCGCTCCGTAAGAGAAAGGATAGAGGAGAGATTGAAAGAATAAAGGAAGAAATAGGTGCCGTAGTGGCTAGTGGAGGGCTCTGGAATGATTAACACCCCCTGTATGGATTGAAATCGCACAGCATACGGGCGCCTTACGTTTCGCGTCCATCGAAACGGAGCTGCCGCGGTAGAGTTCGTACCTGGGAACTCCGGATCAGTAGCCAGGCGCCCTAACCACTGAGCCACCGTGGCGGGTAATATTCGGAGACACAAAAATCACAAATCACAACTTTCGAAAAAAGTCGAGTCCCCAAAGGAGAGATCACCAACGTCAGAGAACGGACACAACACTTAAGGGCAGCACATGCAGCCCACACTAAAGTTATCCAGCGTACAGCCGCGACACCAAATAGATCGCTGTCTCGTCCAGTTCATGGAGAAAATGATAAGAGAAATTATAGTTTTTAGAGAAATTAATTAGCTTAGCTAAACCAGGATATACAATCCGAAAGACGTCGGCGTTCACTGTGTTCATTGGCGTTGGCGTTGACAATGAGCGTTGACGGCGACGGGGTTAATTAAAGTAAGGCGCATAACTGGCACCCTGGATATGCGGACGCCTCATTTTTGATCTGATACATGTGGCCTGGATGCATTAGCGCTGACACTATTGTGACTGACACGCGGCACTGCAGCAATGGCTAGGCAACAGATTTCATTTGGTGATCAATCTCTCGCGATCAACCATTAACTGCATGCCACCTCCCAGGGTGGCAGGGAGGGCGCACTGCCTATCCAATGTGGGGAGCGCAATCAAAACAGGACACCAACAACACGCACATGAAAGCGAGATTGAGGTTTCCACCGACCCATGGAGTTGGTTGTGCGCCTTTGCTTTCGTGAAAATTAACGGCCTTTGCAAAGTTGTCAACGCTAATGAACTTTACGAACACCGTCGGCTCGCTTGTTTTGTTTGATTTTTGTGCAAAAGAAATGGCAGAGTAACCGTCTCATATATCTCGGTGGACCGCCCAACCGCGGGGTAATGGCGTGTTCACACTTGGACATTCAGCGGCGAGAGCGAGCGGAATCCGCTGCCGCGGCAGAGATTCCGCCGGAATACCCAGCGGAAAGGCCGATCGGTCCAGGACCGAATTCTGCCTCCGGAAAAAAATCCGCCGAATCTCGTCAGCCAATAGGAAGGCGAGTACCCGCGGCGACAAACATGGCGGCACCCTTCTATGCAGGACGCCTCGCTTCGGACGTAATTCGTCGCTCTTACTGCCTTTTTCAGCGCGTTCACTGGCCATGGAAAAGCCAGCGGTCTTTCGCTTTGTCTCATCTCGCCCATAAGAAAACGTTTGAGTGATAAATTTGCCTTATTTTTTATTTCGGGTGACGATTCTACCCCTTCTAGGCTTAAGAGGGGCGTCGGTTTGTTGACAACAATGCTTCTCCTCATAACCACCAGATGGCGCCACTAGGCTAATTTTTATCTTTTTAAAGCGAGAATGTTAGAAATGGCATAACGTCCGGCAAAATAGCTGCATTTAGCGTACGTAAGCGTGCATACGGTTATGGTACGTAGATGGCATCGGTTAACCTCTTGCCATATCTGTGCACGCCGTGAGCAGACGACACACAATGAGCGGAGACGCGGAGGCCGGGAAGTGTGAACGAGGCAGCATTTCGGCGGCCGCGGATTCCGCTTGCTCTCGCCGCCGAATGTCCAAGTGTGAACGCGTCATAAAGGAAGGGATAAAATAGGGACGTTAAGAAGGAAGAGAAAACTGAAAACGAAAAGTTGGATTTTGGGGAAAGACGCGGCGCTGCGCAGCGGCGGAACACCTGTGGCCCAGTGCTACTAGTGGCGCATGCGCAGTAGTGACTAGGGAGCGAGAGAGAGAGTAATATCCGCGTCGAGGCGCGCGTTGTATGTCATGTGCCTCCTCGATTCACTGCCACGGCGAAATCGCATGTTCGCGGCCAGTAAATCTTTCGCTTTAAAAGCCCATTAAACGATGGAAACGTCAACCAGTCAAACAGAAAACTCAAAATTCACATAGCTTCTATCACTAAGCAAGCCCAATATTACTCTATGATATTGGCCAGACTAAACTGGACATTGTTCTGTTCATCCCTTAAGGGCACCCTCAGCAACGCCCACACATGCACGATCCATCGCCGTATGATTGGAGCCGACAAAACAATAACGGCTACAAACCAAGCGCTTCAAACAATTCCACGTCAATCTTCTGGCACGGATGAGGCGCTGACGAAAGCTCTGTGGACGCGCTATATAGGCTACACTCTCATCCCTTCCTGTACGCTTCGTTACACCGCCCACCCCAACCCTACGCTGGACGCTTCTATTAGAGGGGGAGAGGTCTCAGTGGCAGTTCACGCCCCTCAGCGAAACACTGCCCCGAAGGAGACAAGATAACAAATGCCATGATTCGTAATCTCAGTTGGTATCATATTCAGGCTCTCACGTACTACCTCAACAATGATCTATGGATTAAAGGAGTAGTGACCCAGGACTGGAGAAAAGCTGAAATTTTCACCATTCCAAATCCAGGCAATCAGTTCACATTCCACATAGCGGTAGAGAGACACGGACGCAGGTAGACAAACAGGTCTTAGTTGTGTTATTGAGGCTAATGATGTCAGAAACGCCGAAAGCAGTCACGCTGCCAGCGTCATCTAAATCCTCACGCAACACCCGCCCACAGCTAGTAATTTGGCAGTAGATCTGTTGTTACCTTCACAAAAAAATTTCCTTTTTATTCAGTACCATCCGCTTCCACCAGACGCAATCTGCATCCAGGAGATAGGAGCTCATCATCCCTTTATGACAGGATACTATACTCCGTCTCACAAGATGTTTGCAGCACTACGAAAGGTACAGCTCTCTCGTCCAATTAGGATGGCGCGCACTACATTAGTGTGTTCCTACGCGCCTGTGGCTCGATCCACCTGATGTCCAGGTGGCTTCTTTCTACCTCTATTTATAGTAGCACCGAGCCACAGGTGTTCCACAGCGCAGCGCCGCGCCTTTCCTCAAAATCCAACTTTCAATTTTCAGTTTTCTCTCGCTTCTTTCCCTCCTTCATCTCTTCCTTTACGATGCGGTTCGGGTGTCCACCGAGATATTGTCTTTCTTCTTTCCCTCCCTCCTTTATCCTTTCCTTTACTGCGCGGTTCGGGTGTCCACCGATATATGTGAGACAACCAGGGTACTGTTCTCATCAGTTCCTCTGTTGTCGCGTCGCAGTAAATTTCAGTAATCGTGTCATGTGCATATAAATTTATTTACTCCAGCGTGCCGAGGCAGCCGAGTGTCGATGGTGGCTAAATGCAAAACAAGCCCATGTGCTGCGCGAGAGGCAACGCACGTTAAACGGGATCGATCATCTCATCGTCCTCATAACAACTGAATTCAGCACTGCTGGTTGTGTCGTCCTCCAGGTTGACAACAATGGCCGGTCCCTGGTCAACAACATCGTCGATGATGTGGTCCAGTTTTCTCATCACATCTTCCTCACTGATAATATGCTGCACGTAATTCTTCCATTTCTCAACAGTCACTTGCGTGATGCCTTGCCAAACCAGAGGCTCGACGTCTTGGAGCTTAAACGTCTTGTTTTGGCTGGCCACGAAACCCTTGACGTCGCTCCAGACAAGCTCTATCGGGTTCAGTTGGCAGTGGTACGGTGGCAGGCGCACAACGAGATGGCCAGCAGCTTTAGCAATGCAGTCGACACGGTATTGCTCCCCACCTGTGTTCACATTGCTGACAAGCTGCATGAGCTCGGCCTTCACCATGCCGCTGCTCCACGCGACACCTTTTCCGGACAGCCAAGCCTGTATGTCCTTTTTGAGGCTACTCATCCGCGGCACTTTATCCTGCTTCACAGAATGATATGGCGCGTTGTCCATCACTATAACGCTGCCGGGTGGTAGTAGTGGGAGAAGTCTCCTGGAGAACCAGTTTTCGTAGTGTTCCCCGTTCATTTCCTCGTGGTAATCGCCCGAGTTTTTCTTCGCTCGGAAAACTTCCGCTGCGCCTTCGACAAAACCTTGCTCACTACCGCAATGCGTCACAATAAGCCTGCCACCTTTGCCACTGGGGTTTTGTAGACCAGTCGACAGTCCGGATCGATGCGCTTGGTGTGCAGATTGGATGGTGCAGTCAGTCCACACTCGACTTCGCGTGTGGTCGGCGTTAACCCACGTTTCGTCGGTGAAGAAAATAGGCCTACCCTGGCGTCGCAGCTCCGCTATCTGGCGCAGGTACCGGCGGCGACACTGCACAATGTGCGTCGCTTCGATTAACATCGCATTCCGAGAGCGCTTCTTATATCGGAAGCCAAGTTTCTTCAACATCCTCTGCATTGTCGCTGCGGACACGGTCGGTAGCGTTTCGTCCTCTTCGAAATGCGCAACCACCTTCGCGATAATTGGAATTTCCCCTCTCTGGAAAAAGGTGTGTACCACCCTTCGCAACACGCTCAGGTCAAAATCGTCCAGCTTCTTCGTCCGCTCGCGGCCTCTTCCGCCAGCACGCTTCTTCGGTGACAACACTCGGCCCGCGTTCAACGTCTCCGTTGTCCACTTGTAAAGCGTTCGCTCGCTCACCTGCGTGAGTTTTGCCGTCCTCTTGATGAGCGCATTTGTACTCCAACTGCCCCCGCACTCGACGCGAAGCGCTTCAAGAACATTTAAAGCCACCTGCTTCGCCTGCTTGGGGAAACAGCGCACTGTCGGTGTAGAGCACACAGGAGACACAACAGACTCGTCCGACGCCATTTTGGAAAGAGGCGACGCATCACTACCTCGCAGCAGGCCTCCGCAGAGCTGTGTCCGTACGGGCTTTGTCTGGTAATTTCACCACTGATTGAAACACTCCCTACCATTTAAAAATACCTTTCCAAATCATGTTTTTAGTTGCAATGCTTATTGTTTTGATTAATAGTCATACACTCCTCAAATATTCGAGGGACTATTTTCTGCGTTTCTGCAGCCCTGATTGGACGAGAGAGCTCTACCTTCCGTAGTGCTGCAAACATCTTGTGAGACGAAGTATACCTCATATACAATCCGGCATTTCCAGCTCACCCTCCCTCTATAAGAGGATACTACCTCATATATTATCCGGCCTATCCACAAGTTGCGGTGCACATAGGCAATGCCATAGCCTCCATAACCCCCTTAATCCTTGGTACTGACCACGGATTATTCTTAATCCTACACTGTAGAACAGACTGCGTCGCGGAAAAAGAATTGCCGGAATAATGCGCTATAGAAGCTTCACAACCTGCTAGCATGGCAGCGACACAAATCTTTCACGTCCAGCTAAACATTTCAAAAATGTATGCACACTTGTAATTTAAGATCGAGAGACAGTCAAAAAGAGGAAAATTTATTCTTCTATAAGAAGTGAATATAAATAGACGTTTCCTTCTGTTTTTTTTATCTTGCTTATTGGTACTACGGCTGTTTGTCACGTGGGTTTTTTCCTTGTTGCATTCATTTTGCACTGTTTTTCGGAGAGCGCGCGTTTACGCTAGCACTTTGAACCTGCAATTGAGCGAGCCTTATTTTGTTATTCACTTCTGTACCTTAGTGTGTTCGAGCCTACATTTTGCACGTTGCTGTAAAAATGCTGTTCTTTCTTCAACTCTTGCTATTAACACGTTTGTTAGCCACTATTATGAACGCAGCCTTGCGCTAAGTTCACCGCGCCGGATAAAATTCTGCCACGGATCTCTCGGAGAAGACTCGGACCGAAAGAATGGACTAGGCGACGGGTGTACCCACACAAGCGCACATTTAATACATCCTACGTTGCACACACACTAGAACACAAAACTAACAAAACTAACAAACACAAAACACAAAGGCTATAAATACACACGACCCCGGTACAGTTCTACCAGCGTCTACTACTAGCGTTCTACTATTCGTGGTCGGCGTTCGTGCTCACGGTTGGTTCGGTTTGGCTGCGGCGTTGTATGGATCGCGTAGCCGGCGTCGAGGTGGCGTTCGGCGTGCTTGGGCTGGTGTTGCTGGTGGCGTCGCTGGCTGCGTCGTATAAGCTCCCGGTCCAAGCGCCCGTGGAGGTGATGCCGGTGTTGTTGGCGTTGGGGGCACCACCCGGATGGGTGGCAACAGCGCTGGATATACCCCTGGCCATACCAGGTGGTAGCGCCCTCCGTCGACTCCCCGGAACGGGCTCAGGCACGGCAAGAAGTCCACCATGCGTTGCCGTAGTACGCGAGCTCACCGGAGCAGTAGCCGGCGTCGCTCTCTTCCAGCCGATGTGTCCCTGACCCGCCGGAGCCTCCGCTTCTCTGCTGTCCCCCCCCGTTCCTCTCTCTCACTCGCCCTTTTATAGCCTCGGTGTTAGTCCACGTAAGCCTTGTCGTAGTCTTCTCTTCTCCACCAATCACCTCTCTCCACCTCACCGAATGCTTCTCCACCAATCATCTCTCTCCACCTAACCAAATGCTTCTTCTTCCTCTTCTTTATTCTTCGGTTAATCCACTTCTTCTTCACACCTATATCTTTTAAAATTTAATTTAGGCTCTTTAATATATGTGACAAGGGCCCCCTCTCTCAAGAGTTTTTCCATGAAAAACTGCTCATGTCATCTTCATCTTCAAGCCATCCAGCCAACCGACTAACTTCTGTGGCAATATTGAACCCAGCCCACAACACACCGCAGATGTCCAGGACACACCAAACGCACACCACTAACACAGCACACCAAATTGCGTTTTCAGAACACTAACACACCATTACCACAGCACACCAAATTTCGTTTTCAGAACACTAACACACCACTGCCGCTGTCCGCACAGAGTCCTTAATAAACATGTTCGTGTCTACAACACACTCCCTTGAATAATCACATAACACCAACAACAGCAACAACAACAAGATACATGCCAGAGAAACCTAGAGCTGTTCAGTTAGCTCTATCTGTATACAAGTCTACTTTGTAATATATGACCTCCGTTTTGCCTGGCCCCTCCGAAATTGTCTCCTCCTTGATTTGGAGTAGAGCTGTGATCGTCTGTCTTGATTTACATTGGGCTTCATTAGTACCTCATCCACTCCTGCATTTTCCTTCTCACTGCACGTGGGCACCTCGGCAACATCACCTGTCTCGGCTACTACCGAGGATGCTACCTTGGGGGCGTACCGTAGGGGACCTCTTTCTTCATATTTCTTCAACATATTAACATGGAAAAGCCTCTTAGTGCCGTCTATAAATACCCCATAATCCATGTCCTTTTTCTTCCGCGTCACAAGGTACGGGCCGTTCCACTGCATCAGTAATTTATTATGATCCGTGGGTAGCAGGACGAGGACCCTGTCGCCTGGATCCAGATTTCTGTGAATGGCTTTATTTTAATAATATCCCTTGTTGCGTTCACGCGCCTTTTCCAGGCTTTGATGTGCAAGCCTGCATGTTTCCTTCAACCTGTCCTGCAACTCAAGAACGTATGTGTATGTTGTCTTGAGATCTGATGTAATCTGCTTATTAGCCCACAGATCCCATATAACATCTCGAAAGGCGAGAAACCGATACTCGTTTGTTGTACCTCGCGTAAAGCGAACAAAAGAGCTGGGCGATATCTATCCCAATCAGTAGGTCTCTCCTGGCACATTTTCTTGATCATGTTTTTGAGGGTGCCGTTGAACCGCTCTACAAGCCCATTACACATGGGATGGTAAGGCGTCGTCAGTAACTGCCTCACTGACAAAAGGCGGTTAACCTCCTTCATTAGTTCCGATGTGAAGTTCGAGCCCCGGTTATTCAAAATTTCCCTCGGGAACCCATAACGCGAAAACATTTCCACAAGACCCTCCGCCGCTTGTATACTATCAATAGTTCTCAGTGGAATAGCGTCAGGATAAAGAGTGGCACATCAACCAGAGTAAGCACATATCTGTTGCCTTTGGCGGATACTGGAGAGATTGGCCCCACAATGTCAATCGCAACTCTCTGAAACGGTAGGTCGATGGCTGGCATCTTGCCGAGAGGTACAGGACCAACTCTTCCCTTCGGAACTGTGCGCTGGCACACATCACATGAGCGCACAAAGCGCTTAACGTCACTCTGAACACCCGGCCAAAAGAACTCCTCCGTGATCCTAGACACCGTTTTTTGAACACGGGGTGTCCGGCCATAATGGCGTCATGTCCTAAGCGTAGCACTGTCTCTCGTATATCTCTCGGTAACACCAGCTGTTGGACCCGCCTTCCCGAACTAAATATGCACTCCCTGTGCAGAAGACCATTTACCAATTGATATTCGAATAGCGAACGACTCTTCTTTCTTTTCACTCTTTCCCCGACTCTTTCGAAGCAGGTCTTCAAGCTCCGGTCTTCTTTTTGCCAAATTGCAATCTCTCCCGCTGTTACGCTCAGGCACATCGCAACAGGAGTAGAGAGCGGACGCTGCGTTGCTCTGGCTGTCGCTTGAGTCCTTGTCTCAACTGCCGACGAGAAACTGACTGCACCCGCCTGAGCTTTCGCGGGCCTTTCCTCCTTCGGATGTTCTTCAACGTCGAGCACCCTCCCACTCGGGATCGGGGTCTTCGACACCTCTTGCACCCGTAATGTTCCCCAAGATGAGATCGTAGATGGGTTGGTCTACGCACTTTGCCACTACCTGCCAAGTATAATATGGCGTGGACACTAGAATCCTTACTTCAGGAAGGTACCTCACTGTGCTATCTACAAGAGTGACGACCGACGCTTCCCCTGTAAGATCCTCGTCGTTCACCAGGCTTTCACGAACCAAGACTGTGTTAGCTCCGCTGTCTCTAAGCACCAATATAGGACGATCCCCTATTTGCCCAACCAACACCGGCATTGATGCTTTCGAATTGGGTGTTCCACTCACTGCCTCATTTTCCAGCGGCGTTTGCTCTCCTTTCAGCTGTGGAACTTCCGATGGCGTGACAAGTTCCACCCTAGAGTCGACAACTCATGCAGCTCGGTCCTGCGTTCTGTATCGGCACTCATCCAGAGTATGACCCCTCGTCTTACAACCTTGACACACAACCTGTGTTTTTCGGGCAGCACTACTAGACCGACAGTCAGCTGCACGGTGTCCCACCTTGCCACAGAGAAAACACCTTACTGGCGCCTTAGATGCACCGCCATATGCTCTTGGTTTTGACGCATCATTCTCTAGTATTTTTTGGGTTTGCTCCTTTGTCTTACTAAAATTTCTTAGCCCTTGAGCATCGAGGAATGGGTCTGCAGTGTCGGCGAAATCTTCCAATGAACACAACTTTTTTCTTCCAGGAATAGCGTTAGCTTTGAGCTGTAGGACGCTAAAAATTGCTCTGTGACCAGCTTGTCACGGACCCCTTCAAAACTCTTTTCTGTGTTTGACATATCAAGCCACCTATCAAAATAGTTTTTCAGCCTGCAGGAAAACTGCTTAGCGGTTTCCCAATCCTGAGGTTTCGCGGTGCGAAATCTCTCACGAAAACCCTCTGCCGTAACCCTGAATCTTTGGAGGGGCGCCTTTTTGACTTTCTCGTAGTCCATGGAATCAGGGGCAGGCATCCTTCCAAACGCATTCAGCGCCTATCCGACTAAACACATGCTTAATGCTGTGGCCCATTCACTGCGCTCGCAGCCGTGCCCCAAAGCTATCCGCTAGAATCGTTGTAGATATGCATCCATATCATCTCTGTTGTCACCAAAAGGAGCCATCAGCTTCCTTGGGCAAACTCTGGCCGGTCTAGGAGATTCTGTACCCGCTAAGGAACGCTGATCATTGTCCGTGATCTCCTCATATCCTCCCGCGACATGCGCCTGTTTCCACAAAATAAACTCCTTCTCCCGTTATATCCATTTCTCCTGTTCTGCCTCGCGAGCTATTTTCTCTTCTCGCTCTTCTGCCTCGCGAGCGTCTGCGCGTGCTTGCGCCCTTTCCTCTCTCTGCCTCTTTCCCTCCTCGTCATTGAGATGCATCGCCTCTTCCTTGCTTAACTTTAGCTTGAGCGCCAGTTCTAACGTTCTTGCCAAATCCATCCTTTCTGCCGTCGAGAAATCGAAACGATCCGAGAAAAAGCAAAAAGAAAAAAGGAAATGAATACTGGCACAAGCTCGCCACTTATCTTTGTGACGGATCTTTCTAGAGAACACTCGGACCGAAAGAATGGACTAGGCGATGGGTGTACCCACACAAACGCACATTTAATACATCCTACATGACTCACACAATAGAACACAAAACTAACAAACAGAAAACACAAAGGCTATAAATACACACTACCCGGGCACACTGCTACCAGCCTCTACTACCTGCGTTCAACTATTCGTGGTCGGCGTTCATGCTCACGGTTGGTTCGGTTTGGCTGCGGCGTTGTATGGATCGCGTAGCCGGCGTCGAGGTGGCGTTCGGCGTGCTTGGGCTGGTGTTGCTGGTGGCGTCGCTGGCTGCGTCGTATAAGCTCCCGGTCCAAGCGCCCGTGGAGGTGATGCCGGTTTTGTTGGCATTGGGGGCACTACCCGGGTGGGTGGCAACAGCGCTGGATATACCCCTGGCCGTAGCAGGTGGTAGCGCCCTCCGACGACTCCCCGGAACTGGCTCAGGCACGGCAGAAAGTCCACGATGCGTTGTCTCAGAACGCGAGCTCACCGGAGCAGTAGCCGGCGTCGCTCTCTTGCAGCCGATGTGTCCCTGACACGCCGGAGCATCCGCTTCTCAGCTGTCCCCCCCCCCCTCGTGCCTCGCTCTCACTCGCCCTTTTATAGCCTCGGTATTAGTCCACGTTAGCCTTGTCGTCTTCTTCCTTTCTCCAACAATCATCTCTCTCCACCTCACCGAATGCTTTTTCTTCTCCTTCTTTATTCTTCGGTTAATCCACTTCGTCTTCTTCACACCTCATTCCTTTAAAATTTAATTTCGGCTCATTATTATATGTGACAAAATCCCAGGTAACGACCAGTGATCTATGAAATAAAAAACTAAAAAATATTACTTTTGTGAACTTTACAAAAACCCGTCCACAAACAAGGTTTTTTTTCACAAATCCTTCACTGGGTAATGCGCCACTTTAGACTGCCCGCTTTGTCACAGGAGAAAACCCCATCCCCCCTTCCCTCACAATGCCAGCCGCGCTTGGTCCAGTTGATTCATGCATTCTTTTGTTGTGTTATAGGCACAAACAACATAAGCGTTCTTGATGTGTAAGCGCATGAGAGAAATTCATGTGAAATCACATCTGAATCTTTTGTGATCTATTCCTGCATGGGGGTTATCGGCGAGAAAATTCACTTCAGTGGCTGATCACCAATTACATAAGGCAGTCTTCTTTATCATTGCGAAATAGGCTCTGCTGCATTTTTGTTGTTGAATGACATCAGTACTTCACTTCCTGATGACCCTCTAATGTGTAACTAGGTATTCATGTACATGACACGGGGAACTCGAGCCTAATTATTGTAAGAGCACTAACGCTCCAGCACAATTAGCACAACCTCCATGGCATACCTCAACACTAAGCCACGGCAGCGTGCGGAAGTGCTTCGACTAGGTATCGTCCCGTGAAGCGGAATCTGAATTATCTTTATGATATGGAAAGGCGTTAGATTGTAAAACCTTGCTTAACACTGATTTGGCTCGTCTTACTAGGTTCAGGCCAGTTGAACCACACGTTTTTTCTTTCATATTTCTTTAGAATGCCCTCGAGCTATAACATTCCATGACCTGACGATAAAAAAATTTATTCACATATCTACACATGCCAAGGTTACCAGATACATTGACATTCACAAATACACATGAAGATAAGTATGTTAGGTGGGCCAACTAAAGGGGTACCATAAGAATCTGAGTTAGTAAGAGTAACTGCTCGTGGGCGACGTAAAACGTTATAGCACACCATTTCACAGAAGATTGAAGCAGCAATAAGAGGGGGGGGGGGCATTAGCACCATTTTGGCCTAAAAACCAGAACAAGACGATCGTTGCTAACAGAAATGAATGGGCATGACCACTGCATGAGAAACTGTTCCACTCCCAAGAAAAAAAGAGTTTCTCTGACAAGAAACTGATCAGCTCCCATCAAAGACGGCAAAATATTGGCCACACAGCGCGGTGTTGAATACCACAAGCCACCACTGCGCATCGACTGCTCCATAAACTAGAAAGACCCGCAACAATTAACAAGAGAGCAAAACTGCCGCTGGGGAGGCAGCTGCGGGTGAAAAAGTTCGAAATACCCTGCCCACGGAATCCCGCCTGAACCGCGAGCCAAAAGACACGCGCTACCACGCAGGTGACGGTAACATGCCGATTAAATTCGGGGAGCGGGCACTATAGGACCAGTACAAGAGTTTAACACACCCACCGGTCTAGCATATCACAAGTAGGCAGCACTGCGCAACCAAATTTCCAAATAAAGTCGACTTGATGGTCTGGGAGAGCTGCCGACGCTAAGCGCGCTTATTGAACGTGGCACATTGGTGAACAGGGAGCAGCCAGCGCAACAGGCAACAATAGCGAGTCCATAATGTCCACCACGCGATCTGCAACGACGTTGACCTCAGGTGCTACTGCTCCTACATGCCTGAAAAAGGCAACTGACGCAGCATAGAAAGCAGTAGGCTGCTGTGATGAAGGTCCATGATTAAGAGGGGCCGCGGGATCCAGAAAGCGCAAAGTGACCAAAAAAGGTGCGCGTCAGGGTTCGCGCCAAAGACGTGCCCCCCAGGAAGATAAGCAAAATGCCCTTGAAAGCAAACAGCGAGTATATGATGGACCAAATTGGAGACTAAACCGCCCTCTCCCGTGGTTGTCGAAGACCAGCATGAGCCACAAGCTCGGTTCCGCCTGACCAAAAAACAATTGTAGTCCGCACTCGCCTATGGCACGTAGGGGTGGTTTAACAATGTGGCAAAAACATCAGAAGGCACCTAGCATGATGGACTGAACCGGATAGCGCTCTCAAGTAGAGAGAGGCAGGTCAAATATCTCCGCCCTCCGCACACGTGCTGTAATGCCATATTCCAGCACAGTCCCTTTTTCCAGCTCAGTAGTTAGTCAGCCTATAATGCGCATCTGCGCACATCACTGCAGAGGTATCGCACATGTAATACGTGTCAGAGGAGACCCCCAAAAAAGAAACGACTCTTCGAGAAATCAAGAGCAGCCCCAGACAATGATGCGTACTGACTAAAAACGTTTCAAGCTTGAAGCAGGCTGCGTTCATCAGCTACGTAGAGTGTAATGTCATCTCCATACGCGGTGACGCCTACTGCCTCACTGCCTGGCAAAGCTAGACCTCTCCATGCACCCATTCTCCGTCTCAATCCGCCCATTCCCACCCCAGCAATTCCTACACCTTACATGATTTCCCTGCGCAAGCAGGATCACATATATCAGACGCCTCTACCGCGTATAAAGACCGCCAGCCTCCGTGAGGGTAGGCGACACGGTCGAGCGAGCTTTACACCAAAACATAAAACAACCGCTCCGATATCCTTTATGTCAGCATGGCAGAAAATAGTTAAGTAGGATTTTTCATTGCAGTCGCAGCCTATGAATACACGGTGGGGGCCACCACCGCAATCCTAACTAATTCGCCTGCCGCCATCGCACTTGCGCTGGCCCACTCCATCATTGACCAAAAGCTAACAGAAATTTACATAGATTCTCATTCCAAATCGGAGCTCCTAATTAAAAGAGACATTCTGAGAGGAGAGAAATCCAGCCTCCCGCCAGCCAAAATATGCATACAAGTGCAAGTCAAAGTACTTAGACAAGTGAGTTCCATCCGAATCCTTGAAATGATAATCCAAGAGAACCGCCAAAATTCCGAAGTAATCGAAAAATAAAACGCCTCAGTTCATCAAACCATTAGACTGATCCGACGCATAGCGAACAGGAGAACAGGAGGTAAGGAAAAACATCTATGTCGGTTGGTGCAAGCCTTTGTCATCAGCAGGATGAATTACGCCCTCCCCTATCTAAAGTTATACAACACATATAAAATCAAAATTGAAGGACTCATCAAGCAGGCCTACGAGGCAGCCCTAGGTCTACCAGTCAACACCTCCACTGAGAAGTTACTGCAACTCGGCCTACACAACACGCTAGACGAATTGACTGAGGCCCATCGTAGAATGCAAGAGCTCAGGCTCACTAGAACCAGTGCGGGTAGAGCAATCCTAGAAAGGCTCGGAATAAACGCGGAACCGCTCAACGCGGATATTCGAAAAATCCCGTCCAACCACCAAAGGACAATCACGGTAAAACCATTACCGAAAAATATGCACTCCGTTCATCACGAACTCCGACGCAAGGCCAGAACAAAAGCCCTAGCTAAGAAAATTGAGGGCCGACAGGACGTAGTCTACGTAGACGCGACAGCTTACTCAACACCCGAGAAAGCATTCACGATAGCCGCGGTGACCGAGGAAGGCCAACTCATATAGCAAACGCGACAGTACGCACCAGCTCTTCAGAAATAGTCGAAGAAGCGGCAATCGCCTTGGCGTTGACTAACCCGCGAGCAGAAGTGATTGTGAGCGATTCAAAAGCAACCTTTGGCAATCTCGCGAAGGGCAGAATATCTTCTATCTCCTTGAAAATTCTCAGGAATTACCCGAAAGACAGGACAGACGTGGAATCGGTTTGGGAACCGGCTCACTTGTCAAACCCGGGGAACGAGGCAGCCCACGATAAAGCTCGAGGATCTATCGGCCGAGCTGTGGACGCTAACTCGGACGTCGAAATGACGAGAGACGGCCTTAATACCTACCATGTCATTACTCAGCATTACAGGCTAGAAAGGCTAACCTTCCCTGCTAAACATAAAAGCCTAAACAAAGAAGAGGAGGTACTGTGGAGACAACTTGAAACAAAAACTCTCCCTAATCCAGCTGTCCTAAGCCATGTATACCCGGACAGATTTAAGCCGGAGTGCAGCAAATGCGGTGGCAAAGCCACCGTAGACCACATCTTCTGGGACTGTCCGAGAGATCCCCCACCAATATAGCTCAAGAGGCTCGCGCACCCGGGCCCGCGGGAGACCTTGTTGCTCAGCTCCGACCTGGAAACCCAAGTACAGGTTGTGACGAGACCCGAAGAGGTCGCCGCCAGTCTTCACTGACGGCCACCTAACAAGATCAACAAACCCATTTATAACTCCAGCTGATAACTAACGTTTTCCAATAAAAAAAAATTGATTCCCAGGCTGCATACCGCCACTACCTAACGGGCGTGGCGACGCCAGCCACAAATTATATTCTTGCCACAGCCACCTTTCTCGACTGAACGGTTACTCTGCCGTGGAGACCTGGGCATGCTTCGATCACCGGTAATGAGCACGTTCATGCGCTGGCCGAAGAGCTCTACTCCCATACCCCGGACGATGAGGCACCCAACTCTGCGCAAGAGGCCACATCGCTCATTTCTACACATCATCAAATCACCACATTCTCCTAAGTCAGCGACATGACACCGCCATAACCCCACAATACATTGTCGCTCTTATCCAGCACCACACGGCAACAATTTCAGAGGGGCTGCTTTATTTCACCTTACTGTCTTTCACTTTCAGCCCTGCTTCCCTCCTGATTGCAACACCTGTGGCGTGTCCAGATCTACACTTTTCCACTATCTTTGGGAATGTCCTTCCTCACTGGCAGTACCCCCCATCCCCAGTCACAGTCATTGTTACTGGGAGGCTGCTTTGCGGGCCGCTCAGCCAGCCGACCAGAAAGAGCTGGCGGATCGGGCATTATGTGGACCACAAGCCTGTGGACTGCTGGACCAGCAGGGGATCACCCTGGAAGATTTCCTTCTTTCCGTCTAATAACAGTTGTTTCCATTCATTCATCCGTTCTTCAGCTAAGTGGGCCACTTGAGTGGACACGGGAACAGTGACATCGGCATGCCTCCAATGCTTCCTTTCTTCACTGTGCAGGTTGTGCTGGCGCTCGGCATATCAACTTCGCCGGCTGCAGGCACTGACTCGAAGTTTTTCCCTGGTGCAGTGGTTGCAAGTTCTGGGATTCGGTTCACCGACAGCTTCAGCTTTTAACCCGTCCAGCCTTTTCTGCTCATCGAGTCGCTAGTCCACACCCGTTCAGCGTCGCCGACAATGGCATCGCCACCCACACCGGATTTAAAGCGACAATACGCTGAATTTCCCTTCAGTGGGCACGGGAACAGCGACATCGGCATGCCTCCAATGCTTCGTTTCTTCGCCGTGCAGGTTTGTGTGCACAATTATTTGCACTCTAGGAAATGCGACGATAGCTGTTTACTTCTGTTCTCGTGCCCACGGGTGTGCCTTGATGTTGCTTGTGAATGTGTTTCAATGATTTTGGTCCTTTTGCGCGCTGGCGACATTGGATACAACCCGGTTCCTACGACTCGCTCCTTTGACATAGACAACCTCCCAGACAATTCATCTGAACAAATGAAAGTTATGTTTAAGCTGCTCAAAGATGTACATTCTCCTACGTTGCAAAGCTCAAAAGATCAGGTCATATTAACAGCTGGTATAAAATACACTATGAATAGTCAGAAGAACATTGAATTAAAGTTAGCTGTCATGTGCAAGAGGCTCGATGAACTCGAGGAAAATGCAAAGAAATTCGACGACATGGATCAAGAGCTTTCATCTTTAAAGAAATCTGTAGAAGGCCAACGTATTCGAAATGATTTGCTGCAGTCTCGCCTTGATGGAGCAGAAGATATATCGCTACGTGAAAATTTAATATTTAGGGGTATACCCGATGTGGAAGACTTGGGCAGATACTGAATCTAAACTCCTGGAATCCCTGACTAAGGTTGTCGAAGTATGCTCTTTGAGTTCAAATCAACGTGCACATCGCCTGGGCGTTTTTTCAGATGCGAACTGTCGACCAATCTTAGCTATATTTCCGGACACTAAAATGAAAGACAAGATATTAACCCTTCGTAACCAATTTAAAACATATAACATCACTATCAGTGAAGATTTCTCACCTGATACGCGCCAGGCTCGAAAAAGACTGAATTCTGATATAATCACTCTGGCTCTCGCTCACGGAGGAGGACTATAAGGAGTGAAATTTCCGCCGTCTGCGGCTACCAGAAAAGGCCACAAGCCCGCGGCGCCACTATCCTGCTGGAGGCGCCTGGCGGCCTGGAAAGAAACTACTGAAATACAACGTCATGGCGTGCCATTACCCCCTTGGGAGTGCCCGCTGAACCAATCACCCATGTCGTCTGGTTTCTAGGCATCAGCGATCACGTTCTGCTCAATTTTTGCATCAATATACCACGTTTAAAAGTGAATAAAATAAAGAAATCATTCTATATTGCAAACTCGCCAACTTTACCGCTACTAACATTGAACTGGGCACATTTGTTGGATACTTTATTGCACTCAGACTACTGCTCTGTCGAGGATAACTGGATATCATTCAAAACTATGTTTCACAAAATAACTGATAAGTATAACCCAAAGCGCATCGTCACCTCTAATCCACAAGAACCATTGCACAGCTCTCACATCAGACGATTATCTAACAAAAAGAAACGTCATACCGCCCCGCGAAGCTTTCACCATCTAATGCGCGATGGGCCAAGTACAAGTCTGCTTCCGACAGTTAAGCCAACACGATGAAACTTACAAAGAAAAACTTTTAGTCTGCCACATTACCAACTATTTTGAAAATCAGTGTTAAAAAAATTTCACGCGTTTTACGCCCTGCGAACGACCCATTAATTAGACTACAAGACGCCTCCAGTTAACTTATCCCCAATGACATTTGCGCTTCCGTGCTCAATGACACATTCGTTGAAAGCTTTTCCTTCATTTCAAGTGTTAACCTTCCATTCATACCACACCACAGGTTCCCCACAATGTGACCTATAAGTGTCGATCCACCTGGTGTAGCCAAATTAATTGAGTCTTTAAAAAATGATTCTTCACCTTGTTCTGATGCGATTAGCGCTAAATTCCTAAAAAATAATTGTGCCTATACTTCAGTTACACTAACCAAGTTTTTCAACAGTCACTCTACACAGCAAGCCTTCCTAGCTACTGGATAATTGGGAAGGTGGTTCCACTTCACAAGTCCGGTGGCAAGCAATCTCCTCGAAACTTTCGTCCCATTTCGCTCACCAGGACATGCTGCAAATTACTAGAAAATATCATTTTCAAGAATGTCGTTGCCTTTCTCGATGAGAATTCATTTTTCACGCCTGCCCAAAAAGTTTTTCGTCATACTCCTGTAAAACTCAATTACTTGCCTTTACTGATAAGCATTTTTTGGGGATTTTCCAAACCATTTGATAAAGTATGCCGTAAATTGCTACTACATAAACTGAGCCATCTTAATCTCCATCATAACGTCTTCCAATAGATTAAATCTTTCTGTCTAAACTTTTGGAATTTTGTACATGCTAATAACACTAATTCACCGATTGCTTACGTGATACCTGCTGTTCCACAGGGATCGGACCTTGAACCACTCCTATTCTTAATCTATATTAATGACCTTCCTTCTGTCATATCTTCTAACATTCAGCTTTTTGCAGATGACTGTGTAATATTTCGGGAAATAAATAACGTCAACGATACTGACACTCTCCAGTAAGACCTTAATTTGGTGTCAGTCTGGTGCACTGCATGGAATTCGAAATTAGACACCAGTAAATGTAAAGCTTTGAGAGTTTCCCGGGTATCTAGCGCTCTTCCTTCATATTATGTTGATGGCACTCCTATTGATTGGGTAAAAACATGCGAGTACCTAGGAAATCATATGACTCAAAACTTAAAGTGGTCTATTCATATTGACTACGTGATTAATAACGCTAACCGCATGTTAGGATACTTAGTCGCAATTTCTCTGCCGCTCTCTCATCCCTAAAACTTATACTCTATAAAACACCCATACGTCATAAACTAGAATACGCAGCATCCATATGGGACCGTACGCATGAAAACCTCATATATTCCTTGGAATTAGTCCAACATAATTCCGTTCGCTTCACTCTTTCAAATTACAACCATGCAGCAAGCATCAGAGCCATGAAATCTAATATGTCACTCCCACCGTTACAATCTCGCCGCAAAATGTTTCGCCTAACACTATTTCACAAGCTACATCATCACGTTGCGCTTCATGAGAATTTCACGTCACCCCTCGAATACATTTCTCATCGCATCAATCACCGCCAGAAGTTTGGCATCCCAACATGCCACACCAAATCTTCATTTCAGTCATATCTTTCCCGTACATCTGTGGAATATAACCGCCTTGCCGCGATATTGCAGGCATTGCTGATAATAAAATATTTCACGATGCTGTAGCTAATATTTTTTATTCTGAAGAAAGTTGATTGTGTGTTATATCTGCTTCTACTCTATTTTATACATTGTTTTTATACTATATTCGTTTTCAGGGTGTTGTTTGTTTTATACTTTTTACAAATTTTAGTTGTCTTCATTTTTCATAATCTTTCTTGGAAAGTACACATAGACTATGTAAGCAATAACGCTAGCCGCATGCTGGGCTACATACGCCGTAACTTTATTCTTTCTTCTAGCTCCTTAAAACTGCTTCTCTACAAGTCGTTGGTTCGTAGTGCATCTATCTGGGACCCCTATCAAGAGACACTAATATACCAACTCGAATCTATGCGCATCTATGCTGCATCTATCTGGGACCCCTATCAAGAGACACTAATATACCAACTCGAATCTATACAGAACCGTGCGGCCCGTTTCATTCTCTCGAATTATCACCGTAACTCTAGTGTCAGTGCCATGAAATCAAGCTTATCACTCCCACTACTGTCGTCGCAACGTAGAAATATATCCCGCCTTTGTCTATTTTATAAGATTTACTGCGATAACCCCATCCTTAAGAGAAAATTTATAACGCCACCTTGCTACGTTTCAGCTCGGATCGATCATCGTCATAAAGTTGGTATTCTTTCATGCCAAACAAACCACTTTTACAACTCATTCATCCCCAGCACATCGGCACAATGGAATCACCTTCCCCGATCGGTCGTCGAAATAAGTGACCATTCTGTGTTTAAATCGGCTTTAACTAACTTGATGGTAACATAGTACATGTAATTCTTGCGCCCTGCCGTTTATTCTTTTCAGCTTATGTGGTAGTTAAACAGACCTGGTCTGCGTGGTATGCTTGTTTGCGTGGTATGCTTACTTTTATTCTTTGCTCATAATTTATTTATTTATTTATTTATTTATTTATTTATTTATACACATACCTCACAGGCTCCAACTGGAGTATTGCGTGAGGGGGGTAAGACAAACAACATATAGCGAAAACAGGAGCAAAAAACATAGCTAACAACAAATCAAAGAATCAAACGAAACAGAAAATTGAATCGAAAGACGCCGAACAACATCAAGCAAACGAAAAAGAACAACAACACTCTGGACGATCAGAAACGTGCATGGCTCATCGAATTCCTGCAAAGAACTGCAAACGCATGTATATTTATAAACTGCTTGCAAGGATAGAGAAGGACAGCCAAGTCGCATGGTGCAAATGAAACGTGTGCGCATCACTACGGAATCAATTTTTTTATTGTTTCTCTAAAGGTGTCTAGATTATTAATTTCAACAATGTGGCTTGGAAGATCGTTCCAAACTGCTATTGCCAGAGGCAATGCAGATTTGTTAAATGCATTTGTTTGGCCAAAAACACGTGTGAAACTGTGTGCGTTATATAAGCGGCGAGATGTGCGAAATGGGCGGGAAAGGGGTAATAATGTAGTTGCGTGTTCACTGTGAGTGATTTTGTGCAGTAAGCAAAGCAGAGCTATCGTCCTTCTAGATTCAAGAGATGGGAGTGATAGTGATTTCTTTATAGCAGTTACGCTAGAATGCCTACTGTAATCTTTCGCGACTGTTAATTTGTTTGATTGTATTTGCAGTAACCTACTGATTTGCGCGAGCCATATTCTTGTTCACATTCTTGTGTTACTTGTGACTGCTGTTCCTTTGTTATTTTGTCTTTGTACCCCACTCCCCTCTGTAATGCCCTCGGGCCCTGAGGGTACTGAAATAAATGAAATAAATAAATGAATAAATACTGGAGGAAATTTATTTTTTAATATCTATTTCCACTGTATTAAATTCATTGTTGTTTATTCTAATTAACCCACTCCACTCTGTAATGCCTTTGGCCCTGAGGGTCCTTAAATAATCAAATAAGTAGAGTGTGATGTCATCTGCATAAGCGCTGACGCGTACTGCATCACTGCCTGGCAGAGCGTGACCTCTAATAAGGGAGTGGTGACTTACTGCCAAGAGAAAAGGCTCTAGTGCTAAGATAAACCAAAGGGGGAGAGCGCAAACCTTGACGCACGCCGCGGCCAACATTAAATGCAGTACTTTCCCGGCCATCGAGGAGCAAAGTCCTTGAAACATCCGTGCACATCTCTTTGATGAGAAGTGCGAAAGAAGGAGGGAACTTGAAAGCCTTCAGTGTACCATAAATATACTCATGCTCTAAAAATCGACCGCCTTCTCTTGATAGAGGGTGTCACCACTTCACGCACTTTAGCGTGCGCTCCCAGATACCCTTAGAACGTGTCGGCGTAGTGGTCTCAGTCACAGAGGACATGCCCTCGACTCAGCGAGGCAAGCTCAGCCGGAGACCAGCTACCATGTGACCAGCGGGGTTGGTCGTTTGGTGCCCAGCTTTCGCCGGTCGCAAGCCAGAGAATGGGTCAGAGCCAAAGGTTCACAAAACAAAACAGTTTATACAGCTGATAGACAATACAGAAATTTCACAATCACTCGTACGAGCGCATACAAAGTGATTTACAAATACAATGCAACTCGGGCAATGTAACAATAGAGAGAAAACAATTCAACAAAATCTTTGCACCTAAAGTATACAAATAAAAAGAGAGACAAACAAACTAAACACAATTTGTTAACCGGGCACTGCGACAGTCCGCCGACCTGAGGAGCACGACGGGGCCGATCCGCACTCTGGCGCACGTTGCCTCGCTGGTCCTTGGCTGGTCGAGGGGTTTTCTCCCGGGAGTCGAGCGGGCGCGCTTCTCGGAAGCTTAAACGGCGGCTCGGGCTAACCCTCATTTATAGGGGCAGACTGCGTCTGTTTGTTCTTCGCGCCAAGGCAGGCGCGCACATACACGCAGCTTCAACTGTACAAACTCCTCCTTCTTCCGCCGCGCGCGCGACTCCATTGGTCGAGCGCGGAAATCACCGTCCAGAAAAATCTAGGTCATCCTCGGCACGCTGTCATCGGCACAGGATCGAATGGGAGAGGGTATCACTTTAGCGCGGACAAGGTTACCCCCTTACCGTCAACAACGAGCAGAAACTACTCCGACATTCTAGAAAAATCGACGCCGCGCGCGGCCATGCACCCCTCGGCGCCGCGCCGGCGAGCTGAGTTGCAGCCGTACGCATAGCTACGCACTCTACGGGGGCCCTTCTCCGCTGTTTTTGTCTTATTTTACCGCGCGCGGGCGCGATTGCTTAGGCGCAGCGCCGGTTTTTTTCGAAAATGCGCCGAATTTTGTGACACTGCCCCTTCCTTTAAGAATATTCAAATTCAAATTCAATGCATTTATTTCAACTCGAGGTTGAAGGCCCACAGGCGTAAAAGCTGTTCTACGACAGCTTGAAAGGTGCCTGGGGGCCCTTACAAGGCAGCAGTGGTTACAAACTAAATTACAGTGTAAGTACATATCTTCAAACAATCATTCGAACAACTATACAGTACAATTATTAACAAAACAATCGTTGTTAATGAGAATTTCAGGTGATCGGCGTTCGGCCTCAATTCTTCCTGAACATCAGAAAACATAGCGGAATGGACATAAAACACAAAGTTAGCATTATTATTGTAGACAGGTTGTTTAGTGGGTTACAAAATACTGTCGCAGTTGTTTTTTTACTGTAGGTCTCGAAATATACATCCTTCTTTTCATAATAGTTCGGAAGAAATGGAAGTAGGTACTGTAGGGACAGAGAGATAATCGGTACGGCGGTGTGGTACAAACCATCTGTCAAAACTGCGAGTACGACCATCGCTTTTTTGTTTACGTACACTTGCGGTGTTCTTTAAAAACGTTTGAAGGGCATTATTTGCGTAGAAGAAAGTGTGCAGTAAACGAAATTCTAGATAATGTTTTGGTTTTATTATTTTATACCTCACAAACAATTCTTCTGTCGGATGGTAGTACGATACATTAGCAATATTACGAAGAGTTTTTTTCTGTAGAAGGAAAATTGCGTTAATGTTACTAATCGCTGTTCCCCAAACAAGCGAGCAATAGTTTAAATGTGACGTAAATAATGCGTGGTAAATGTGAACCTTTATTTTTTCCGGGATATAATGTCGGCATCTGGCAAGTGCTCCCGCAGCCGATGATAGTGATTTGCGCAAGAAATCGACGTGGTGTGTCCATTTCATATCAGACGAGAATGTCACTCCTAAAATCCTATGTTGGTTGACAACTTCAATAGTAGCAGTACCGAGTGTTAAAAGATGGTGCATTATAGCCTGTTTGCCACTCGGTTTAAAAATTATGGCTTTCGATTTTTTTGCGTTAATCTTCAGACCATTGGCATTGGACCAGTTGATTATCTTTGTCATCTCAGTTTCTGCTTTAGCAATCACCTCTTGTATGTCATGACCAGAAACAAACACGCTGGTATCGTCAGCGTAAAGAACATAACAAGCATCTGAATTGGGTTGAACAATGTCATTGACATATACTTTGAAAAGAAATCGTCCCAAAAGACTGCCTTGTGGCACACCAGATGAAATGCTGTTAAACGATGAGGTATGGCCCCCAATACTAACACATTGCATTCGATCACTCAAGTAAGAGTTAAACAACACCAAAGATACACCGCGGACACCGTAAGCACTAAGGTTTTTCAACAGAATTTTGTGGTTTAGAGAGTCAAAGGCCTTGCTGTAATCTATAAAAATACCAAGCGTAAGCGTCTTGCATTCAATATTTATGATGAGCTCTTTCATTGTTAGTTGCGCTGTTTCGGTTGATTTGCCTCGACGGAAACCATGTTGGTACTCTCGTAATATGTTATGTCTGGAAAAAAAGTTTTCTATGCGCACCAATATTTTTTCTAGGCCCTTTGAAAAAAGGGGTAATATAGATACCGGCCTGTAGTTAGCCGCGTCGTTTTCTTTGCGGCCTTTAAAGATGACCGATACCTTTGCTTTTTTCATGCGACTTGGGAAACAGCCAGTTGTGAGGACGAGGTTAAAAATATACGTCAAGTGAGGCGCAATAACGTCAATTACGAACTTGACAGGCTTTATCTGAAGATCGTCGACATCGACTGAGTTGGTGTTTCTCTGGTTCAGGAATGCGCTACAAATTTCGATTTCATCCGTTGGTTCCAAGAATACGGTGGCATTTTGTTCGTCAGTGGGCGTTGACCCTGTTTCGTCGCAGGTTGGTTTTATCATGTCTACAAAATGCGCATTGAAATGCTCAGCTAAAGCTACCCCCGAAATACATTTGTCATCTATTGACATTTCAGGGGGGCTGCACTTCCGACGTTTCCTTTGAAGAATTTCATTGACCACCTTCCACACTTCCCGAGGACCGGTTCTTGAAGCATCAGATATGAGGTTATTATAGTAAGCGATCTTTGCTCTTCTTAACTCTGCGGTCAACTTATTTCGGTATTTCTTTAGGTCTGTTAGTGCTCTCATTTCTCTCGTACGCAAGAAATCTTGGAAGAGTTTTTGTTTCTCCTTAATCGCCTTCAAATGATCGAGTGTTATCCATGGCTCCCTTATTTTGTTCTTTTTTTCTTGCTTTCTTGTATGGAAAGCATTCGTTATAGAGACAGCAGAACATAAGCAGGAATTTGTTGTAAGCTTCAGAGGCATTACTCTCGTTATAAACTGGAAACCAGTCGTTGTTTGATAGGCGGGCCCGAAAGGATTCCATATTACCATTCGATATATTCCTATACAGAGGTACGTCCTTGCTTGTCTTTTGTCGTGGTCTATAGCTGGAGTACGCAATAAATATTGGACAGTGGTCGCTTAAGTCATAGCATATGGTTCCAGCAGTACGTACGGAAATGTCTGAGTTGACAATGAAAAGATCAAGGACAGACTGGTCTGTTTCGGTTACCCGCGTTGGTGTATTGATAACGAAATAAAAGCCAGAAGCCAGAAGTGTGTTATTGAACTGAACGGAATGCGTGTCATTTCCAGCTAAGTTAATATTGAAATCGCCTCCCAGAATCAAACGGTATTGATGACAGGAAGCGTACTCCAACATTTCTTCGATGAAAGTCAAAAAATGGTTTTTGTTCCCGGAAGGAGGGCGATATACTACTGAAAACATATCTTTCCCACTACAAACACATAACGCCTCCAGATCAGCAGTAGTACACGTGAAACGGTGCTCCACTTCGCAGCACACGTCATCCCTGGTATGCATCGCTACGCCGCCGCCCCGTCCCTCAGTTCTGTTTTGGTAGTAGTGTTTATAGCCTGGTAATGTTAGCATCTGGCTTTCATCGTGATACCATATTTCCGTGATCATGATGACATGCATTCGGAACCGGAATTCGTCGAGAAACAGTGAATTGTTCTAGCTTTGATGCCAACGAACGTGCATTGATATGGACAGCCGATGTTAATGCCTGGGTTGGTGCCTGCAGTTTTATATCAGAAGGTGAGCAGAACTCTCGATATAACATGATGACGATGAAAGCAAAGAGCTAGCAACACACCACCTTAGTCAATCTTTGACAAGTCTTTATCGTGTTCGATTCGCACTACGTCGCTTCCCTCAGCTTTCCGCGCAAAAATTTTTCCGTTCCTGGCCCATACAAACTTCCAGTCAAACTCACGTTTCTTTTTTATCGCCAAGGAAAGAAGTCGCTTCAGTGTAGGGCAAAGATGTTCGTTAACGAACACACTTTATTTATCTATGAATCCGACTTGTTCATTCGTTATGTATTTGCTTCGAGCCTTTTCCAGAAGAGCATCTCTTTTTTCGCGGCATTTGAATTGCACAACTATGTTGCTTTTGCCTTCCTCACGAGTTGGCACGCGATGACAAACTGCTATGTCATCAGCAGTGATAGTCTCGCCTATAGCACTGCCTACCTTTGTTACCAGTTCAGCAACATTTTCATTCTCCTTCTGCACCTGGCCTTTTATTTCGACATTACATCTTCGAGAGTACTGCTCTGTTTGAACCATTCTTCGCTGAAGCTGTTTAATGGCATGTTCATTTGCCTTGACCCTTTTCCGCAGACTTTCATTCTCTTTCTTAAGATCTTTGTTTTCATCTTGTTGTTCAGCTAGTTTCTTTTTGATTTCCTCAAATTCTGCATTGATAAAAGTCATGGAATCTTTCAAACTTTTCATTTCAGCACGAAGCTCACGTAGTTCACTTCTGGCATCCCTGTCATCATTCGCCGAGCCTTTAGGCATCACTACAGGATTCACTTGGTGCACACAAAGAACAAAAACTGCGGCAGCAGCAACAGCAAAAGCTACACAGTTCTCCCGTTCGACAAAGTCAAATTGATACACCAACCTGCAGCGTAAAACACGCAAGAATCAGCGAAACAGTCGGTTTGCCGTCGCTGCTGCCGAGTGCCAGATCCGGGGTGGCAGCCTTCTTTTCTAGGTTTCCGCTGGTGACGTCGGTAGTGACGTCAGATGCGTCCGATATGTCCTCGATGGTCGCTGAAACGCCCAGGTGATAGCGGCGATGGGTACAGCTGTCTTCTTTCTGCAGCGTAGAACACGCAAGAATCAGCGAAACAGTCGGTTTGCCGTCGCTGCTGCCGAGTGCCAGATCCGCGGTGGGAGCCTTCTTTTCTAGGTTGCCGCTGGTGACGTCGGTAGTGACGTCAGATGCGTCCGATATGTCCTCGATGTTCGCTGAAACGCCCAGGTGATAGCGGCGATGGGTACAGCTGTCTTCTTTCTGCAGCGTAAAACACGCAAGAATCAGCGAAACAGTCGGTTTGCCGTCGCTGCTGCCGAGAAACAAAAAACTCGTGCGCACATGCTTGCCCTCACAATCGATATGGCGAATGCCAGAATACACACATCAGTACAATGATGTCTGCACGCACACAACACTTGACAACCTTCAAGATGCACTTTAACATATGCCGAAACTCGGCAACACATTATCATAACATTACCATGGGAGCACACAAGTATGATACATACTTTAGCCGATACTTCCACCTACATTTCCTACTTGCGCTTCCGTAATGCGCGCGTGAGGACCTTCACAGTTGCTTTTTGTCGCAACAGGAGTCTCTTCGACTCGCCAGTCCTTTTCTCGGTCAACATGGGCTTCTGTTTCGCCCTCCCTGAACCCTCCAGATAATCTGCCGACTCGGAAAATAATTGTGCGCTAGGTTAGGCACACTCAACAAGGCAATCGATGGATTCCAAGGCCCCTGCGTCAAAACACACAGGCTCACAATATTGACCGGTGTGAATGCACGCTTGGTCACATTTCACAATTTTCCTGTGCGATCGAAAGGCAGCTGAAGTAATGTGCACAACAGCATGATGAACATGTCCACAACCTGCGCTACCCTACTGAAAAATGTATATAGGTTTAAACGGGTCTGCAAATAGGATTATGGCACATTTGGTTTGGCTTTATAGGATGGACTTGCCAAAGCGGCTCAGTCTTTGAGGGACGCCGTAGTGGAGGGCTCCGGATAATTTCGACCACCTGGGGTTCTTAACGGGCAATAAAAATGCAGAGTACACAGAATTTTCACATTTTTCCTCCATCGAAGTGCTACCGTAGCGGACGGGTTCGAACCCACGACTTGCATGCACTGTGTGATGTAAGTGCACAGTAATTACATCTTTTTGGTTACAGGCGCGAAAACAGACATAAGACAAGGTAGAAAGACGGGACGGAGCGCCACTCACAACTGATTTATTTGAAGGCAAAACGGAAAATATATACCATCGTACACGCAAGAAATGCTATCATCTTCAAGGTTGATAAGATTGCGAACCAGTGAAAAAATTGTTTTCTGCATTATACAAAGATATGGACGTGTCACTGACGCTAATGCTTCCTTTTTTTGCAATAAAAAATGCTTCATTTCATTCTCTGGGTTTTGTGTCATTGCTTTTTGAAAGAATCGCACACCAGAAAAACATAGCTCACAAGATCGTAACTGGCAGGACCTTATATATGCTTAGGCATATTTGGGCCCTCTTTATCTTGCTCTACGTTTCTTTCATGTTCCCTGATTCCCTCGTTAACGCAGCGTCCTTTTCGCCCTATGTTGGAGCGGTCACAGGAGAGGGGAATTTCGTAGATGACACCTTCGGCGCACTTCATGAACGATCGCCCATGTTTGGTGCCACACCCTCTTTTTTTCTTTTCGGTCTCTTTCATTGCGAGAGCAAAAGCTTCCGAGCTTTTCTGGGGCTGAAAAAACAAGCGGCACACCATGCCTGCTCGCCACCTTCTTCAAGTTGTGGGCTAGCCTGTGCACATAGGGCACCACCACAGGTCGCACCACCTCTTCTCTAGGGACATCTTCCCCAGCTCTCACAGCCTTTCTCTTCATCTTTTGTAGCAGGTCTTCAGCGACTGACGTTACGAGCGAACCAGGGAACCCAGCTGAAAACAGCCGAACCAATTGGTTTTCAAAACTTAGTTGCATCTCGTGAGTGCATGCTTTTCTGAGGGTGGATTCGAGACAAAGTGAAGCAACACCCCTTTTTATTAGCTTGGAGTTGGCGGTGTCATATGGCAGAAGCCTCTTTTTTGCGCGCGCAGCATACGCCCAACAAACCTGTTCCTCACAAAACTCAATACTGAGATCTAAAAACTATAAACAATTCTTTCCGGTACTTCACAAGTAAACCTTAAGCCATTTTCATGTTGTTTAAATAAGGCTAAAACATCGCGCACAGATTCTTCGATGTTCTGCGTAGACTACGAATCAGTAATTTTGCTAATATTTTGTAATCTGAATTTAGTTGGGTGATATGACGCCAATCTGCAGTATATGTCGAGAAAGGAGAATTTATTTTTAGTAATAAGAACACTGCGGCCTCTTTTAAATGATTCAGGAAAGACTTGCTGAGTGAAGCTGATTTTTAACGCATCAGAGAAAATCGAGCCTACAATATACAAGGATTGCATAATGAACTCCACAGGAACGCCATCTGGCCCAGGCGCTAAGCCTCGTTTCGTGGAGTCTAACACCTCCTTGATTTAAACTGTTGTTGGCAGAGCCGTAAGGCCATCATGAAGTTCGGCGGCAACCTGTAGCAAGCGTGCATAAAATGAATGTACAGAAAATTCATCGCGATCAACCAGAAGAAGCGGCTGAGCAATATCCCGGAAATGGCCGAAAAATGCACTGAAAATCCTCCTAACTGGGAAGGCCACAGGCCTGGCGGCAGACGTAAAAGCAGGGGCTCCTTGAGGGCACAGCAGCTTCAGGCGCGCAAACCGAATCAGCTCAGAATGAGCAGTTGGACTGCGTCGACAGTGTTATGAAACCGCTATCAAAGAGGAGGCACGTGAAAGATGCTGTAGACGCTCTGAAAGCCCCTTTTTTAAAGCGCACATAAGCGAAACAGGCGAAGGGGTGCGTTAAGCAATACGCAGCTTCGCCGCCACTACGCGCACTTCATCTGAGGAGCGAGGCATAAGGGCTGGCCCAGAAGCGGCGCAATAGTGACGCCACTGCTCCTTCAGGTGGTCCCAGTCACCAGGCATGGCCCCAACAACCGAAAACCGCATTGCCCGCGTAACCTTTCTCTCGTGGTGGTGTCGTGAAGGATCCACACACACAAACGCCACTGCCTCTGAGGAGACACTGCAGGGGCCAGAACCGCGAGTGACTGGAGAAAGGGGCGATGATCTGATATGTGTGCCGGGGAGAATTTAATTATTTATTTATTTTACCCTCGAGGTCTGGGACGTTACAGAGGGGATGGCAGCGTCTCTACGTTAGCTGCAAACAGTGACCTCAAAAGGCATGTCGGTATATACGCCCTGTCTAACCTGCTCGACGATAATCCGCGACGCCAAGTCAACACAAAGACGCCGACATACAGGAGCTTCTAAGCGTCTGTGGGCATAAACTGCTTGACTAGATGGTGCAATTCGCGCGAATTCTAGAGTGTCACCCCTACCAGGGCCCTGAACATCAGCGACCGTATCGAGCACGCAGTTGAAGTCGCCGAACATCACAACGTTACATTGTCCAAGAAAAACCACATCAAGATCTTTAAAGAGTCAGTTTACCAAATTAAAATGCACAGGTGCAACGATGCAAAGAATTCCCAGGCGAAGTGCGTTAAACGTGTCGTCGAACGCCAGCACGCGTCCAGGAGCATCGTAGGTAACATGATGGTCTCGCAGGAGGATGCGATTCAAAACAAGAACGCCAACGCCGCTAGAACGCGCTCTCGCGTACGAAAAAAAAGCTTCGACGCCAAACCTACGCTTAAATTGCAACATGTCGCTGAGGCGAAAAGAAATTGTTTTTTTTTTGCAGGATGGGGAGATCGCAATCCAATGAACAAGCGAAAGCGACCACCTCTTAATAATAATAATAATTGGTTTTTGGTGGAAAGGAAATGGCGCAGTATCTGTCTAATATATTGTTCGACACCTGAACACCGACGTAAGGGAAGGCATAAAGGAGGGAGTGAAAGAAGAAAGAGAGAAATAGGTGCCGTACTGGAGGGCTCCGGAATAATTTCGACCACCTGGGGATCTTTAACGTGCACTGACATCGCACAGCACACGGGCGCCTTAGCGTTTTTCTTCCATAAAAACGCAGCCGCCGCGGTCGGGATCAAACCCGAGAACCACCTCTTCCTGCTTCAAAACATTGCGGTGCCCCTGCACGTTAAGACTGATAATGCTATATTTAGCAATTTCATAAATCAAAAATAAAACAAGCAGTCGCAATGTTTAGACACTACAAAGCGCGCAGGGTACTAGAGGAGGCCCGAGGCCTCCTTGGCCGACCAGCAGAAGTGTCCGAGTCTGTAGTCGACGCATGTGAACGCTTTATGCTCGACCTCAAAACGACCATCTCAACATCCGAAGCCAGGGCACTAGAAGTGTTAGCGCTAATCCCCGATGTAGAAGAGGTAGGCGACTGCACAGGTTCTGTATCAGGAGACGGCCTTGGCTCCTACCCAGGCGAAATATCTGTGCCGACACTAGTCTCCGTGACGAAGGAGAAGTCGAAGGAGACGGTGGCCTTGGTCCCTGCACATATGCGATGACAGTCTCGTCAAATGACAGGTTGACCGAAGAAGATGAGACCGACAAGCTGCTCTCGTCGCCTTCGACCCCAGATAAGTTGGCGTCCTTGCTCAAAAATTGTCACAAGGCTTAGGTCTGCTATGCAGGATATACGTAGCAAAGGGTACGTTTATCTGGCTGAGCTGATTGTGGGTACTGTATTTAGCAATTAGAGACCTTCGGCTCCATCTGGGCGGCTATGAGCAGCGTATTTCGCCCGGCAGCCTGGCATCTCCGTTTGGCAGGCCATTCCTTTATCTGTTCGGGCGTCCACGCTGCTCTCTCTGCCTTCTTACGCTCATTATCTCCTCGTTGAGCATCCAAGTGCCAGGCTACGACCTCACGATCGGAAGAGTTAATCTTCTCTCGTCTATATAACCATTTAGCAGCGGCTGTACTCCTTCTCTGCCTCCATGTGGAACGTTGTGCTGCAGCCGCCCATTATATCTCCGCATTTTATACGCAATGATGCACATGCGACGCGCCGTTCGGGTGATAGAGCGGCGAGCGGCGACGAAGCGCGTGGCGCACCTGTAGGGTCACTCTTCTTACCATTGTATCGGCGCATTCCCACAACTTCTCGTCCGCAAGACGTCACGCGCGGCTCCAACGGTGGAGCGGACGCGCGGCCGCTGCGACCGCGAAGTGCTCGCCGCACCTGCTACCCCTATCCGATTGCAGTAGTAACGGCGCACGCGCACGACTGTCTCCCCTGACTCATAGCTAAATTCTCGATTGCTAGCCCAGTCTAGGTTGTCGCTACCAAACGCAACGCTGGGTGAGGGCTGCTACACGGGATCCATGAGCGGCTTGTCCTCAGCATCAAACTTGCAGGGGCCAAATGGGCTCGGCCTCCGCAGTGGCAGGCACACTTGGAAAGACTCAGGATGACAAAGTTGGCACTTTTACTGTCCGCTTCCTGCAGCGTCTTCAAAGGAGACACTTCCCTCCACCTCATAGGAAATTAATCACCCCAGATGCATCTTTTGGCGGAAAATACATGCTAACACATTTCCAAACCTCTATAGACTACATCTCATGCACGCAACATTATACTCCGTCACCTGTCCCTGGTGCCAGACTCGCCCTACACTCTTCCACATTTCGTGGGAATGTAGGGCCAAGCCAAACGCTCTACAGGCGGATAAAACGTTTTTTGAGCGGTTTCAGGTGCTGCTGATTAGCGATAACCTGGAGGACCAACGGGCCTTCGTACAGCAGCTCCGCAGTGCAGCTCAAGCCCGTGGAGCACTGGAATGAGGGCCCTACCCAGAAGATGGCCCAACTCTTTTTAACTTTAAAAAACTTTTTGTCTTTTCGTCCTTCCTCCTTCTTCGGCTTGCTTGGTGCATAACTGCACGCATCAGCCGCAGGCACTGGTTCTTTTACATAGCGACTGTGAGACTGGAAAGAAACCACTCGTGATAGCGTTGGTGTCGGAAGCGCCGGGCTCCTTGATGGCGTCAACGGCTGCCTTTGTGGCCGGCGGAGGTGCAGGTTGGGCCGCACCCTTTGAGTACGAGGGCTTGATCGCACACGTCACGGTACCGTATGAATCACTACTACGTCGACACGGCGGCACACAGTCTTGGCCTTGGTGCGCAAAAGACCCCACAGCGGGCGCAAAAAGGAGCCGTGCACAGGGCCCCGAACAAACACGCTGCGTGTCTTTATAATCGCATGTGACGCGGTGGACAGCACCTGGATATAGTTAGGCACGGGCGACGCCGGCCTCACTTAAGATCAGACGTACCGTGTCCCGCTGGTGACAGTGACACGAGACCCCATGATGCTTCGTCTTATAGGCAGCACCGTGCCATAAGAGCAGAGAGCTTTGGCTAGGGTATCACTTGCTGTGGATTGTTGGTGATTTAGCAACTGGCGGTTTCCAAAGATAGCCATACTGATACACACATAGTAGTACGCATTTTTTTATTTTTTAGACATTTTGCGTTTTTTGAAACGACATTGCCCCGCCGCGATGGCTCAGTGGTTAGGGCGCTCGACTACTGATCCGGAGTTCCCGGGTTCGAACCCGACCGCGACGGCTGCGTTTTTATGGAGGAAAAACGCTTAGGCGCCCGTGTGCTGTGCGATGTCAGTGCACGTTAAAGATCCCCAGGTGGTCGAAATTATTCCGGAGCCCTCCACTACGGACCTATTTGTTCCTCTCTTCTTTCACTCCCTCCTTTATCCCTTCCCTTACGGCGCGGTTCAGGTGTCCAACGATATATGAGACAGATACTGCGCCATTTCCTTTCCACCAAAAACCAATTATTATTATTATTAAACGACATTAAAGGCGCTCACAAAAGACAGTATATATTTATAAAGCTTCGGTGATAATTACGACTGTATTATTGCTCTTTGTATGCGGAGATATGCAAAAAAATCCGGTTTCGAAATACACAAAAAACTGCAGATAATTTCACAAAGCCAAATTGAAATAGGATAGAATAGGATACACTTTATTGCCCTAACAAAGGTCTACCGGTCAGGCCGAGATCTCCATCTTCAAGCAGATGTCTCCCTCCGTCTTGCAGAGGTCGGCGGCCCTATTTTAGGGCACCGCTGAGTTTGGCCGCTCGCTAGGCATGGATGACCAATCCTCTTTGAAGGATTGGGTTGCCGCTAGAGAGCACACTCTTTCACGGCACCGCAATCGAATTTTCTGAGCCATGGAATACTTTATTTCTGTCACATTCCCAAGTAATATGGTATAGGGTTGGTGTTGCACCGCGCCATGGGCAGATGTCCCTGTATTGGTTCGGGAACATTTTTCTAAAGGTGTGTAAACTGGGGAAGGTTGTGGTTTGAAGCTTCCGCCAGTAAACTGCTTCTTGTTGATTTAATATGTTGTGTTGAGGAGCATTGTTTAGTCTCGTCCTTCTTTAATAATTTAGAATGTCGGAGTACGCCGGAATTACCCTAAGGAAGTCCACCAGGTCTTCTTTCAAGAGTGCTCGGTTAGTGTACTCCCGAGCGACTTTACAGACCCTTTGTTTGCTTTCTATATCGGTGTGTCCTTTTATCCAGAAAATGGTGTTTAATGTGATCTTTGAGTAGGCCGGCACGGAGGAGGATTTGGAGCGCTTTGTGACCTTTTCTGCTATTATAGTAGTTACGGCGTGCCTATTTCGAATCTGTGAGAAATGTTAAGGAATTATTCGCGCGATAACCCTCCGCGGCCGCTAGAGCAACAGCCATTTCCTCTCCCTCGGTTACCGTGGAGTCTGGTGCCGAGGCGCAAGTGATCTCCTTATAGTCTGAACCGATTACTGTCGCGACGACTTTTTGCTCCGCTGTTCCCCGTCTCCCGGGGTACATCGCCTCGTCAGTGTGGACCGTGTTCGCCTTGACTGCCAAGCATTTTTCTACATGTCTCACTCGGGCGTTGTTGAGGAATTTTTTTTTCGGACAAGAAAATTGTGCAATGTGAGACAGGACTCATTTCTTTTTTATAAAATCAACTTTCATTTTCCTTCCCTTAGGGCACGATTCGTGTTCCCAACGAGATAAGTGCCAGGCGTAAAATCCTTTCCTTAAAATATTACTTAACTTTCCTTCAATTAAGGAGCGGTTGAGGCGTCCACCGATATATGTGAGACAGGCATCATTTCCTTTCTTTAAACCAGCTGTATCTCACTTTCTTTCTCTTACGGCGCGATTCGGGTGTCCAACCAGATATCAGAGAAAGGCGCAATTTCCTTTCCATAAAACCAATTTTCATTTTACTTTTCCTTACGGGCGCAGTTCGGGTGTCAACCGAGATATGTGAGACAGCGTAATTTTGATTTTTGACATCTAGCTTCACCCGCCGCGGTGGCTCAGTGGTTAGGGCGCTCGACTACTGATCCGGAGTTCCCGGGTTCGAACCCGACCGCGGCGGCTGCGTTTTTATGGAGGAAAAACGCTCAGGCGCCCGTGTGCTGTGCGATGTCAGAGCACGGTAAAGATCCCCAGGTGGTCGAAATTATTCCGGAGCCCTCCACTACGGCATCTCTTCCTTCCTTTTCTTCTTTCATTCCCTCCTTTACCCTTCCCTTACGGCGCGGTTCAGGTGTCCAACGATATATGAGACAGATACTGCGCCATTTCCTTTCCCCAAAAAACCAATTATCATCTAGCTTCATTCAAGTTCAAACTTGCGGCGCAGCTGACGGCTCGAAATTCCGGCGTAGCGATGCTTTTCGCTCCATAATAACAGTCGCCTGGGCGATCTCAAGGCAGAGGGGAGCATTGCGGCGCTTTCTTTGCCAGTGATGAGGCAGGATGCATCAAGGATTGTATCCATGGCGGCTTCACTGCACACTTGATAATTGAGTCCACCGAAGGCCTCTACGCATTAAACTTCCAATCCAGCTACGGAGGCCGTCGAGTCGACTACATCCGCCGGACTAGCACCCTCAGGGAGGACGAAGAGCTGGGCGGTGACTTCCTGGCCTTGCGGGGCTATGATCTAGAGCCTCTCGCCGATGTGGCGGGGCTCCTTGTTACTGGCGGTATCTGTTGCTAAACCGTAGTCGTCGTTTCAGATCACGCAGTTGTGGCAACCGCGCCGCCTTTCTTTAAATTTTCCTCTCCTCTCTCATCAACTCTCTGACTGCCTGCACATGGCAGCGATTGTGGCTCAGCTAGAGCCAGTGGACAGGTCTGTGCAGTTTTTATTCTTTCAGCAGCAACAACTCAGGGACGACGACGTCAAAGGCAACAGCATTTGTAGTTGGCTGGATCACGATTTTGAGCCGCCCGCCAGCCGAAGGACACCCGAACAAAAGAGCACGACCAGAGGTGGAACACATGCCACCGACGTAAACCGGCGGCCGGAACATACACCGAAGCAAAGACCAGGAGATGCCACCAGGAGGCTTATTTTAAGAGGGTGAATAACCATCCCCGACTGTTTGAAAACAATTCATATCACCTGGGGATCTTTAACGTGCACTGACATCGCACAGTACACGGACGCTAAGGCGCCCGTGTGCTGTGCGATGTTAGTGCACGTTAAAGATCCCCAGGTGGTCGAAATTATTCCGAAGCCCTCCACTACGGCACCTATTCTTCCTTTCTTCTTTCACTCCGTCCTTTATCCCTCCCCTAACGGCGCGGTTCCGGTGTCCAACGACATATGAGACAGATATTGCGCCATTTCCTTTCCCCCAAAACCAATTATTATTATTATTATTATTATCCATATGTACACATGCCAGGTGGTGATGGTGGAAACTTTATTACATACAAGGGAGTTTAGGACGCGCAGGTCCTTGGGCCCCCGCACAGCCCCACTGCACTCAAACGTTCATGTCCCGGAGGCTGCTAACGCTGGCAGCCCCGCCTGTTGCGATGGCTGGTGATGGTTTATCGGGCGCGTTGTTCTGGCGTTTCTTGGGCGCGTTGCCTCTTCCTCGCATCGTTCTGTCGTTGCGTCTCTTATGCGCTCTCCATAACGACAGTACACTGCTGTTGCTGTTGCTGATAGGAAGAAAGAAAATGAAAGTGCACGGGCGTGCCTACTGGCTCAAGCCGAGCCACTCTCGCTGCCGCGTGCTGAATGTAGGAGTGTTAAAGGATAGAACAAAGATAGAAAGAAAAGGCGGGCGCTAATATCCTCTTGCCGATCCCGGAGGCAGTGCAATATTGGGCCGATCCGTGCCAGAGTGCTTCGAGCCAAGAACTCCGCCATATTCCAAAAATAAGTTTATTATCTTGGGTCCAAGGACCCGCAGCAGAAATTAAATCAGATAACCGGTATCAGATACAATACACTGAAGCGAAGCGCGTATTTATATACTCCCTGCGAGTCGACACCTCCTCTCCCACAACCCCAGCGGACCACATCTTGTGAAGCGAGCGGCGACCGCAGTGGCGTCGGCGGTGGCGCCATCTGTTGGAGCGCGGCTGCGGTGTTGCTAGGCAATGGTGCCTCAAGGTCGTTCGTAGACAACGGCATACGGCTCAAATGCGCCCACACGATGAGCCGAGCCTGCTGGCTGGCAGGCGTAGTGTAGCTTTCGAAACAAAAGCTGCATCTCCCTGGCTACGTCTGTGGTTGAGCAACTGGCGGTCTGTACGGCAGGCGTCGCATGGAACACACCTAGCATTAGGCTGAACGCATCAGTGTGCACAGGCGTTTTATGCAGAACCCACTTTGACGCCCTGCGTATGCGATTCCAACAGACGCTTTCCACGCTCTGCTCGGTCAAGATGTGTTACGTTATGAAGGGAGTACGCAGCACACCTGGGATGCCTCTTTTCCGCCTCTCTGCAACGTGGTGACAGAGCGCTCATCTGACGCTCTCCACGGCAGGCGTTGCATCGATCACACCTAGCGTCCCGCTGAACGCATCAAAATGAAACGGCGTTTTAAAGCGAAAGCTTTACTAGCCGCGAAATTGCGATGTCCCCGTAGCGGTGAACCCGCCGCGGTGGCTCAGTGGTTAGGGTGCTCGACTACTGATCCGGAGTTCCCGGGTTCCAACCCGACCGCGGCGGCTGCGTTTTTATGGAGGAAAAACACTAAGGCGCCCGTGTGCTGTGCGATGTCAGTGCACGTTAAAGATCCCCAGGTGGTCGAATGAATGAATGAATGAATGAATGAATGAATGAATGAATGAATGAATGAATGAATGAATGAATGAAAAACTTTTTATTGATTCTCTTAAGGGGGTGGTAGTGGTGGAGGACGAAGTCTTCATTTTGAAGCTTGGGTCCTCCTTGGCCGTGGGTGGGCCCCCTATTCCAGGGCTCCACTGAGTCGGGCCACCTCGCTTGCGTGCGCTACTAGGGCCCTTTGGACCCCAAGCTCGCAGATGGTGAGCCGGCTCTCCCATTGCTCCGCACATGGTGTTTTGTGTTTGCGGAATGCATGATTTCTTTCGCACTCCCACGTGATATGGTATAATGTCGGTCGTGCTCCGCACCACGTGCATTTAGCGCTATACTGTGTGGGGAACATCTTGTTTAGTATGTATAAGTTAGGAAAGGAGCCGGTTTGCAGTCTACGCCATACTGTGGCCTCCTCCTTGGTTAATGCTTTATGCGGTGGGAGATATTGGATTCTTAGCCCCTTGTATAGGTTTAGTAATTCCGAATAGCTGCCCCACAAGCGACCTGAGACTCCTCCGGGGCTAACGACGTTCCTGCTCGGCTGGTCATTCCTCGAGCTAGGATGTCTGCCCCTTCATTGGCCCTGATCCCCGCGTGACTTGGTATCCAGATTAAACTTTGTCGTTCCTCGGGTAGCGGGGCTCCACCGAGGATTTTGAGCGCTGTACTGCTAATTCTGTCTCGGATATAGTTCCGGCACGCTTCTTGCGAACCTGTTAAAATGTTAAGGGATTTCCCTGTTCTATATCCTTCTCTAGCTGCCAGGGCGACAGCTATCTCCTCTGCCTCCGTTATATCGGACACTTCGGCTGTGAGGCTTGTGATGTGTTCTCCTCGGTTGTTTACGACTACCGCTACGGCGTAGTTTTTGTGTGCTTGGGGGTAGAGGGAGGCGTCTGTATATACAGTATTGTCTCTGTGCCCCATTTGCCTCTCGTAAAATTCTGCTCTGGCCTGTCTCCTATTAACATGGAGGTTTGGGTCCATGTTTCGGGATTTAGGTTGTATGCTTATTTTCTTTCTTAGCGGGGCTGGTATTGCGGCCCTACTGTTTTGCGGCTTTTCGATATCCCGACCCAACCTCGTCAGGAGCGCCCTTCCGGTTGTTGTGTTGCTAAGTCTTCGTACTTGTGCCTTGAGCAGGCATTCCCTCAGTTCTTCAAAGGTGTTGCTAACTCCAAGTTGCATGAGCTTGTCGTTCGAGGTGTTTTTTGGGAGATGAAGGGCTGTCTTGTACGCCTTCCGGAGTATCGTCTCCGCTTGCTCCTTTTCTGCCTTGATGGTTACGTGGTACGGCAGTGAGTATGTTACCCGGCTGACCACTAGGCTGTTGACCAGCCTGAGTGTGTGCTCCTCCTTCATGCCGTATCGCTTGTGGGCTACTCTGCTAATCATTCTGCCCACCTGCTCCGCTTCTTTGCTTAGCAGGCTGAGGGTGTGGCTGCATTTCCGGCTTCCTTGCTGCCACATGCCGAGGATTTCAATCATTTTTTGCTCCGGGATATTCTGGCCCTCTATTTTTACTTCGAGTGGGGCATCCGTAGGGTGTCTGCATACTCTGAGGAGCTCGGACTTCTCCGTTGAGCATCTGAGTCCCCTTTGTGTTGTATATTCTTCGATGCAGGTGGCAGCCTCTTGTAGTGCCTCTTGCTTCTCTGCAAGTGAGCCTTGGGTGGTCCAGATGGTGATGTCGTCTGCGTACATTGCGTGATTGATCTCCTGGATTCGGCTGAGTTTCTTGGAAAAATTGATCATCGCTATGTTGTAGAGTATTGGCGAGATTACGGAGCCCTGTGGAGTGCCCTTGCTTGGCGTGGAGAAGGTGTCACTCCGTAGATCCCCTAGGCCTACTGTTGCCGTTCTGTTTGTGAGGAAGCTTCTGACGTAGTCATGAATCTTCTTCCCGCAGTTGGTGGGGTTTAGGCCTTCCATTATAGCGGCGTGGGACACGTTTTCAAAGGCCCCCTTGATATCGACGGCCATGACTACGTTGACAGGTGGTCGAAATTATTCGGGAGTCCTCCACTACGGCACCTCCTTCTTCTTCTCTTCTTTCACTCCCTCCTTTATCCCTTCCATTACTGCGCGCTTCAGGTGTCCAATGATATATGAGACAGATACTGCGCCATTTTCTTTCCCCCAAAACCAATTATTATTATTATTAGCGGTGCTCCAAGGAGGCGCATGACGTCTGAACGCGAGCCTCGCCGCGCCTTTCCTCAGCATGATATTAATAATAATTGGTTTTTGGGGAAACGTAATGGCTCAGTATATGCCTCATATATCGTTGGACACCTGAACTATGGCGTAAGAGAAGGGATAAAGGAGGGAGTGAAATAAAAGAAGAAAGAGCTCACCCACCTGGGGATCTTTAACGTGCATTGACATCACACATCACACGGGTGGGGGTGGGGAAAAGCCTTTATTGAAAGAAAGAAGTGAGGCTCTCTAAAGAGCCCCGCAATGAGCGGAGTCCTTGTTCCGCAACCCCATTGTTCGAAGCCGCCAGCTTAGCCCTCTTGACCAAAGCCTTTTGGGCCTGAAGGTCAAAACAGCCAAGCAGGGCCGCCTCCCATTCCTCTCTGCTAGGGTTGGCGTGGGGGGAGAAAGCTGACGCTTTAGCGTTTTGCCTCCATAAACACGCAGGCGCCCCGGTCGGCTTCGATCCCAGGAACTCCGGATCAGTAGCCGAGCCATCCAACTTTCACTTTTTAGTTTTCTCTATCTTCTTTCCCTGCCTCCTTTTTCTCTTCTTGTACGGCGCGGTTCGGGTGTCCACCGAGATATGTGAGACGGTTACTGTGCCATTTCATTTCCTTAGAAACCAAACAAAACAGGTGAGTTGATGGCATTCATAGAGTTCATTGGCGTTGACAACTTTGCAAATTGCGTTCATTTTCACGAATGGAACGGCGCACAACCTCCTCCGTGGGTCCGGGGAGAACTCAATCTCGCTTTCATATACACAATTTCACCAGCGCTGCGACTAGGAACAAGAACAGAGAAGGAAGACAAGGACAAGCGCTACTAACAACTGAAAGTTTATTTGAAAAAAACACAGATTATATGCACACAACTGACAACCCAAAGCGCCTGCGCTTCCCCCACCAGGCACGCAAAAGAGAGTTAAAAATCTAGATACAAAATTTCACACTCATGTAAGTTTACAGATGGTGTGCTGACGCACGTGTCGATGTTCTTGTGAATGTGATAGGCTTCACACAACTCCCTAGTTAACTGATCTGGATGTCTGAATTTAATCTTAGCCCTGTTAAGCAGAGGAAAGCATGCTTTTTTGTTAGACACACCGGGTTTGTTTAGAAGACAATCTCTGTAATGAAGGGACAGATTTGATGAAGGAGCACCATTCAAAGAGGTTCTATGCTGACGTAAGCGTGTATTTATGCATTTACCGGTTTGCCCAATGTAACTCTTGCCGCATTTAAAAGGTATGTCATAAACCACTCCCTCTGCACATGGCACAAAGGTTGACTCATGATCCACCTGGCATGCATTTTTTCTTTTGCCTCTTATTTGCTTCTGTTCCCGGGCTCTTTTGTCAACAATAGCACAAACCTTGCCTAGTTTATTAGGGACCGAAAAGAGCACTTTTACCCCATATCTAGTGCCAACCTGCTTAAGCCTATGGGATAACTGATGAATGTAGGGTATTACCGCATACTTCGTTCTGTCATTGCCGGAATTTTCCTGTGCTTCATGTCTACCAAACGACTTCATCTTCTTCAGGATCTTGTTGCTAGCAAGCGCTATCACATCTTTGGGGAAGCCCGCTGACCTTAGCCTTTGAACTTGCTTATCGAAACTGCTGCCTAAAGTATGAATACATGACTTAGTAAGTGCAGATCCTAAACAAGACACTGCTATGCCACATTTAACTATTTTCGAGTGCCCAGACTGATAATTTAGCAAGGGCTTTTCCGACCGCTGTAGGAAGGACCAACAAACATGATTCACCTTTTTCTCCAATCTAATATCCAAGAATTGCAGCTGATTATCTTCCGGTAATTCAAAGGTAAATTTCAGACCAAACCCGCAGTTTTCAAAAGTCTTTAAAATGTCATCCACATGTGCCTTGAAGTCATGGGATTCAACAAAAACAAGATAATCGTCTACATACCGGAAGATTTGTTTTACACGGTTGTCTAAGTTAACTTTAATGCTCCTATCTGCATAGGAAAGAAAGATATTACTAAGTACCGGAGCCACTTTTGAGCCAATGCACACTCCTGTTTTTTGAACATATAGCCTGCCTTCCCAATCAACAAATGTGGATTTGAGATAAAATGACACAAGCTCCAAAAACGAGCCCGCAGAAACGCCACACTATGAAATGAATGCTTCTTCATCATTATCCTCTACTATACATTTCTTAACACACTGGAGGAGCCTATCATGTGGCAATGAATAGAATAAATCCTGCACATCAATACTAAACATATCACACCCACCAGGATTATTTAGTTTCAGATATTGCACAACCGCCTCGGAATTAGACACAAGAAACGGGTCTTCTACTGTCAGTGAACACAATTTACTTTGCAAAAAACTTGAAACGGCATGTTGCCAAGTTCCCCGTTCAGTAACAATGCAACGGAAGGGGATGTCAGTTTTATGAGTTTTGGCAGCAAAAAACACTTCTAAAAAGTTGCCTTTCGCCTTCTTAATGGATGCTTGCAGGCCAACTAAATTCATATCACCTACCAGCCTTAACGCCTCGCTTTTTTGTTTAAGGGCACTGGAACGCACAGGCTTAAAGTTTTTGGCAACTGAATTCCTAGCCTTCTCACGGAAAAGTTTCTCTGGCAGCGTAACGAAATAACCTTCTTTATCCGAGACAACCACGCGCACTTGACCGATTTCTTGACGTCCGAAAAACTTCGCGTGGTTGTCTCGGATAAAGAAGGTTATTTCGTTACGCTGCCAGAGAAACTTTTCCGTGAGAAGGCTAGGAATTCAGTTGCCAAAAACTTTAAGCCTGTGCGTTCCAGTGCCCTTAAACAAAAAAGCGAGGCGTTAAGGCTGGTAGGTGATATGAATTTAGTTGGCCTGCAAGCATCCATTAAGAAGGCGAAAGGCAACTTTTTAGAAGTGTTTTTTGCTGCCAAAACTCATAAAACTGACATCCCCTTCCGTTGCATTGTTACTGAACGGGGAACTTGGCAACATGCCGTTTCAAGTTTTTTGCAAAGTAAATTGTGTTCACTGACAGTAGAAGACCCGTTTCTTGTGTCTAATTCCGAGGCGGTTGTGCAATATCTGAAACTAAATAATCCTGGTGGGTGTGATATGTTTAGTATTGATGTGCAGGATTTATTCTATTCATTGCCACATGATAGGCTCCTCCAGTGTGTTAAGAAATGTATAGTAGAGGATAATGATGAAGAAGCATTCATTTCAAGTGTGGCGTTTCTGCGGGCTCGTTTTTGGAGCTTGTGTCATTTTATCTCAAATCCACATTTGTTGATTGGGAAGGCAGGCTATATGTTCAAAAAACAGGAGTGTGCATTGGCTCAAAAGTGGCTCCGGTACTTAGTAATATCTTTCTTTCCTATGCAGATAGGAGCATTAAAGTTAACTTAGACAACCGTGTAAAACAAATCTTCCGGTATGTAGACGATTATCTTGTTTTTGTTGAATCCCATGACTTCAAGGCACATGTGGATGACATTTTAAAGACTTTTGAAAACTGCGGGTTTGGTCTGAAATTTACCTTTGAATTACCGGAAGATAATCAGCTGCAATTCTTGGATATTAGATTGGAGAAAAAGGTGAATCATGTTTGTTGGTCCTTCCTACAGCGGTCGGAAAAGCCCTTGCTAAATTATCAGTCTGGGCACTCGAAAATAGTTAAATGTGGCATAGCAGTGTCTTGTTTAGGATCTGCACTTACTAAGTCATGTATTCATACTTTAGGCAGCAGTTTCGATAAGCAAGTTCAAAGGCTAAGGTCAGCGGGCTTCCCCAAAGATGTGATAGCGCTTGCTAGCAACAAGATCCTGAAGAAGATGAAGTCGTTTGGTAGACATGAAGCACAGGAAAATTCCGGCAATGACAGAACGAAGTATGCGGTAATACCCTACATTCATCAGTTATCCCATAGGCTTAAGCAGGTTGGCACTAGATATGGGGTAAAAGTGCTCTTTTCGGTCCCTAATAAACTAGGCAAGGTTTGTGCTATTGTTGACAAAAGAGCCCGGGAACAGAAGCAAATAAGAGGCAAAAGAAAAAATGCATGCCAGGTGGATCATGAGTCAACCTTTGTGCCATGTGCAGAGGGAGTGGTTTATGACATACCTTTTAAATGCGGCAAGAGTTACATTGGGCAAACCGGTAAATGCATAAATACACGCTTACGTCAGCATAGAACCTCTTTGAATGGTGCTCCTTCATCAAATCTGTCCCTTCATTACAGAGATTGTCTTCTAAACAAACCCGGTGTGTCTAACAAAAAAGCATGCTTTCCTCTGCTTAACAGGGCTAAGATTAAATTCAGACATCCAGATCAGTTAACTAGGGAGTTGTGTGAAGCCTATCACATTCACAAGAACATCGACACGTGCGTCAGCACACCATCTGTAAACTTACATGAGTGTGAAATTTTGTATCTAGATTTTTAACTCTCTTTTGCGTGCCTGGTGGGGGAAGCGCAGGCGCTTTGGGTTGTCAGTTGTGTGCATATAATCTGTGTTTTTTTCAAATAAACTTTCAGTTGTTAGTAGCGCTTGTCCTTGTCTTCCTTCTCTGTTCTTGTTCCTAGTCGCAGCGCTGGTGAAATTGTGAATATGTACCAACTAGCTCAAACCACCATTTTGCTGCTTTCATATACGTGGCGCTGGTTTCCATATAATAATAACATTAATTACTATTATTATTAGTTGGACACCAGCTGCAAAAAGCCTGCTTTGATTGCGTCCCGCACACTGGGAGACGGCATGCAGTTGTTGGTTGATCGCGAGATATTGATCACCAAATGACCGCTACGGCCTAGCTATTGCTGCAGTGCCGCATGTCTCCCACAACGCTTTCTGCACACTTGCATTCAGGCCACATCTCTCTCTCACCTCCGCCAAAGGTATAAAGCATAAATGAGGCGTCCGCATATCCTGGGATCCAGTTATGCACCCTTCCTTTCCTCAAAGCCATCGCTGTCTAAAATATTCTCAACGCCATCGCCAATGAACCCAGTGAACGCCGACATCTTTCGCTTTGTATATCCTGGATTAGCTTCGCTAATCCACATTATTTTTTGATAAGGTGTGTGTCAAGGTGTGTGACATCAAGAGAGAGTAGGTATCAAGCCACTGCTACAACAATTCTGTTCGCATTATTTGATCCCATAATTTTCAACTTCTTTGTTATGTCTAGCGACGTTCCTTCTAAGAATACGGTTCCATTTTCTGCTTTCTTAGTCCGCGCTCCATGCCATGTTTTGCCTCCCACATAATAATAATAATTGGTTTTGGGGGAAAGGAAATGGCGCAGTATTTGTCTCATATATCGTTGAACACCTGAACCACCCCGTAAGGGAAGGGATAAAGGAGGGAGTGAAAGAAGAAAGGAAGAAGAGGTGCCGTAGTGGAGGGCTCCGGAAAAATTTCGACCACCTGGGGATCTTTAACATGCACTGACATCGCACAGCACACGGGCGCCTTAGCGTTTTTTGTCCATTAAAACGCAGCCGCCGCGGTCGGGTTCGAACCCGGGAACTCCGGATAAGTAGTCGAGCGCCTTAACCACTGAGCCACCGTGCCTCCCACATGTGAAGCAGTTTTGCTGTTAACTAAATCCGGGGCATCGTCCCCTTCAAGCCTCTTTATTTCCTCTCCAACGTGACGCTTGAAGGCCTCCGTCCATTTCTCTGCTTGTGGTGTTCCCTGAGGCAGCTTTCTCTCGCTTTTTCCTATATAGTTGCATTTCCCATTCCGTTACCCTCGGTTGGCGGGCACGACGTGCCTCAACTCCTTTTTGAAGCATTGAGGCCACAATGAAATCATCACTGCGGAATATTTTTCTCTGAATTTCGCCAATTCAATTCTGTCACATTTTTGGGCAAGGTGAGGTCAGGGGAGGTGTCTGCGTACACGCTGTTACCCACCCTGGACGGTCCGTGTGTAGGGTGGGTCCCAGCTTGTGGGCGTCCTCCTATAGCTGCATGCCTTTGGGATCTTGTTTAGCATGACTCCATTCCGGGTGCACTTCACAAAAGTCACCGACTATTACAAAGGGGTTAATCACGGCTGCCTTAATTGGTTTGCGAAAAAGGGCCCTGAATCTCACCTTTCTCTGCTGTTGGGCGAGATGGATGCGGCAGACATTCTGGCCAATACATGGCTAAACAGAAAATTTAGCCTAATTTGGACTCCCGCACATGGGTCCGTTCCTGGCAACGACGCGGACCACAAGTGACACCGAGGTCTCTGCTTCCGGGTAACTGTAGAGCCGCCCGACTGCCGGATATTGGACGAGCGTCTTCAAAATTATAAGTTGATTGTCGAACATTATGGGTTACAGAGGAGACTGGTGCCACCACCGGATAAAAGTCTAACCAATAGGGAGGCAATCGCATGGCGGCGCCTCCAAGCTGGGAACTTCGTAAACCCGGCCTGGGCATATCTTGTTCAGAAGAAAGATGACAGACAAAACGATAATAGCAAACACTGAGGCGCTACAGGGACCCTCTACCACATAATCTAGGAATGCGCTAGCTCTTCAGGGGCTAAAGCAAATATAAATTGTAGAGAAACCTGGGAAACACAGCCTTGGAGCGAGGTCTCTGCTTCACAGAAACAAGCCATCCCCCTGGTGGAAGAAGCCGCGAAGGGTGAAGACCTCTTTGCCTGCTTCTAGCAGCGGAGGTCCGGGCCGCCGTCACACAGGACTGCGTGCCGGGACGGGGAGCAGGGGGGCCTCCTTATCTGGTGGAAAATAAAGTTGGTAACATCGTCATCATCAAGCAGCGCGCCCGGAATGCCTCAATTCCTCCTCTGTGCAACGCGGTGACGGAGCACATATCTGCCGCTCTCCACGACAGGCGTCGCATCGATCACACCTATCGTTCCACTGTACTCATCAAAGTGCACCGGCGTTTTCTGCAGAACCTATTTGCATGACCTGCGCACGCGATGCCGGCAGGCGCTTCCCCATTTAATCTAAGGTCAAGGTCAAGGTCAAATCGAGATAGATGGTGTTACGCGTTGTTACGCGTTGTACTTGTAACAAGGGTTAGTGCATTATTAGCTTTTTTACATGAATTTAATTTCAAGTTTAAACTAATAATGTTGTCAGAAACTTGGTACTATGATCATTGTAATATGCTTTACCTAGAGCGGTGTAGAAACTTTTTAATTATTCGGTTTGGTAAACGCGGCGGAGGTGTTGCTATGTATGTCGACTTTTCCCATGACTACGAGATGGTTCCAGGGTTTTCAAAATCAGGTAATGATTTTGAAATATTAAGTTTGAAAGATAAGCAGGAAGCGGTTACAGCTGTGTACTGGTCCCCGGATGGCAATGTTTCAAATGTTCTTACCTTCTTTGAGATAACTCTTGACTACATGCGTCTTAACCTCAGGCTAATTTGCTGGGGTAATTTTAATATTAACATTTCTCAACATAATACTGCTGCAAATCAAATGATCACAAGGCTTCACAGCTCTGGTTTCACGAATGTAATTGACACATCAACTGTCGTCACGTCATCTAGTACTTCTATACTTAAAGGGACACTGAGGAGAACCCTATCAAAATTTTTGGTTAGCAATATCTGATAGTTCGGCATTTCATGGCTTTGTTGACGCTTGTCCGGGAGCGAAAGATGTATTTATTTAAAAAAAATTGGATTCGAAGTTGAAAATTTTTTTCCCGCCGCTCCGATTCAAACTCGAGAACTCTTATGACGACACGGAGAACTCTTATGACGACACAGAACGGAGTGACGTGAAATGTGACGTAAACGGAGACTCCGTGATTTCTGGTGGTTAGCGGTGCGGTCTAGCAGCTGCCGAAATGAAAGCTACCGCCGCCGCACGTTGAAGGGATCAATCGGGGGTCGCCACCGTCGCTTCGTTTACGTTTGCACCGGCGTCTTGCCAGCGTTACGATCGATCCCGTTCCCGAACCCGACGACGTAGTTCTCGCAAAAACTGTGGCCTGCATTTCAGCGACCTCAGCCCCACAGAGCGTGCTATGCTTTTGAGGAAGCACGGTTAGGTTAGGTGCCGGCGGGTGGTTTCCTCCTGCCTCAGAGAGCAGCCGTTGCAAACTAAATATCATAACCCCAGTGCGTGGAGTCGAGAGGGGTGCGCTGCGCCCATCGGAGGCTGGCTGGGGCTTTGGGGCCAACGGATTGTGATTCCTTGAACGGGGCGGTTGTACGGCGCAGCAGGCAGCGTCGAGGTCTCCCACGTTTGCATGGGCCAAGTTATTTATTTATTTTTTGCCACAAAAAACAAATGGGTGCTCGAGGGCGGTCGCGTTTAAAGTCGGCGTCTTGAAACCAAAGCCGGCGCACGACGCTTCAACGGCTTCCGCTAGATCCAACGGGTCCACTGGATCTGGCTCTCTCGCCTACTTGCATGTACCTTCAGATATGTACTGTAAATGAATTAAAATATCTGAGCTCGAAAAGAACAGCTTCGCCGAACTGCCGCAGCTATCGAATATAACGTGCACCTCGCCGCGGAGCCAAATCAGTCTGGCCGGGCCGGCGGCGGTTGGCGTACTCGGCGCGAAATAGATACATGCTCCAATCTCCCCGCCAACGCGGTCAGAGTGCGCCGAAGCTGCTGAACGCGTCGGCGGTCAAGCGCAGTTTGAGTATAGAGGGTCTCGCTTTGACCGACGTGACTTCGCCGTGCAGGGCGCGCGCGCCTCGTAGCAGCATTAACGCGCCTTAACAGAGCCTGCGCTTAACCGCTAACCAACGTATTCAGCGGCGGCATCCATGGGAGCCACTGAAGCCCCCCGCCCACTCACTGAATAAAAGAAGTCCGGTGCCGAGGTTCGGAATCGAACCAGGGCCTTCGGCGTTTGAGGCGGAAACGCTGCCGCTCCGCCACGACGGCTCAAGTTACAGCCGTCTATACAGGCGCATCTGGTGAATGCACTCTTCTGATGCAGAAATCAGCGCTTTCGCTAGGTATATCCTGGCCTAACAGAGCTAGGCCATCAGCAATTTTTGTGAACCGCCTTGTACCTTGTCTCCCGTACCTAATAAACGATTTCCGTTAAGTAGTTTGAAGTTGACTGGCACAGCCGGGAATGTTTCGCCGGGCAAGCGTGCGAATACATACACAAGTGCTGCCTTGTACGATCACCGACCATCGTGCCATCATAGCTTTTTATCGACCGTGGCGATCATCTGACAACACTTAACAGGCTCCTTCAAAGGTTAACTAGCACTTGAAGCGGCACCTGGAGTTCCTCTGCTGTTCGGCGCTTGTAAATCGAGGCGCGTCAAAAACAAAACCATGGGGCACGCAAAGCTCATAGACGCGAAGCGCCATAAAAAATTCGAAACTCTGCTGGTCGCCTGTGGCGCCACCAAGCATCCGTTTTCTTTGCTTCCAACATTCAGGTTGTCTTTCGCCTGCCTTCCTTGTGTGATAAAAGTGCAATATTGGTTTTAAAACAAAACTTACTTCAGTATTGATCTGCGCAACCTACCTTTGTCGGCCTCAGAGATTAGCGAAACCAAGTAGGATGGAAAATTCCTTTAAGGTGGCGTCTCTTGTCCAATGGCGTCACCACGCTTGTACTTGCGAGATTGGCCTGTGGTGGCGATACCTGTATTTTGGTTCTTGCTATTTTCTACCCTACAAGAGCTTTGTTTTCAGTAAGAGAGGCGTTTTTGTGATCAGAAGCTGGTATTCTATCGATTCAAGCCAACTTAAATTTCTCCTCAGTGTCCCTATAATTTACTGATAACAAACCTAGAGACGGTCATTTCCGACACTGATACCATTACATCAGATATTAGTGACCACTGTACGGTCTTTGTCATCTACAACTCAGAAACAAGAGCTAAAACTGATGCTTCTTGCCCGATTACATTGCAGTACATAATAGATCTGGCTTTGCAGTCATTAATACATGATGTCGCCATTTATGATTGGTCATTCACACATCGCATTAAAGATGCAAATTATGCCTATAGCGCATTGATTGAAATCTTCGTACAGATATACATAAAACACTTTGCATTTAGAAGCGTTAAGAAACCAGAAAAGGGAAGGAAACCATGGGTCACAAGGGCTCACATAGGAATGATGGCAAAGAAGAATAATCTTTATGATGTAGCGGCCGCGGAGGCTGAGTGGTTATGGCGCTCGGCTGCTGGCCTGATAGACGAGGGTTCGATTCCGGCCGCGGCGGTCGAATTTTGATGGAGGCGAAATTCTAGAGGCACGTGTTCTGTGCGATATCAGCGCACGTTAAAGAACCCCAGGTCATCGAAATTCCCGGAGCCCTTCACTACGGCGTCTCTCATAGCCTGAGTCGCTTTGGGACGTTAAACCCCCATAAACCTTAAACCAAATCTTTATCATGTCTTTCTGTGCACGCACTCACCTCTCAACCTAGATGATTTTAAAGCAGCCGGAAACAGGTTGAATGCTGAATTGAGGCGGGCCAAGCAAGTGTACTTCCAGGAATTATTTGCAGATATCGCACGAAAGAGCCCAAATATCATTTGTAAAGAAGAACATAAGGTCATATCGCGGAAGAACACCGAGCCAAAAAAAATTATTTTAACAACACCGAATTGACTGGAAAGGCACTCGCGGAACATTTTACTGAACATTTTGTTAAATCTATACCTTGGGACAATAACTCAGCAAGTTTGGATATGGCTGTTTATAGTGTTCACGAATGTATGTTTTTGCAGCCAATTAATGAATCTGAAGTGTTCACCAAATTTAATCATCTGAATTTCAGTACAGCTTTACACGTAGATAATATGCAAGCAAAGCCTGTTAAATATGTTTTGGAGCTTTTTCTTCCTGTTCTAGCTCATATCTATAACTTGGTCCTTGGAACGGGTGTATTTCCAGTTCCAATGAAGAAAGCTAGATTAACTGCAGTTCATAAGGGAGGCGTTAAAACAATGGTTTCAAATTACAGGGCAATATCCTCCTAATATTTTCAAAGGGGCTTCAGAAACTAATTTATGATTGAGTGATATTTTTCTAGATAAGCATAAATTGCTTACCAATGCCCAACATAGATTTCGAAAAATAAATCAACAGAGATAGCCTTATTGACTCCTAAAGAAAATGTAGTAAAAAATGTCGAAAATAACAATTACGCCGTATGTTTATTTATTGACTTCATGAAGGCTTTTGATTGTCTTAATCACGATATACTACTGCATAAACTTTCACTCTACGGAATTATGGGCATACCACTTTTGGCAGCGGAGGCAGTGGACCGGCAACAACGCTTATTCTTTCATCTTGAATCGCAGACGCCTACTGCCCCGAGCGCTATCAGCTGATAGTGTGGACCACCGGACTGCCTGGGCTGATTTCCGGCCAACAAAAGGACCCCTGCATACCTGCGACATCACGTGGTGGACATCACGTGGCACTGCATCACAGCACTGCTACGTCGCCTGGCTGTAAAAGGACTGCAACATCGCCATCCTGGTCATTTGGCAGCGGAGGCAGTGGACCGGCAACAACGCTTATTCTTTCATCTTGAATCGCAGACGCCTACTGCCCCGAGCGCTATCAGCTGATAATGTGGACCACCGGACTGCCTGGGCTGATTTCCGGCCAACAAAAGGACCCCTGCATACCTGCGACATCACGTGGTGGACATCACGTGGCACTGCATCACAGCACTGCTACGTCGCCTGGCTGTAAAAGGACTGCAACATCGCCATCCTGGTCATTTGGCAGCGGAGGCAGTGGACCGGCAACAACGCTTATTCTTTCATCTTGAATCGCAGGTTTGAGCTGTCATTTTTGTATCTTTTCTTTTGCACTGTCCTCTGCCCTGCCTCTGCTGCCGGTGACGTTTTTGATACGTGTAGTGCTTTGCGTGCTGTTTGCGACATGACAGAAATTGCTGACCTAAAGCGTGAATTCCGAAAGGAACTGAGGGAGCTAAAAAATAGCCTAGAGTACATCAACAAAGACTACGAAGAAATGAAACAAGAGTGCGCCGAAATAAAAAAGGAAAATGCTGCACTTAAAGAATCTCATGAAGAATTGCTACAGGAGCTTGAAAATCTGAGAAAACAGGTGCACGACAACTCTGTTAGAGTAACTGAACAAGATCAGTATTCTAGGATCAAGAACATTGAAATAAAGGGTGTACCGTGTGAGGATAATGAAAACCTAGAAGAGCTGCTTGCTAAAGTGGGCGATGCAGTGGGTGAGCCTATAGATAGGCAGGATATCGAGGTGTGTCATCGTGTTCCTGTTTGGAACGACGCCGAAAGCAAGAACATTGTCGCCGTTTTCAACAGCCGTGCGAAACGAAACCAAGTGATTGACAAGGCACGCAGCAAGAAACTAAACACCGAAGACCTAGGATTTTCAACCAAGGCATCGGTGTTTGTGAACGAACACCTTTGTCCTCAGCTTAAGTTTCTGCTAGGAAAGACTATCGCAAAAAAGAAGGCAATGAGCTGGCGTTTTGCATGGGCAAAAGGCGGCAAAGTTTTCGCGCGGAAAACGGAGACATCTCGTGTCATCCGGATTTCATGCGAAGCTGATTTGGAAAAGATTGTGTAAGCACCTCTTGCGCTACTCAGTGCATCTTCTTTCCCCGTGCTGATGAACACGCCGAAAAATATCGCTTGCCCGAAAGACAGTGCGCACCTTGCCTTTCTACATTTTAATGCGCAGTCTGCAAGGAACAAATACGATGAACTAACAACATTTTTTGATGAATTTAGGTTCAAGTTTCATATGATAATGGTAACCGAAACATGGTATAAAACGCAAGAAGAAGTGCTTTGTCTACCAGGCTACAGAAGTTTCTACCTAAACAGACCCTGCAGGCGTGGTGGGGGAGTAATGCAGTTGATATCAGAACAGTTGCCATGCGTAGTGCTCCCCGACTTCACAGCTATTACTCCCGATTACGAGACTCTGACGCTCCAATGCAAGCAATCTATATTTGTCGTTACTTATAGGCCGCCAGATGGGAATACTGATCAATTTTTTGCCTACTTAGAAAGGCTCCTGAATTTCGCGTGTTTGAATAAACTGCACATTACCATCGGTGGTGACTGCAACATTAACATGCTTCAGCCTACTCTAAACTCGCAACGTATGTGTCTGCTTCTGGACACTTTTCATTGTTCAACCGTTATAACAGAGCCTACACGCATCACTTGTCACTCTGAAAGTCTTCTTGACATATTCATCACAAATAATCCGGAAGGCTGTATCAAAGCCGGCGTTATAACGGCAGCTCTGGGTGATCATTTGCCTATTTTTATGTTTTGTAAGCCCGGTGAGCTATGTAAAAACTTCGAAAAGCCTTGTGAATCATTTGTAGTTCAAGAAATTAATGAAAAAACGCTTGAACGTTTCCGAACTGCAGTTGAGGAAATTGACTTTACATCTGCGCTTGAGTGTGCTACTGCTGATGATGCCTACGACATATTCTTGGGTTTGCTTAAACGTGCTTACACAGATTGCTTTAAGTACAAATCTGTCAAAAAACGCAAAAAATGTCGGAAACCATGGCTCACTGACGAATGTATTAGAATGATTAGTGAAAAAAATGCGATGTATTTTCAGTTCTTGAAAACAAAAGACCCCAATGACTTCATATCATTTAAGAAATACAGAAACAGCGTAACAAAAGTGCTACGCAACTCCAAACACACTTATTTTGAAAATCTTTTTGGTCGCGTTGCAACTCGGGGAGATGCTCTCTGGCGTGAATTAAATAAACTTTTAAATCGCAATACGCACGAAAGTGGAGACCTCGAAATTAGTGTCAATATTCAAAGTTTTAAAGGAAGAGAACTAGCAAATAAGTTTAATGAATACTTTACGACTTTAGCGAACAGTAACCATGATGATAAAGCATCGTCCTACTTGGGTCTACCGAATGCCCACACTGCTTTTTTTGATCCAGTTACTCCAGATGAAGTGTATTCTATTTTTATGTCTTTGAAGAATAGCAAAGCGCGTGATATTGATGGCCTTCTTATCCCCCCATAAAGTTTGTGCTCGAGCTCCTGGTACCTGCTCTCACACATATTTTCAATAGCTGTTTGACTACTGGTGTTTTCCCACAAAAAATGCAGCTAGCCAGAGTCACTGTTCTGTTTAAGTCGGGAGACAAAAATGAGTTTTCAAATTATAGGCCTATTTCTGTGCTGCCTGTCATATCAAAAGGATTGGAGAAAGTCATCTGCAAAAGAGTTGTATCGTTCTGTGATAAGCATTCTATAATATCCATCCAGCAGTTTGGTTTCCGACAAGGTATGTCAACAGAACTGGCCCTTCTCACACAAAAGGACTTTATTATTAAAGGTTTCGAACAACGAAAATTAACACTAGGCGCCTTTGTTGATTTCTCCAAGGCATTTGACAGAATTAACCACACAACCCTATTTTCTAAGCTTGAACATTACGGATTCCGTGGAATACCTCTTGCCCTTTTACAATCCTATCTGTCCGCGAGACAACAAAGCGTTTCACTAAAAGAGGAGTCGTCAGCTCTACGCAATATATCTTGTGGAGTGCCACAAGGTAGTATATTAGGACCCATTCTTTTTACTATCTATATAAATGATATAGTAACAATAAGCAACCAGGCATTCTTTGTAGTCTATGCCGATGACACAAGTTTCTTTATTCAGTCAGAGGACGCTAGTGAATTATCGTCTTTAGGTAATATTACATTTAGTAAACTGTTAGAATGGGGTAAAGTAAATTCATTAGAAATAAATACGAAAAAAACCAAGGCTGTCCTATTTCGACCTGCGCAAAAAATTCTTGATTACGGTATTTGTTTAAAGATAGGCCAAGAAAAAATAGATACTGTACGTGAGGTGAAAACCTTAGGTGTAGTATTTAATGAACATTTAAATTGGGATGCACATGTAACAAATGTGCTTCGCAACTTGGCCAAGGCCTGTGGCGTTCTGTGCAGACTTCGTTACATTGTCCCACCTAAGATAAAGCTAATGTTATATAATGCCTTATTTACCCCACACATCAATTACTGTAGCCTTGTTTGGGCAACGACATCAAAGGCGAACATACACCGGCTATTTTTAATGCAGAAGAAAGCAATCCGTCACATTGCAGGCTTACCGTATGATGGCCATACAATAGAGCTTTTCTCAACATATAATATAGTCCCTGCAGTACATCTATACAATTTAAACTTAAGTATGAAGTATAAAATCTCGTTGGCAAAATCCAATACATGCTTTCTCTCGCTTTGCCATCTCAGACAATCTTGGGATGTTCCTTACAACATAAGACACAGAAACATTTGGCTAGTCCCCTTTTCGCGCACAAATAACGGTTTTAATATATTGGAACATCGCTTGCCAGTATTATTAAACACACTTTAAGACACAGACATGGACATAAGAACAGCATCAAGACCCGCACTCGTTAAATATTTTAGAAATCTAACAGTATGAAGCAATAGATTAAGGACTGGCATTTCCATGTTGTAATTAATGAAACATTTCTGTATAAATACATTTGTCTTTGTTTCAGATATCATTTTTGAAGTATGCACATGTTGTATAAATTTTTGTGTATAGAGTTTTTATATATATGTGTGTGTGTGTGCGTGTGCTGACTCGGTATAATGTTTTCTGGTGTACGCGCGTAAAATATTATTTGATCGTATTTTGTGCTGTAGTGCAAGAACTTCTGCAGAAACTAATCTAATCATTGTGTGTAAATTTTTGTGTGATTTGAAACCGCTGTACGCTGCCATCAAAGGGGGCAAGGGCCTTAGTCAAGCTGCTTAACTAGCAGCTTTTAGTCCTTGCCCTCACATTTTTTCTGTAACAGGATAAATGTGGAATAAATGAAATGTGAAATGTGAGTTCCGATCATGTATGAGTGGTAGAACTCAGTGTGTATGCATCGAAAGGGTAGTCACATTTCTTAACAGTTACACAAGGTGTACCACAAAGATGTGTTTTGGGGCTTTATAATTTAATTTATATATAAATGATATTGTTATACTTGATCAAACCACTAAGGTCATTATATATGCAGATGGCAGCACCGGTTTTTTTTTGTGGTCCAAGTGTACAGAAATTAGTATTAAAATGCAATGATGTGCTTTACAAGCTCTTGCTCTGGTCGCAGCGCAACAAGACAGATATCAATGCAGCAAAAACAAAAGCATTTATCTTCTGGGCAAAAACTAAACCACTTGAAATTCAAAACGCAATTAGATATGCTGGTAATTAAATTGAAATTGTGCATGAGCACAAAATTCTGGGAGTTGTTTTCTCATCTAATCTCAGCTGGGATACGCAGGTGAATAAAATCTGTAAAAAGCTCGCTGCGACAACAGGAGCACTGTCACAATGGCGAACGCTGCTACCCTCAGCAGTTAGCCGCCAAATTTATTATGCACTCTTTGAATCTCATATTACTGTAGCGTAATATGGGCAACCTCTACGAAAAAAATATCGCGAAGATTCTGCGCCTCCAGAACACCCTTCGTCACATCGGAAATGTACATTACTTGTCCCCAAAAAACGTTTTGTTTCCATTGTATCACATTATCAGCATTGACCACTTCTACGAGTTCCGGATGCTCCGTTTGTTTACTTTTTCTAATGGTTCTTCCACAGCGTCCCCATGTTTTAAATAAACAGCGTCCCCAAATTTTAAACAAACTTCTGAAAATAGCCGCAGCACGGATGTTTGGTTTGTTCCTCATTTTAGAACTAATTATAAACTCCAAATATTGCAACGCTATCTTCCGCATGTACTCAACAAATATAAACAAGATACAAATTTGAGATTCAAAGAATTTCGACGGTATTTTGTCGATTTCTGGGGTATTTTTTTTTTCATTCTGTAAGTGCACTTTTATGTGCGGAGGCAATTTTGTGCGTTTTTCTAAAATTTGGATTATGTCATACAACTTGATCTGTATATTCTGCTTTTCATGTATGTATATATGTTCAAAATATATGTTAGTTGTAATGGGACCGATAGGCGCAGCGCAGCGAAGAAGCCGACGAGTTCAAGCGGGACAACGAAGAAGCAGACGAAGTGCAGCTGGGTTTTTTCGAACGACGCCGCTAAGCTTCTTGTAGCTGCCGACACCGACATACCTCCCTCCTCTTCAGCCCTCGTTCCGCTCCGCCCCGACTCTTTCCTCAGCGGCCCTGTTCTTTTCACACCTACCGCAGCAGCCACTCGCCATCAGCGCCTCCTCATTCCATTCGCCGTTGTCTCGATTTCCGATGGCCACTGCGCCATCTATGTCACCAACCCATTTTCTTGCCCGTCGTTTGTTCTTCGCGGCGAATGCCTCGGCTCTATTGAAGAACTGGACCCTGCTCTTGCTTCCGAGTTCTCCGATACCCGTGCCTGCTCCCCAGTTACTGCCTTAGCCTGTTGTGCGACAGCGCCCGATCCGATTTCCATCGACGTCTTTCGTCGTAACATCGCTCCCGACCTTCCGTCCGCTTACCGTGACCAAATCTTGGAACTTCTCTGCCGCTTCCGCAACTCTTTCGACCTTTCCCAGCCCTCCTTGGGGCGCGCATTGGCCGTCTCTCACACAATTGACACTGGTAACCACGCTCCCTTGCGTCAGCGACCGTACCGAGTCTCGCCGAGCGAGCGCCGCGTCATCCGTGACAATGTTGACTACATGCTTCGGCGCGGCATAATACAGCCTTCTCACAGCCCTTGCGCCTCTCCTGTTGTCTTGGTGACGAAAAAAGATGGCTCCATCAGGTTCTGTGTGGACTACCGCCGTCTCAACAAGATCACACGCAAGGATGTTTATCCTCTACCCCAAATCGACAACGCACTGGATTGCTTGCAGGGAGCGGAGTATTTTTCATCCCTCGACTTACGCTCCGGCTACTGGCAGGTCCCGATGGCAGCGAACGACAGGCCGAAAACCGCTTTCGTCACCCCAGACGGCTTGTATGAGTTCAATGTGATGCCATTCGGCCTCTGCAATGCTCCAGCCACATTCCAAAGGATGATGGACACTACTCTCAGTGGCCTCAAATGGGAAACTTGTCTGTGTTACCTAGATGACATTGTCGTTTTTTCCAAGGATTTTCCTTCCCATCTGCACCGCCTTCATCGCGTACTCACTAGCCTTACTGACGCCGGCCTCCAACTAAACTTAAAAAAATTTTACTTCGGTGCCACGCAGCTCACAATATTAGGCCATGTCATCTCCAAAGACGGCGTTCTTCCTGACCCTGCCAAACTTCGCGCCGTCGCTGACTTCCCCAAACCAACCACCTTAAAAGAACTTCGCAGTTTTATAGGCTTATGCTCGTATTTTCGCCGCTTCATCCGAAATTTCGCCAGTATCATCGCCCCTTTAACGCAGCTTCTTGCCGGCAGCCCGAACCTTTCGTCTTGGTCCCCCGCCTGCGATACCGCGTTCAGCACTTTACGCCGCCTGCTGGTCTCTCCCCCCATCCTTCGCCATTTTGATCCCGCCTGTCCGACAGAAGTTCACACTGACGCGAGCGGTGTGGGCTTGGGCGCAGTTCTTGCCCAGCGAAAGCCTGGGTATCCGGAATACGTCGTCGCTTACGCCAGCCGCGCCCTCACCAAGGCGGAATCACACTATTCTGTCACAGAAAAAGAATGTCTCGCCATCATTTGGGCAATTGCCAAGTTCCGCCCTTGCATTTACGGCCGGCCCTTCTATGTCGTCACAGACCACCACGCCCTATGCTGGCTGTCCTCCCTCAAAGATCCTTCTGGCCGACTCGCCCGCTGGGCTTTACGTCTCCAGGAGTTTGATATACACGTCATTTATCGCTCCGGCCGCAAGCACTCGGACGCCGACGCCCTTTCTCGTTCACCACTCCCATGCGAGTCAACCTCTGCCCTCCTCTGTGCCTACGAATTCTCTTCGTTCAACATCCTTGATATGCTCTCTGAACAACTGAAGGATCCTTGGATCACCTCGCTGCTAAACTTCTTGAACACTCCCTCGCCGCAGCATTCCGCATCGTTGAGCCGCTCGTTCCCTCTTCGGACCACCGTCGCCGGGGGCGCGAAACTGTGCACGTTGAGCGCCTCAAGCCTTACTATGACCCGCCCATCCTCTCCTCTCCGTAAGTCGCCAGGATGGCTCCTTTTTCGGAGGGAGAGTAATTGTAATGGGACCGATAGGCGCAGCGCAGCGAAGAAGCCGACGAGTTCAAGCGGGACAACGAAGAAGCAGACGAAGTGCAGCTGGGTTTTTTCGAACGACGCCTGTGAGTGTGCCCGTCGTGTCGCCGGTCAACCAAGACCAACCGACCTGTGCTTCAAATAAACGCCTTGACATAGTGAACAATAAGTACATCTTTGTTATTCAATTACATGTGTATTTCTTCATTACGTATTCTTTTGCACTAGATGGGCATAGAACTTGTAGTTTTAACCATACAGTTGCATGTATTAAGTGTATTCACTGTTTGAATTTGATAGTGTGTATATTTATTCTTTGTTTTTTCTTTCTTATGGTCATTTCTATCACCTGATATGTCCAAGCTACTGCTATCTAAAGGTTTTCCGGTCCCAGTCAAGCTGCAAAGCAGCTTTTCGCCTGAAATTCCTCACAGTTGTTCTGAATAACAATAGTAATAATAATTGGTAGGGGGGAAAGGAAATGGCGCAGAATCTGTCTCGTATATTGTTGGACACCTGAATCGCGCCGTAAGGGAAGGGATAAAAGAGTGAGTGAAAGAAGAAAGGAAGAAAGTGGTGCCGTAGTGGAGTGCTCCGGAATAATTTCGACCACCTGGGGATCTTTAACGTGCCTTAGCGTTTTTCCTCCATAAAAACGCAGCCGCCGCGGTCGGTTTCGAGCGCGGGAACTTCGGATCAGTAGTCGAGCGCCTTAACCAACTGAGCCACCGTGGCGGATACAATTGTTCTGGAGAAAATAAATTCAATACAATTCAATTCAACACCCGCTGGTGTCGCTGCTGTACCAAATGTCATGTGTCGAACCTGACTACCACCAGTTATGCTCATGGGTTAGCCTCTAGATACATTCAAGAGTATTCTTGCGGCCCCGCTTACCTTTATTTGTATTAAACGTCAAACTTACGGCCTCAGCTTATGGCTTGAAAAGCTTGCGTAGTCAAGGTTTTCGCTTAATAATAATAATTGGTTTTTGGGGAAAGGAAATGGCGGTGTATCTGTCTCATATATCGTAGGGCACCTGAACCGCGCCGTAAGAGAAGGGATAAAGGAGGGAGTGAAAGAAGAAAGGAAGAGAGTGGTGCCGTAGTGGAAGACTCCGGAGTAATTTTGACCACCTGGGGATCTTTTACGTGCATTGACGTCGCACAGCACAAGTCTGTCTGTCTGTTGTTGCCTGGAAAAAAGAAAAGGAAAGTGCACAAGCCTGCCCACTGGCTCAAGCCGAGCCACAATCGCTACCATGTTCGTATAGTAGAAGAGTTAAAAGATGGGATAGGAAGACAGGATAGAAAATACGCGCGGTATAAGGACCCAGGCCCATCCCGGAGGCAGTGCAATACCGGGCCAACCCGTGGCGGAAGTGAAGCAACCTTCTAACACTCCGCCACATTTCCAAAAATATGTTGGGTTCAAACATGTTGGGTTCAGCACAAGGGCGCCTTAGTGTTTTTCCTCTATAAAAACGCAGCAGCCGTGGTCGGGTTCCAACCCGGTAACTCCGGATCAGTAGCCGAGCGCCCTAACCACTGAGCCAGCGTTTGCCTTCAAAACGTAGATCTAAGTTCACCGGCTTAGTGCATTAATCACCGAAAGCTGGTTCCCACAAGCATACTTCAGGCCCTCTCTTTCTTCCAACAACAGATATTGTTATGTGACGGCAAGCCGATGATTGAGGTCAGATGACAGATGGCTAGAAAATGGTTTATTGGCGGATGGCCTGGCGGGAGCCGTCCTGCCCGCGCCACTGCACACTTCGTCTTCTTCTACTTCGTCAAAATACGGCCGCGCGCTCGACCAACAGCGCCGGAGTGTCGCCCAAAGTATTGCCATCTTCCTCGCCTGCCACAGAACAGCACCATAGGTAGTCGTCGTGGCAGCTCAATCACCGTCAATTTCACCGCAAACAGTGTAGTCTTGGAGCTCTGATATAACGACACTATCTGAACTTTCCCTTCGGAACGGAAAATATTCACTTCCAACGGCATGGCGAATCTGCGAGCACCGCACGGCGCGCTTTTGGCCAACATTCGTCTTGGACTATCGAGCACCTCGTGAACGCTGCATTGAACATAGCAAGGAGCTAAAATCCTGCAAGATAGATACACCCGTGGCCACCATCATCATCATAAACTTCACTACACCCACTGGAGGACAAAGGCCTTTCCCATGTCTCTCCAATTAACCCTGTCCTCTGCCAGCTGCGCCAACCCTATGCCTGCAAACATCCCGATCTCATCCGTGCATCTAACCTTGTGCCGCCCCTTTCTACGCTTGCCTTCTCTTATAATCCACTCCGTTACCCTTAAGGACCAGTGTTACCGTACGGATCTTGCCTTCGCAGTACATCATCATCATCATTTATTTACCCTTAAGGGCCCCAGGGGGCAGTACATAAGGGGGGGGGGCGAACAGTAATCATGTCACAAAGAACAAAATTGGAACATAAACATAACACATGTAGATACAACTGTGAACACTTCAAAAGAAAAACAAGCAAGTAAGTGAGTAAACAAAAAAGAAAAAAGAAAGAAAAAGAGAAAAAGAAAAAAAAAAAAGAAAAAAGGGCCTTCAACAGGAATTAGTTGGGGAATAAATCAATTAACATCTGTTTAAATTTTAGGGAATTAACTTCATTCACAACACTGTCTGGAAGGACATTCCACTCGGCTATGGCAGCTGGCAAGAACGAGGAATTGAACGCATTGGTTGAACCATGAATGCGTTGAATACTACGGCAATTATACAAACGTCGCGATGATCTTAAAGGGGGCATAATTAGGCTCTCACGCAGTTGGGGAAAATTATAATAAAGTTTATGAAATAGACAGAGTCTTGCTATCTTACGACGGGATTCCAAGGAAGGTAAACCAACAGAGGATTTGATATTAGTAACACTCGACCGAGAATCATAATTTGATATTATAAACCGAGCGGCTCGATTTTGAATGGCCTCTAACATATGTGTTAAATACTTTTGATGGGGATTCCAAATGCTCGATGCATATTCAAGTTTAGTGCGGATGAAAGTTTCGTATGCGATTAGTCTAACCTTAGGGGGAGAAAATGTGAGCGATCGTCTGATGAATCCTAGTGATTTAGAAACGCTAGCAGCCAGGGACGTTATGTGCTTCGACCAGTTAAGATCACTTGTTATTTCTATGCCGAGGTATCTGTAGGATTCAACTTCAGATAGCGCGGTCCTGGTTAGCTTGTAAGAAAAGTGCAGATTAGATCGTTTACGGGACACGTGCATAAACTTGCATTTAGTTTCGTTCAGTTTCATGAGCCAGGTCGAGCACCAACTTTGTATCAAGTTCAGGTCGTCCTGCAGCAATGACTGGTCATTCGTAGTGCTAACACGGCGGTAAAGAACGCAATCATCTGCGAACAAACGGATGGATGATGAAATGCCGACAGGAAGGTCATTGATAAAAACAAGAAACAGGAGCGGCCCAAGAACTGAGCCCTGAGGTACTCCAGAGGTGACTTTAGTGACGGTAGAAGGATGGTTGTTGATGACAGTGTATTGCGAACGATTAGTTAGGAAACTGCAAATCCATGATAATATCAGCGGGTGCAGTGAAAGGGAGGAAAGTTTAGCCAAGAGGCGCTGGTGAGGAACTCGGTCGAAAGCTTTCGAAAAATCGAGGTAGATAATATCTGTTTGAAACAAGGAGTCAAGGTTTAGGTGGAGGTCAGTCGTAAATTCTAAAAGTTTAGTTTCACATGAGTAGCCTGAACGGAATCCGTGTTGGTTTGGAAAGAAAAAAGAATTTCTATCGAGGTAATTAGCTACTTGGGAGTAAATAATATGTTCAAGTAGTTTGCACGCAATGCATGTTAGCGACATGGGACGATAATTTGATGGATCAGAGCGGTTACCTGCCTTAAAGCAAGGCACGACTCGGCTAATCTTCCACTCAGACGGGATTTGGTCACTAGAAATGGATTGCGTAAAAATGATTTGCAGGAAATGACTGGATATTACTTTGGTACCTTTAAGAATTTTAGCAGAAATGTTGTCGGGCCCAGGAGCACTTGATACCTTTAAATCTTCAATAAGTCTACATATTCCTTCGGCTGAAATTCTAACAGGTGGCATTTCAGATGCATTTAGGCTCTGTGATGTAGGAATGTTTACGGCTGGTTCGTTGGTGAAAACAGATGAGAAGTACGTATTCATTACGTCCGAGCGAAGCTCATTTGGAACATGAAAACCATCTTGATCTAATAAGGATATATTATGTGAACCGCTACGACCTGGAGTTAAAATAGTCCAAAACTTTTTTGGGTTGTTTCGAAGGATATCGAGTAGGTCATTGTTGTAAAAGTTTTGTTTAGTGCTCTTAAGCAACTTGGTATAATTTCTCAGACAGCTAAAGTATTTCTCCCATTTAGACGCTAAGTTGGAGCTCTTAGCTTCTCTAAATAATCGTTTTTTCCTATTGCACAGACTTCTTAAAGAGTTGGTAAACCAAGGTTTTACGGCATCACCACGAATGCAAACGAGGGGTACATAAGATTCAGTTAAAGAGGTGATTTTATCTTTATACATGGACCAGTTGTCATCAATAGACCTGAAAGAAGCAGTCTGTTCGAAGTGGAGAAGAAATTTGGCTAGTTCCTCATTGATTTTAGAAAAATTGGCTTTTTTGTAGTCACGTATGTGTTTCACTGAGCGTTGTCGTGAAGTAATGCGAACTGAAAAGTTGAACAACACTATGCTATGATCGCTAAGACCGGCGATGGATGCCAAAGACTGGATTAAATCAGGATTAGATGCAAGAGCAAGATCTAGGATGTTGGTGCCCCGAGTTGGTATTTTGACTGCTTGAGAGAGGTCAAACGAAAGAACAAGGTCCAAACATTCTCTGGAATGGCGGGAAGATGCGGTTAGATTATCCCAGTCGATTTCTGGGAAATTAAAATCGCCGCTAACTATGAGGTTGGCATTGGGAAACTATTTATGTCGAGCAGAATGATACTTAAGTCGTCGATGAAGGAATGATCGGAGTCAGGTGCTCGGTAACATGCAATTATTATATTAGTGCAATGAGCAAGAGAAACGTTCACGCAAATGATTTCGCTTTTACTATTGACTGCGATAGCAGAAGAGACCAGAATACTTTTAACAAGAACCATCACGCCGCCTCCCCTACGCCCTGGTCTGTCACGACGGAAACAAGTGAAGAATTGCTTATCTTGGAAAAGTTCGTCATTCAGTATATCAGGTGTGAGCCACGTTTCAGTAAAGATGGCAATATCTGTGCTGTTGTCTTGCAATATAGCTTCAACGGCTTCTTTCTTTGGAAAATAACTTCGGATATTTGTTAGTAAAACGGAAACTGATTTATCGGTTGGGGCAGGGGCTGCACGCGTGCGATTCTGGAAACATTGGTGCATAAAGGACCTGTGTACCTGCGGTGAGCGCTATAAATTTAATTCAACCACAGAATCTTTAACAGCATCGTACACAAACTGTTTGTTGTTCATAATGAGCTTATCAAAACGGATTTTAAATGAGCCACCTCGTTGCTGACCATACGAAAAACGTTTCTTCCTTGCCAAGCGAACGCGTGCAGAGTAGCCCTCACAGACAGAAAAGGAAGAATTTTTAAGCTTGGAACTGGCAAATAGGATACGCCCTTTGTCTTTAAATCTCATAAAATTTACAATGATAGGGCGGTTTTTTCCTTGTTGGAAACGGCCAAGTCTGTGAACACGCTCAATATCATGGCTATCAATTGTGACATCGAGCTCGTCCGCGCAGAATGAAATAATCCGCGATTCAGACTCGGACCATGATTCATCTTGTTGATCTGTGATTCCAAAAAACAGCAAATTGGACCGTCGGAGACGGTTCTCAGCGTCATCACATTTATCTGAAAGTAGCTTAATGTCGGATGAAAGTTTAGCCATAACAGGATCGGCTGATAAACTCGGGCTACTTAACTGATTAGAGCTCGTGATTTGTTCCAGGGCGTCAACTCGCACCGAAAGGCTGGATATTGAATCCTCGACCTTCGACTGAGCAGCCCGAATCAACGCTAGTTCACTAAGCATAGTTTTTTGAGAGCATTCAATGCGGGATATAGCCAAGGCAATTGACTCGAGGGACGGGTTAGGGGCGTTATTCTCTGGGGGTCCTGGGTTCAATTCCACATCCCCGGCTAGCACAAGCATTAGGCAAACGACATAGGCGTTGATACACTGGTAACATGAAGTGCACAAGAACTTTCGCAAACTGCAGTCAGCGTCGATGGGGCACGACACCGCAACCAAAAACGCGTTATCAGAGCGAATGCAAATTGAATTTGGTAAGTAACCAACCTGCATGAAAAAGGGCATTCGTGTGACCTGCATCGTTGCGGTGGCGTGCCCCGAGTGATCGCAGTGTGATGGCGGTATTTGTACTCCACTCAATGCGGTGGCGCTGAGCGCAGTTCCTGGTTGCCAGATGCGGAAACGGTTCGCCAGATGGGGAAAGGTTGAAACAAGCGGGTACTGCACGGCGTCGCTTTCGTTGTCCATGAAGTCTGCTTGCTGCGAAACGTCGGAATCCATGTCCAGGTTGTAACAGCTGCCTTGACAGCCCGGCAGCGTGGTAATCCATGTGAGTAAGGCCTGCATGAAAAAGGGCATTCGTGTGACCTGCATCGTTGTGGTGGCGTGCCCCGCCCTGCCCAAGCACATTTCTTCCTCTTGATTTTTACTAGGATGTCATTAACACTCGTTTGTTCGCTCATCCACGCTGCCCGCTTCCGTCTGTTAACGCTACAACGTTACAGCTATAATTTTCCATTCTATGGCTCGCTGTGTTTTCTTTAACTTAAGCGGAACCCTTTTCGTTAGCATCCACGTTTCTGCCTCGTAGGTGAGTACCGGTAAGATACAGCTGTAGTATACTCTTCTCTTGAGAGATATGGTAACCTGCTATTCATGATCATAGAGAACCTGCCATATGCGCTCCACCCCATTCTTATCCTGCTAGTTATTTGCCTCTCATGATCCGGATGAACTGTCTCTACCTGCCCTAAGTACACGAATTCCTTTACAACTTCCAGCACCTGATGGCCAATTATGAACTGCTGTTCCCTTTCTAGTCTGCTGAACATTACTTTGGTTTTCTGCGTGCTAACGGTACTCCTCTGTTTCTATAACTCATTGACCATGATTTGCAGTTCATCTCCACAGTGACTCAGCAAAGAAATGTCATCAGCGATTCGCATATTATTTGGTTACTCTCCATTAACTCATTTACCAAACTGTTCCCAATTCAGGCCTCAGAATACCTCCTGTAAAAAAATCGGTGAATAGCATTCGTGGCAATCAACCGACGCATAAATAATTACTCTCGGCACCTGGTCAACAGGGCATTCTGGAAAAGCGCACACGCCTCCAGCCGGGCTTATATCTCCCAAGCGCCCTATACAGATGCGGTCTAAGCACCTACCAGTACTAAGGTCCACGGATTTACTTGACCACTTAGGGCTCTCCCGCAGGGTCTGCTCTTGGCCAGCTAAGACCCTAGACAAAGGGAAGGAAGTACACCTGCGTAAGATATAGACCAACACTTTCAACAGCCTACGAAGACTACACGCAATAGGTCCAGACTCGTTAAACTCGCAATGCAAATTAAGCGGGAAGAAGGCAGGCGTATCCCAAGTGTCATGGGCCGGCAAACGAAATCAGGCGAATAGTAATAAAAGAGACTCTGCCACCATCTTGAAGACGTTGAAGTAACGAGTGTTAGCTGTTTGGTTTAATAGAATTGATATGAATGAGATTAAAGGAAGGTTACACCCCGATAGAAATGAAAATGAAAATGTAAATTCGTGTTTGGTAAAGGAAATGGCGAAGTATCTGTCTCAAATATCGGCGGGCACCAGAACCGCGTCATTAGGGAAGGGTAAAGGATTTAGTATAAGAAGAAAGGAAGAAACAGGGGCCGTAGTTTAGGACTCCAAAATAAATGCCAATTTGACGTCATGGATATAAAAGAGGCGTCACCAATCAATCACCACTAGGATATATCAGTGACGTCCCTAATGAATCACCAATAGATATACTAATGACATCACAAGCCAATCACCAACAGGGTTGCTATATTGATTTACTGTGGGGGGCCGCCATCTTGAATTCCTCGGAATTAGAAAAGTTCATGCTGGAGGACGGTGGTAGTAGACCGCACAAAAAAATTTGGAGTGTCTTAACTTGGCTAGCCCTGCAATTCAGCGAAAATGAAGGGCGCTTGCTAAACGTCTCAGGCTCGTCCATCGTAGAAGAATGTAAAACAAATTGCACGGGCCTGCTCACTTGCTCGAGATAAGCCGCCATCGCTGCCACGTACAGAGAGAGAAGCCTTCAAAGATTCGTGAGAGGATAGATTGAAAGAGACGTGCGTCGCAAAACCGCGTCGGCCGAAGATACGACGCTAGTTTTATGAACAGAGAGCCCGATGCCCTCCCATCGTATATGCTCATCATATGCTCGCTTCAGCCGTTCTATAATATGGCCACATGACCACGTGGCTATGACGTGGTATCACATTGCTTTATGACACTCCCGCCGATGTCATCACGTGGCTTCACTTCACCCCATAGGGTCTACTCAAGGTGAAAGGTCAACGCAAAGGTCACCCAATGTCAAAGGTCAACTAAAGGGAAGGTTCAGGGGTTTAACACCACAACTGTAGCCCAACGGCCAACGCAGTTTGGCTGAAGCTCGTTTAAGGTCATTCTCCGGCCTACGCGACGACTGCTTTACCAAGCGTAGTAAATCTTTTCGCTTCAAAATCGAGAAACGTGAATAAGAGCGTTAGTTAAGCTGTGGATTAGCCCAGCTAATCCAGGATATACAAAGCGAAAGGTGTCGTCGTTAATTCCGTTCATGGGAGTTGGCGTTGACAGTTTAAGACTCCGATGATTCTGAGTTAAAGAAAGGGTGCATAACTCGCTGCAAGGGTCAGTGGACGCCTCAATCGCGCATTGAGGTACGTGGCTGTGATTGGAGAGAGAGATGTGGGCTGCATGCATTATCGCTGACAGCGCTGTGGCAGACACGCGGCAATGCAGCAGCACGCCGCAGAGTTCATCGGATGGCCAACCTCTCGCGATCAACCATCAACTGCAACCTGCCAGGGTGGCAGAGTGGGCATGCTTCCTATTCTGGGCGCGGAACACACTCAACATTAGAGACGCCACGCCGTGTCTACTTGCCCGATACACGACAGCTTTCGCTCTGTAACCAGGCTAAACAGTAGTTAAACTGCAGCTAATTTTTACAATGAAGCTGTATAACTGTACCGTCCAAGGAAAGTTTTTACAGGGAGGATGTATAACGCTGCCATGCAAGGAAATTTTCGTGTCGGCGTCAGCAAAAAGCGCCGGAAGTAAAAAAAGTAGCCAACAGCATAGAAACCGTGTGTAATACTGCTCATTATAAGGGACTCATAATATAAAAACATTCTAAAAATATCTAAAAAATAAAACATGATAAAATAAAAATAAAGAATTAAAAATACATAGAAATCGTATATCATATTGACCATAGAGCAGTTGTACTAATAAATGGAATGAAAAAGCTATAAAATATGAAAAAAATTTAGAAACCAAAAATAAAGAAAATGCCATTGTCCGGTTCGAACGCGGTAACTCCGGATCGGTAGCCGTGCGCCCTAACCAGTGAGCTTCCACGGCACGGCAATGCCGTTAGGCAAGAAAAATGAACGGGGAATTTGTTTTTGGGTCATTCCACGCCAAACGTCCCAGAAGTTGCGCTCGACCATCTCCAATTTTTTCAAGGAAATTCACGGACAATTATCCCAATGTGCCTAATCAAAGCTTGGCATATTTTTGCCGAAAGAAATTTATTCGCATGGTGAGCGCAATTTGAACATTTACAGAAGGCGAGAAACCAGGCACTGCTCAATAATTAATAAAAAATCGAATATTTGAGAAAACACTCCACAATTTTTTCAGTGGTATCTACTCAGATTCTGGCTTTCGATATAAATCTGAGTGTGCAGTTTTATATCGCACAAATAATTTTAAAAAATTAAAAGAAATTGTGAAAATGTTTCATTTTTGTCGTTTTTTTTTTCTTAAATATAAACTTCCTCTCGCAAATTCAGAAATAGCCTTTTTGCTTCTCTAGATTTCTAGTATCTATAAAAAATGTTACAGGCGACGAAACTTTGAACATAGAAGTTAAAAAAATACTAAATTTGCAAAAAAGTGCGTTTTGAGCTAAAAACGGTCATTAATTTGACCCTGAGGTGGTCCTAGTAAAAATACAAACAATAGCGGGTAACGTAGAACTGTTCATTGCCTTAAATTTCTGAAATTTTAAACGAAGTAATTTTTGAATTTTTGTTTTAAGCGAGAAAAAGGTTTTTGAATTTGAGCTCTCGCGCCGCCAACTTCGTCGTGTCTTAACGCCACTTCACCGCAGAACACGACACCTGGAATGGCACGATCCTTTTGGCGAGATAACTGCTTCAGTTTGCCGCCGCTTGCTGTCGTGCATTTTTAGGGATAGAGCTAAATGAAAAGCTGTGCGCATGCGCCGTGTCAAGTGGGACATAGATGACGGAACGCCCAGCGAAACGGCGCGGCGAAAATGACTATGCAATTCGACTGAGCGAGTTCCACTCGGCCAGCTGTAACTATCGCGTCACTCCATGTTTAACCAGAGCTAAACCACATTCATATTTTTTTATCCGAATAAGATCGCGGAGAGCAAATGACGGTGCGAAGTGCGCACTACTGCAGCGAGTGACCCGAGACTCGCTGGCGGTGAGCGCAGCCCGCTAGTGTGTAGGCTCGTCGCACGCATGAAGGAGCTTCAGCCAGGATAGGGTGTCTAGAAGTGGAGGTGTGTAAAACGCGGCGCTCTACCCATAGACAGTTGTGGTCCCCTGCGCGTGACGGCCGCCAGGGCCAAATCGAGCGCTGCGGTCTGGGGCGTGGTCAGAATTCCGGAGCAGACGACAGGGTGGCGGTTGTTACAGCGTCGTTTGGTCAGTCGTCATTTTGTATTTCGGTGCGATTCCCAAAGATACTGTTCCAATACAGATTCCCAAAGATACTGTTGTGTTTCTCCATGTTTGTGTGAACAGCGGCGCGGCTGTTGTCAGCGCGGCAGTCACGCAGAAGGGGCCAGCTTTTCCTGGCCGGTTTACACACCTGCCCTTCTAGACACCCTAGCCAGGAGGCTCGTCTACAGTTGCAGTCGGTTGTCTGCTAAGGACGGAAGTTGTTTTCGTCTCATGGAGGAACCCGGCCCATCTAGCAGTTTTGCGGGTCCTGCGGATGTCGATGCGGGTAAGTAAAGAAGTCTTAATGTTTGGTTTTGCTAAATTGAGGTGATAGTATCCGTTGCTTAAATTTAGGTCTACGTATTCTGTCAGTATTAGCTCCTGCATTATCTTTTTTTTTTTTGCCTTTTCAGTGAGACCATAAAAAAAGAATGATGCTCGCTGTAGAATGAAGGTTAGTTCGTGGTATATGAGACACAGATGGGCATAAATTAACCAACGCAAACAACTAATTAAAGACAAGTGCAGTTACATTATGCACCTGAGTTATGGAGTCCTATTTGAATTGTGTATGTGTGAAACTTGCATGAGTCAGATGTCAATGAGTCAAGGCGTTTTTATAGATGCGCATAAATTTCTGTTTCGCCGACCGCGGCGGCTGCGTTTTTATGGAGGAAAAACGCTAAGGCGCCCGTGTGCTGTGCGATGTCAGTGCACGTTAAAGATCCCCAGGTGGTCGAAATTATTCCGGAGCCCTCCACTACGGCAACTATTCTTCCTTTCTTCTTTCACTCCCTCCTTTATCCCTTCCCTTACGGCGCGGTTCAGGTGTCCAAAGATATATGAGACAGATACTGCGCCATTTCCTTTCCCCAAAAAACCAATTATTATTTGTAGAAACCGAACTTCCTCCGTGCTCGCTTGGTCCAAGTGGGTGCCACAAGCTAACACAGACCAAGAAGCGTTCCATCATCATTTATGAAAAACTGACAGACACACACAAGCGACTTCTTTCTCTGCGCTCGGGGCGCCCACAAGAAGACATCAGTACCGTGCGTGCTCATCACTATCAAGTTTTCCTTAAGAAGTATTCATCGCTGATTGCATCTAAGTGGTGTTCTAACCCTTTCTTTAAACACAGAAAGAACTACCGTGGAACAAACAACATAACATTAGCTCTGGCAGACGCACACCCCGATTTTAATCTTATTCCTGGTAGCCGACTGTGCCAGGCATGCTGGCGGCATTGCTTCAACTTGAAGAAGAGTGGCATCGGCGGCGCACCTCATCAGGCTCGCGATACCCAGTGCGAGCAAGATGACGTCGTGGTGGCATTCGAGGCTTGCAACGAGGACCTTGTAGCCATTGGAGAAAGCCCCCTTCAACGAAGACGCGGGAGAAAAGACCGGGAAACCTACGTGCAAAAGAAGGTTCGAAAGCTCAAAGCGAATGCGGAAAAAAGGGTTTTTAAATCATTAGGACTGCACCAAAAATCAATCCTCCAGCGTGACCGGAGAGAAGGTTTTGTTCAGAGCGATTACGTGAAGCTTATGCAAGATGTCAAAGAGAAGTTTGGCCGAGAAGAAAGTCGAGAAACACGAATACAACTTCTTACATTGGCTCCCTCGTCTTGGTCTCGGCAAAAAATAATGGACTTTTTCGGGGCCTCTGAACGGTAAGTGCGTCAAGCTCTGAACATGAGAACAGAAGGCGGCGTATTAGGCACCCCACCAAAGCGTAGAGGCCGCCCGTTGAGTGAAGGAGTCAAGGCATCCATCATCAATTTTTATGAAGATGACGCTGTTTCGTACTGTCTTCAAGGAAAGAAGGACGCGCTAAAGGGTCGTCAGAAGCACCTCTTGCTGCTAAACCTCAAGGAAATGCATGAGGAGTGGAAAAAAAGTTCTCGCTTAAGGTGCGGCTTCTCGACATTTGCGAGTCTCCGACCTTCACATTGCGTCTTAGATGGAGGGAGCGGCACTCACACAGTTTGTGTGTGCATGCAGCACCAAAACTTCAAGCTAATGATACAGGCTGCGGGTTTAAAGGAAAGTGCCGAAGAACTTCTAGCCACTTCTGTATGTGAACTGGGCAAAGAGGAGTGCATGCTTGGAGCGCGTGCCAAATGTCCGGGAACCAACTGTGCAGATATTTTGCTCCGTAGCGCTCCAGTTCTCGACTCGGAACAAACAGACTGCGTCCAAGTGCAACAGTGGATTGGCGGGGTGCGTTGCCAACTGGAGACAATTCTACTCACACCAGATCAGTTCTGTGATAAATTCTTAGATATGCTTAAGGAGCTTAAAGCCCACCACTTTGTAAGCAAACAGCAGGCGCGCTATTTGCGGGAGCTGAAACGGAAGATCGGGACACATGAGGCAATTGTCCTCATGGACTTCGCCGAAAATTATAGCTTCGTTGTACAGGACGCTCCACAATCCTATCACTGGGTGAATACTCAGGCCTCTGTACACCCTGTTGTAATATACCTTCGTGAGCACGAAGACACTGCAGAAATTTCTGTAAAAGCTTTCAGCTTTATTTCTGATTGTCTAGACCACGACACGGTGGCCGTTTCTGTATTTCAGAATGAAGTAATTAGGATACTGAAGGGAGACTTTCCACAAATTTCAAATATCCATTACTTCTCTGACGGAGCATCCTCGCAGTACAAGATCAAGAAGAATTTCGCAAACCTCTGTCAGCACGAAAATCACTTCGGAATTTGCGCTCAGTGGAATTTTTTTGCAACTTCCCACGGGAAGAGTGTTTGTGATGGAGTTGGGGGCACCGTGAACCGTTTGGCAGCAAGGGCGAGCCTTCAAAGCCCCTACAACAATCAAATCATGACACCCTATAAGTTATTTAGCTGGGCCAAAAATAACATCAAAGGTATTGTGATCCTTTGGATGCCAAAAGAAATGGTTGAAGAAAAACGAATTCAGCTCGCTCCAAGATTCTGTTCAGCAGTCTCTGTCAAAGGAACACGGAGTTTTCATTACTTCAAGCCAACATCACCTTTCAGGCTGCAAGCTGGCCTTACATCCTACTCATTTACAAGAGACTTTGTAGTTATAAAGCCCATTTCTGCGCTGGAGTAAGGCAGAAATCGCAACAATTAAACCAAATAAAACCCAGACATCACATCGAAAACAATCCGGCATGAGCCTCTGACGGCCGCAAGGGTAAGGTACCACGTGGTGCTGCTACACCGCGGATTGCTTCAACAGCGGATGGTTCTGGTCACATCCAGATCGGCGTCTCAGAAGGTCTTATGCGGGTGCTTACGTCTGTCATGGCGCTGACAGAAATGACTGACTGCGAGAGGACCACACCTAACAACTAGCTGATTGGAGCATGTCCCGCCCCAGCAGCGTGAAAAAAATTTTATCTCTCGCATACCTGTTAAGACTACTTAACGTTCCCATGCTTGCCTGCAGTGAAAACCTCACTTGAGAACAAGAACTCTGCGTTTCGTCTGGCCACAGTGTCGTGCTCTGTTGAGAAGAGGCGCTAAGACACGACGAAGCTTGCGGCGCAAGAGCTGAAATTCAAAAATTATTTTCTTACTTAAAACAAAAATTACTTCGATTAAATTTTCAGAAAGGGAAGGAAATAAACCCTTCTATGTAACCCGCTATTGTTTGTATTTTTACTAGGACCACCTCAGGGTGAAATTGGTTTTTGGCTCAAAATGCACTTTTTTGCAACTTTAGTATTTTGTTAAATTCTATGTTCAAAGTTTCGTCGCCTGTAACATTTTTTTATAGCTACTAGACATCTAGAGAAGCAAAAAGGCTATTTCAGAATTTCTGAGAGGAAGTTCGTATTTAAGAAAAAGAACGACAAAAATGAAGCATTTTCACAAACTCTTTCAGTTTTTTTAAATATTTGTGCAAAATAAAGCTGAATATTCAGATTTTTATCGAAAGCCGGAATCTGTGTAGATATCATTGAAAAAATTGTGGAGTGTTTTCTCAAATATTCGATTTTTTATTAATTATTGAGCAGTGCCTAGTTTCTCGCGCTTTCTAAATGTTCAAATTGCGCTCACCATGCGAATAAATTTTTTTCGGCAAAAATGTGCCAGGCTTTCATTACGTACATTGGGATAAGTGTCCGTGAATTTTCTTGAACGAATTGGAGATGGTCGAGCGCAACGTCTGGGATGTTTGGCGTGGAATGACCCTTTTACGAAAGGAAAGGACGCCTGTCTCACATATCTCGGTGGGCACCCAAGCCGCGCCGTATTGGAAGGAATGTTTCAGACGTGCGGTGCCGACAACTGCAACTACACGTTCCGGCATACATTAGGTTTGCAGTTGCTTTGAAAGGGGTTGACGTCATTCGAAGTCCTGGTGTGAAGTGCAAACCACGTAATGTATGAAAACAGGGCCTGCTTACATTGCGAGCACGTTGCTTCTCCCCGCGTGAGTTTGGTGCTAAAGATTAGGTTTGCGTTTTCGGGTCGTTGTCGTAAGCAAAAAACGTCAGACTAAAAACTGCACGTGAACAACATATCTAGTTTGAAACCAGGCATACAGCACACAGCTCAAGTACATTTTACTTCTCTCTGGATTCACACTTGGTAGAGCCACGTGCGTGTGTGATTTTTCAAGTAACGACGAAACGATTAATTGGGTGTTATTTTTAAGCTTTGCTCTCCAACCACCTTCACAGCGTGCATTGGAGACACAATTTTTTTAGTGGCGTTTTTTCTTTATGACAATGACACGAAAACGCCACCGTTATCTTTAACAGCAAACACACGCAGGGAGGAGGAATGTGCTTGGCATTGTTAGCAGGCACTGTTATACATTATGTGGTTTGCACTTGACACGAGAGCTTAGAATCACGTCAACCCCTTTCGAATCAGCTGCAAAACCTAATGTTTACTGGAACGCGTAGTTGTAATTGACGGCACCGCGCGTCAGAAACATTGCTTCACTAAGGAAAGGTTCGGGTGTCTACCGAAATATGTGCGGCAAGCGTCCTTTCCTTGCCTTAAATTGTCCAACGGGCTAGGCATCGCGCCGAAAGGACGATGGCGTTCCGTGGACCCCATGGCAACGCAGCAACACTCTGCCGCGTCCTGCTCTTAAAGACGAAGCTTAAGCGTCCTCCAATTCTTCAAATCTTTTTTTTCTATAGATACTTTTTATTCTTTATATTTTATATATTTTTATTTTATTTTTTATTATATATATATATATATATTAAACGTTGTCGCATTACCACTGCTTTAAAATCAGTATAATAAACGATTTGTGTGCTGTTGGGTACTTTTCTACTCGGAGTAGCATTCTATTTTTAGCCTGGCGTTTTTTGCTGACGACGCCGACGACACGAAAATTTCCTTGGACGGTAGATGTATGCAGCTTCGCTGTAAAAACTTCACTACCGACTTTAAGAGCGGGAGGCGACAGCGTGTTGCAGCGTTCCCAAGGGGTCAAAAGAACACCATCGGTCGCTTACGCGACACCTTGCCTGTTGGACAAATTAATGAAAGGAAATGCTGCCTCTCGCGCATGTCGTTGTGGACACCTGAACCACTTAAATTCAAGGAAAATAAAATTCAAAATGGTTTTAAGGAAAGGGAATGATGCCTGTCTCGATTTCTCGGTAGACACGCAAGCCGGGCAGTAAGGGAAGGACTATTTCCGACGCCCGGTGCCGACAATTACAACTAGGCGTTTCGGTGAACATTATGGTTGTAGCTGGTTTGGTTGTTTCGTTGTTGGGGAAAGTAAATTGCGCAGTATCTGTCTCACATCTCGGCGGATACCTGAACCGCAGCTTAAGTGAAGGCATAAACAGGGGACTGTTGGAAGAAAGGAAGGAAAAACTTTTATGGATTAGCTCACCTTATCCAGGATATACAAAGCGAAAGATATCGGCGTACATTGTGTTCATTGGCGTTGGCGTTGACAATGTTCTAGACGGCGATGGCTTTGAGGAAAGGAAGTGCGCATAACTGGCTCCCTGTATATGCGGACGCCTCATTCGTGCTTTTGATACATGTGGCGACGGCGAGAGAGAGATGTGGCCTGAATGGATTAGCGCTGACAGGCGGCACTAAAGCAATAGCTATTCCACAGAGTTCATTTGGTGATCAATCTCTCGCGATCAACCATTAACTGCATGCCGCCTCCCAGTGTGGCAGGGAGGGCGTGCTACGTATTCAGTTTTGCGGAACGCAATCAAAACAAGCTTTTGCAGTTCGACACCAACGCCACGTACATAAAAGCGAGATTGAGGTCTCCACTCACCAACGGAGCCGGTTGCTCGCCTTTCCTATCGTGAAAATGAACGGCCTTTCCAGAGTTCTCAACGCCAATGAACTCTATGAACGCCGTTGACTCACTTGTTTTGCTTTGTTTTTGAGGAAAGGAAATGGCACAGTAACCGTCTCAAATATCTCGACAGACACCCGTACCGCGCCGTAAAGGAACGGATAAAAGAGGGAAGGAAAGAAGAAAGAGGAAACAGGAAATTGAAATTTGGATTTTGAGGAAAGGCGCGACGCTGAGCAGCGGCGGAACGCGTGTGGCTCGTTTACAGTGTTCTAGAAGGTTTTGTAGTGGCAAAAGGGCGCTCTTCCCGGTAGACTTTCGAAGCGGTTGCCGCGGCGCGGCGCTGACGCCGACACCTTTAGCAGAAAGGCCGTCGTTGGTACGCGGGCAGGAGCCGTACAGAGGTGGGCCTTGTGTCAATTGCTAATACTCGATCAGCGCCGCGCCCATTCGTGAGCACGGGTGCGAGCGCATACGCTGCAGCAGTGAACCGCCGTCCAGTGCGCTGTGAAGCCGGTCAATGTGAAGTTTTGTTTCATAATGTTTTTTTTTCATGACGGTCAGGTGGAATATCTTCCAGACGAAATAGGACAGAGCTTGAACGATGACTCCGCAATTCCTTTTACGGTTTTACTCACTCGTTGAGACTCAAGACACAGGACACCGGATCCTTGATTTTTTCCCATGCAATAATTCACCACCGTTCTGACTGTAGATATATTCGTGAAATTTTGTAACGCTGTTAAAATATCCTGCTCTCAAGGCGTTCTTATAACACTACAATGAGATTTTACAGCTACCCTTCCATTGCTTTAATAATTCAAGAATGATGGAACGTGCGGATGTAGCATTTAACGAAGGCCATTCATGCATTCATAGAAATCGCGATATAGTGCGCTGTTTTCTACCCACGATGTCAGTGCTTATTCCTTGTTCAAATTCACTTAAATTCTTGCGCCATTAAAAAAGATAAAGAGGAGGAAGGAAAGGCAGGGATGTTAACCAGAAAGAAGTTCCGGTTGGATACCCTACGCTGGGGAAGAGAAATTAGGGGACTAAAATGAGGAAGAGAGAAGAGGAAAAAGGCATGACACACACAGGCACAACGCTGCCACAAATTTTCATTAATTATAATGGGCAAACCATACTGTTTCTCGTTCCTCTAGTACTCGCTTCTCAAAGCTTTGTTTTTCACTACAAATTAATTAATGCAAACCTTATAATTCAGTTAAGAAATGCCTGTGTTTCAAATTTAAGTTTTACGTCAACGTAACCACAAGCCAAATAGACGCAATTTTAGAATTATAAAATGCAAATTTTAATGCAGTTAACAACGCAACGAGCTTCCGCTTTTAATAGAGCATTAATTTGGGGCTTGAACCTAAAGACTCGGATGGGACAAATTCACTATAAAATAACAACTTTTAAGTTCACGAGGCACATATATGCACAAAACTGCCCCGTTTTCACTTTGTACTGGTGCTCAAGCGATGGAAAGAGTGATTCAAAGGTACCCTGGCGGACGCCTTAATGGTGTCACTGCAGGGACTGCGGCTGCCTGCCAGTCTTTGCGAGCTGCTCAGTGGTCACGAATAGTGGCCGCCTTACCAAAGAAATGACTGAAACCGTTGAAATTACTCCTGCCGCGTCAGCGAGCCCTCTCTCATTCTCACAAAAAGGGAAATGTCATTTCTGCCCGCGTCGGCGGAGGTAGGTCTCTAATCTCTTTGTCTCTTGTCATATTTTGGTTTATTACCTTCTTTTTCCTGCTTAATGAGCACTTGCATTAATGTATTTTTTTTCGCGCTTCCCCTTTCTTTCGCCGCCGTGATGACTGATCAATGTTTGTAGTGCGCGCACAGCTGCCAGCCCGAAAGATTCGGGTCGGATCCTGGCCACAGCGATCGCATATAAAAGGAGGCAAAGTGCCATAAAGGCACGCGTGTACTGTGCGATGTCAGTGCACATTAAAGAAAGTACCCAAGGGGTTCGAAATTATCCAGAGTGGCTACGGCGTCCTTTGTAACCAGTAACTTGTCCCTATAGCGACTCAGGTTATGATTTTGAACCCCGCGTTAAACCCCCTAAAACCGATCCAAACGGTTCACTTTATATTCTCCAACACCTCCTTTCGTTCCTTTTACTCTTCGTTCACACCCTTTCATACTTGCTTTACCGTCGTTTCGTGCCATTGTCGAGTGGTTTCACCTCCATTTCATTTGTCAATATTCTTTCACCTCTCCTCCATCTTCACTGCTCATCGCTTCTAATTGTTCGTCAACTTTGCCCCGTTCACTGGCCGCCTACTTGCTCTGCAGTGCACTTTCCCTGCCCCAGATGGTTTTTTGCTCTATGTGCCTTTGGTTGGCAACGCATCATCAGGGTGCCCCACTCAGGCGAAATGTTCGCGGTCGGCTGGGTGTGGAGTAGTACCCGCGCTTTGTAGACTTTTTGCATATGTTTATGTCGGCGACGGACGCGCTTACCCGCTTTTATTATCACAACGAGCTTAAAGCGCCTCCCGTTCCCAACGACAACGCTCAAACTCGCTGAATGCAATGACGCAGCATCGCAGACGGCCGGCTTTTCCCCTCCAGTATTCGACGGCAACGATGCGCACGGCCAACCGCTTTTTTGCTTCTGCGCCTCCCATCGAAACCAGCTTCCCTCTTGCACTACAAATCCTTCTAGAACACTGTAGCTTTGTGCTACTAGTGCTGCATGTGCTGTAGTGACTAGGGAGTGGGAGGGAGAGAGAAATATCCGCGGCAAGGCGCGCGTTCTGACGTCATGGGCCTACGCGGAGAATCGCCACGGCGAGCGAGATCGCAAGTTCACGACCAGTAAAGCTTTCGCTTTAAAGGGAGACTGAAGCACTTTTTGCAAGAATTGTGCTTGCGATGGCCCCTTAGAGTTTTTGATGCTGCAAACTCGAATATCGAACTAAAATTGGGTAAAAACAAGCGCTAATTGTCGTTTTAAGCAGAAATACGCAGCCGGCGCCTCGGGGCACATCGCGGGTCGCGCCGCCGCCTCTGATTGGCCACGAAGACGTGACGACATTTCGAGGACCGGCGAAGCTGCCGATATGGCTCCAGTGCTGCGTAGGCTGCGTAGCGTGCTGATTGCAGCTCTTCGCGGTGTTGTAAAAGCGATTATAGGACACTTTTGACACTCACGTGAACATCGGTGCTTCACTGTATGTGTTCGTACCAGTTGCGCACACAAACGACGCAGCATCTCCGTGGCGGGGAGCAAAGAGCAGCCGGGAACGTCTACCGGCGTTGGAAACTTGCTCTGGTACGTAGTACGTCATTTTTCGAAGTTGCATGTCGTTATTGGCAGAAGCTTGACGACTGTCCGATAACTTTCTCGCGATAAGCCACTTCGCACAATGCCTTTCGGACTTTGAGGAAGAATCGGAAGGTCGTGACAGTGCGCCTGTAGCCCACAGAAACGACAAAACCGGAATGTGTTTGCTTTCGCTTGCCCTACGATGTGTTCTTGATCGTGCCGTGGCATGGTGTGTGAAAAGACCCGCGACCACATTTTGCTTGCCTGGCAATAACACAACGTACAAAGCGTTGCATGGAGTAGAAATTATTATGTTGCTGCACAATTAATTGATTGTGCGTGATCTGAGTGCGTTCGCCTGCTGCGATGTGATTCGCAATATTGCTTTGGTTACGCCCGAGAGCGGCAGTTATACCCGAAGCTTGATGCAACGGAAAGGCGACTTCGCTAGCTCACATGTACGGCGCCTAGACTCGCTGCCGTCGGTAGGGGCCTCCCTTTCGAAAGGAGCCGTCCACAGTGCTCTCGTAGTTAGTTGTGCATGCGCCGGCCGGCACCATTCGCGAAAAAATGTCCGGTACGTGTCTGATGCCAGTACGCGATTTTTTCGCATATAGGTTGGCACCCAGTTGTGCATAACCGTATTTTCGTTGTGGCTGCATTATTGCTCGTTCATAGCAGGTGTTGTATGCATGCACAGAATGGAAGATGAGTACTTCTGCTGAATTTATTACCAAGTGCCAGAAATCGCTAGCAGAGAGCTGCTCTGTGCGGCTACTGCGAAATTTGTGATAGCCTGCGGTTTAACACAACAATTCTTGAAAAAAAAATAAACAGCAAATGTTCCACTAATGAGTGAGAAATTTGTATCAACCCTGGGGGAAATTTTAGCACTTTTCATTCACAGGCTATACCGAAATGCAGTGTACTTGCTGTTTGGCTCATCTGAAAACAAATGAGAAACAGTCGACGCTTTCTACCAGGTTGTCTCCTGGATAAAGTCTGACAAAACCACCTTTTTTCTGTGTTCCTGCAGAGAGAGGTTTCTACAGAGGTGTGTGGTTTTTCAGTGCTTGAGGTTTTTGCAAAGTGAGAGCAAGAAAAAGGGCTGTTTGGAGTGAAGACTAATTTAAATTAGCTGGGTCTGAAGAGTTTTGGCAGGTTTTCTTGCAATCACTGTGCAGGAACCTGGCACTAATGTTATTGACATGAAGAAACCACATGGCAAAAAACCAGAATTTTATTCCGCTTTGAAGCCAGGAAAAAGTATTTGTGGTCCTCTAAAAATGTCAATAAGGTGCATTTTTGTGAAGATTGGCAGAACATCTCTTACCATTCAGCGAGGTCACACAAGATAATTGTGTCCCAATACCAACCTGCAAGATAAGACAGCAGGGATTACACAGGTTGTAACTTCAGTCAGTGACCATTGCCATTGAGCAGTCATGTACAAGCTGGCGGAGCGTTGTTCTGCTATAGGTAGTAGGCGACAGCCTCCTGGCATCCAGCATTTCAGTGACTGCTTGTGACGATCCACTACGCCAGCAGGAACAAAACAGTTAGGCACATGTTGAACCAATATCAAGTTGCATTTTACTACACTGAATAGCTGTATTGCGGCATTTATTGCCGCCGGTGCCGAACAAGTATGTCTGAGTTAGCAAAACTTCATTCCTTTATGGGGAGTTGATGACGCTGCCCTAAAATTCTCGATCACTTGAGGCTCTTCAGTATGACAGAAAAAATAAAGCAGTTAGGCTGAACTAACACAAACTTGAAAGATGCAGCTGCAGGGATTAAACAAATCGTAGCTTCTACAGCAGAGTGAGTTCGCAAGTCCACTTCAAATAAGATTTTACGTCAGCTAAATAGTTTTTTTAAATCTTGGGCATCAATGCAAATATGAGGGTTCCATGCCCTACCATACATCAGCCGTCATAGCTAGCTGAGTTGCTAGAGCGCCTGTCCCGGTGAGGCGGTGATCCCGGCCTTGAACCCTGGACAAGGACAATTTTCTCTTATATATCATGCCTCTGTAGAAGCTGTATTGTTTTCCTCTATACCCGTGCGACCACGCTTGGGTGGATTCTCATGAGTACTTAATCTTTTTGTCCAAGTATACTGCGGCTTGGGGGATCTCCCTGAAACTGAATACACATCGTTCCCAATCCGATTAGATCGCTTTTGCCTATCATAGGCTAGCTGTCCCGGTTAGCTCGGCTGGTAGAGCGACTGGCCCGGTGAAGCGCAGTTAGGCTGAACTAACACCAACTTGAAAGATGCAGCTGCAGGGATTAAACAAATCGTAGCTTCTACAGCTGAGTGAGTTCGCAAATCCACTTCAAATAAGATTTTACGTCAGCTAAATTATTTTTTTAAATCTTGGGCATCAATGCAAATATGAGGGCTTCATGCAGTAATTATACGCTAGCAGCGTATGGATGCATGCACAGTAGACACTTGTTCAGGGAACTGAAATAAGAGAGAAGGTCAGTTTGGCTTATCGAACGCTTAGAAGGGCAAGCTAAAGCAATAAAACTCTAATCATGTCAGAATTGCTACTGCGAATAATAAAATAAATTAAACACTGTCACAGAAAAAATAAAAACCATGTTGGAAGCTTGTTGGCAATGCAAAACCTACTTGTGTCAAGGACGAAAAATCACCTCTGAAGATCTGTAATTGGGGTGAAACTTTCCTTTGTAGACTGCCCTGGCATCTAGCTGTCTCCCTAGTATGGCTTTGGATTGAGGTAGTTGGTCTGTTTGCAGTTCGTGCATGGTTAAATGGTTGGACATAGACATCCAACACTGGATACAATATCGTTCAACTAAATTTTGTGAAAGATTGAGCTACGTCTACAGCCTGGTGGAAAGTGTCATAGTCGAGGGCCAACACACTGAACTCCTAGCTATAAATGTGCCTTGTGTCCATTTCTTCACCATCATTGCCCTTCCAATCAATAAGGCCCCAAAAATTGCAACATGCTTACCGCAAAAATGCAGAGCAGGAAGGTGGCAAGAAAAAAAGTTTTTTTTTCTGCTTACCAAATAGCTATTCAATGAAGCACACTAAGCAAAATGATTAAGTCTTCTTTCGTGCTAGCCTGGAAATTGTCGAGAAATGCAGAAGCATAGCGCTTTTAAGATCATGCAGATACTGCCGTATACCGTATGATGTGTTCACCACAGTCTGTCGCTAGTAATAATTTCTAGAAGACAGCAATGGTTGCTAAATATGTGGTAGTAGTGCATTGGTTCTTCTTTCGTAATGGCAGATAAGAAGTATGGGAGAGTTCAATCTTAAAAAAAATAAAATGAAGGGAGAGCCTCAGTCCAGCGACCAACGTTCCAACAAGAGGACTTGTCTTTGTCAGGTCAAGTGCGGTCATCATTGGCGGGGGTTATATAGGCCCTTCACTCTAAGGAGGATGGACTGGGGTTATGCTGGGGAGTGGAGTGAGGAGAGTGGGAAGATGGCGCACTTGGTCTTCAAACAGCTCTTGTCTGGCCATGGAGGCTATCACCTACAGGTACGAGAGAAGCAGGTTAATAGCCATACTGACATGAAAAGAATGCAAAAACAGACCCCCCCCCCTTTCAAAAAATATGCAACAGAATCAAAATGAACAATGGCAATAAAACAGCAAATAGTAAAAAAAGCTAAAGGAAAAAATGCTATAAAGGAAAGGATAGAGGCGTTAAAGTGGTTATCAAATTTGCATTCTTTTCCTTTATAATCTACGCAATCCCCAGCATATAGTGCACAGTGGTCTACATACTTTCTAGTGGCTGCATGATTTTTCCTACTCTGCCTTCTTATGTTTAGTAATATCTGTTTTTCTTTTTTTGACGAACCAAACATTTTGGTAACTAGTTTACCCTAATTAAAGTATACGGTGCATGTCATCACATCCTTTGCTGTACATTTTTACCTGTCACAATGGCTATCAAACCACATTCAAATTTGGGACATGCGGTAAACCCCATACTACTTACGAGTATTTTCTCTGCAGATGGTAAGAAACTGATCATTGTCTGTTGAACCTTGACTTTCTTTTCTCGACCAGGTTCTCTTTTGGGGCCTTTGGAAAACTGCTGCTGAGTGGTGGACGAGATTCTGGAGCAGTTTTCCTCTCCTGAGGCTGCATGCTCTCAGCCATGGCCACAACCTTGTCGAGGAGGCGTTTGACGTAGCCTGTGTGAGCATTTCATCTTGTAGCTTGTGCAATATTCACTTTCTTCGTGATCAAATAAACTAGGTGGTGCAAGCTTACCATGAGTGGGTGGCTCCTTTACTGGACAAGCTGTTGGGTCACCACCTGCTGCCTTTGGGTAGCGCACATACCATCGAAGTGTGCCACCCTTTGTGCGTGCCTGACCACGTGCACTGTTCTCGTTGTAGTGAAGTACAGCAAGTTGCGTCCTGAAAAAGTTGCATAGGACAGTGTGAAAACGTGTTACCTTGTAACATATGTAAACAGTCCAACTGTAAAGATCGTGTGACAAAAGAAGGCCACTGATGGGCTTTGAGCACAACACCATGTTAGCAATTAGTGCTTGAAAGCACCATGAGCACGCGTGATGAAAATAGTGGAGAAGCAAAGTACTACTTCTGAAGAGCTATGAGAACAAAGCATCGCCTCAGTTGCCGGGCAGATTGAAAATGAAAATGCAGTGCTTGCATGGTGAACACAGCCGAAACTCTAAATGCCCACAAAGTGTCGGCATGTAAAATCCCTTCCGATTCGGTTGACTGCGTTTTTAATTTCTGTTTAGATGACATAAGAAATGATGCAACTATTGACAATTTCAGTAAGTGTAATTTAAGATGGGCACCAGTTCAGATAGTTGTGGCACGTGCCTACATGCCTTTCACTTTTTCTACAGATGCATGTCTAACATTTGTTTTCTTTAACACAATTGTTTTGTAATATCGATGGCTTCTGACTGTAAAAGTAGAGAATAGAAGACAACAGCTTACCTGGCCCTCATTCCCAAATACGAATAATGGTAGGTATTCGGTGTAAAATGCACTAGAAGGCTATGAAAAGCCTCTAATCCATAGGTTTGATGTCTAGTAGATAGCCGCGGCATGTCTTGCAGAAGGGCCTTAGAATTTTCAATGTCTTGAAGCTTCTGGAAAGCCTTTGATTCTAAAAAGAAACGGCCATTATCATCTCTTTGTAAAGCTCTAAGTGTGCGGCTTGCTGTATGCTTTGCATCAACCAGTTAAAAAGTGTTTCAGTACACCTGTAAATAAACTTGTGTTCAGTAATGCACATCTTATAAGTTTCGATAGTTTTAATAAACATTGGTATTTGAGGTGCACTGCAATAAATGGTATGGAAGAAACTGAAACAGCCATTATTTACTTAGCTCATGAAGCTTTTCATTGAAATCCTGCTGCACTGCACAGGTTGCTGAAATCTTGGAATCCTGTCTATTATCTCAACAACCATAGGTTTCCAGCCTCTCCATTGCATTCCCTGCCATTTCCTCTTGATTTCTACCAGGATATCATTAACTCGTTTGTTCACTTACCCACTCTGCTCTCTTCATATCATAATCTTACACTTTTCAGTTTCACAGCTTGCAACTTTGTACTCAATCTAAGTTCAACTTTTTTTGCTAATTTTGTTTCTGCACCATAAGTGAGTACTGGTAAGATACAGCTGTTGTACAATTGCCTCTTGAGCGATACTGGTAAATTACCATTCATGATTTCAGCATACTTGTTAAATGCACTGGTCCTTATTCTTATTATCTTGTTTCTTTCACTCTCATGGTCTGGATATGCGGTCATTACCTACACTAATTAGACCTCTTCTCTTCCCACATTTAATGCTTCGCTGCCTATCATAAACAACTGCTCGCTTCAGAGACTGTTGGACGTTTCTTAAGTTCTATGCATAAAGTTTTTACACCCACTGTTCTGCTTTGCCTGTCGAGGTCATCGATAATGCTTTGCAGTTTGTTCCGAGTTCATTTTTCGAAAGCGCTAAAACAAAACGGACAAAGAAGGAACACACATGGACAAGCGCTCATCCCTGTCTGTTCCTTCTTTGTCCATGTTGTTTTAGCGCTTTCGAAAAATGACAAACATGCACCAACTATCCCGATTCGCCACTGTTCTGGAGTTCCGAGTTCTTTAGCAAGGCAACGTGATCACCAAATTTCATTAACTCTTATCGCCAGTTCTTCTCATTTGAGGTCTGTGAATACCTCCTGTAAACACGCAGTGAATAGTACTCTAGAGATTATGTCTCCCTACCTAAAACCCTCTCTTATTGGAATTTTATTACTTTATATATCAAACCTAGATGTGCCTAATTATGCTTCGCTAGGGCCTTTCACATATTTTCATTACAAAATGTAACATACCTTCTCTGAGCCACTGCTTCGATTCAATGTCACCGTGCAAGCACGTGGGGAACGATGCCTGGTCGTGTGTGTGGATGTCCCTTATGTGGTTAAGAAGTTACAGCCATTTGGGCACAATGAGTTCTGCTTTGCCTGCGCTGGATGCTGCCGCCCAATAGAGATGGTTGCACACAGACTTAATCAAGGGTGCAAGTTCCTTGCAGTTATTTTGTTTTGCAGCTGTGTGCAGTTTCTTGGTGATACCTAAAATGCATTTAAAAAAATAGAACTAATGTAATATATTCCATGAATATGCTAAAAATGACATTTTATCAGCCACCGTAAAGCCGCAGCTGCTAGATACCCTTTGCCATGTGCCACACTTCGAACTCATGGGTGATTGCAGCTTTGTTGTTGCGGAGGAAGCACTTGATCTGTGTATGACGGTCGGTCACCAGCACTGCTACCTTGGTGCCCTCACTCTACAGAAAAGCAAGGCCTTGTTTCAGGCCTTCTAACTCCATGCGACAGCTGCCGCCAGCATCATTGGACTGTGGAATGATAAGTGCAAAGGATATTGAGTGATGTGCAGCGTGTCTACCAATTAAAAAAGAAGTCTGCATGTATTGAGGTCTCTCCTTCCCAGCTGTAAACATTTTTGAGAAAATAAATCTTTATATTTCTAACAATGGTAGTGCTGTGCTGATGCTTCATCTACCAGCACGGGGATTCAAGGCTAAGCCAATGATAATGCATGTGCTGTAGAAAGAAGTCATGATATTTAAATGTTGCATTACAGTTCATTTGGCGGCATTAGTGAGCTATAGAAATTTACAGAACGTTGTTGTAGCAAAGTGGAAACGCACCTGCACGACTTCAAAATGCAAGACTTTGTGGCGTTCAACGTCCATCAGAGTATACGTGCCATATTTAGCACTAAATCCTGGTGAATCAGCCCGTCCATCTCCAGCAAGGTTCACCTGTTGGCCTTGCAGCTCTTGCAGCAGACTTTTCTGCTCTTCTTTCCAAACCTGAAAAAAACAGTGCACATTGAACCTTGACCGTGCAAAGAAAGCTGGAAACTTCTTCACAATGACTCCTTACCCTGTCAATTGCAGGCCACAGGTATGAACGCTGAGTTGCAAAAAATGTCCTGTTGCTCACAACCGGTACACCAATTGAAGCCAGCATTCTCAGTGTAGCTGTTGGGGTTGCATCCAGAGAAGAGAACTGCTGCGTAAAGCTGCAGGTTGAGCATCGGCTGCTGTTTTTCGACGTACTGATTACACCAGTAAACGAAATGGCCAGATGCACACTCCCCATAAACTTCTAGAAGTGTGCCTTCACACTCTAATCTGACTGTACGAGGTGCGAGGCACTCTGTGCACAGCTGGAAAAGCTTCCAAAGGTACTTCTCCTGCACCAAAAATATTTTGTTGCCGGGTTCATCTTGGGAGTTTCCGACATAATCCTGCGTGGAAGAGAATGGGCAAATTTTCAATCGCACTGGACAGCCTAAGCACGCTACCTTGCACGAAAAACATTAGGAGTGAATGTTTATGGCACCAGATTAAAAGTAAGGCAAACAGGTTTTTATCATACTGTTAATAAATCGCATACTTCTCTTCAAATTCTTCACATGGACTGTAGTCCTCATCATCGTAGTTCTCATCTCCACCTTCGTCTTCTGTGCTGTCATCATTTTCAATGGCCTCTCTTTGGATTGGCATGGTCGTTTGAGTGGCTACATTTATCATGGGGCTGCCAACCTGAATGCCTAAAAATCATGTGATATGTGCAGCTGCATTTAGTAGTTACCACTGCACGCAACATAGAATATGCGGAAATTTTAGTACAACTGAAAACCTCTATAACGCTTTGCCCGCTTCCCCGTCATTATTGTACAAATGCATGCATCAAAAATGTACGCTGATTTTGGAGGCACATACCGATAGATACAGTGTGTGGTTTTGTCTGAGAGTGGTGTGATGTCATGCTTCTTTTCACACATGCCTGTACAGCTGTGCTTTTTGACGCTGGCCGCATCGTTGCTTGGACAGACTTGTGTCTTCCCTCACAAGGCTCTGTCAGTTTGACCTCCAGCGTTGCATCATGTGCTGAATCTGCAATAATGAGCAGGTTATCATATAATGTGCAAGGCGTCAATGCCTTGCATTACTCTGCTTGCTGAAGATTGGTCATTACCAGTGAGGAGCAAGGATACTTAGTGAATTTTCATGCCGAAGTTTTCATGTGGCATTGCACAGAGATCTGCTCCAGCTTCTTTTGTGACATCTGCAGCACAGACAGACATAATTTGATGCACAGTATAGGCATGCACAACTAAATGTTCAGACTGAATGTACCGTCATTACCTGTTGAGCTACCAGAGGGACTGCCCAATTTTGGATCAAGTTTTTCCACGCTTGATCCTTCTCCAAGCAGTTCTGCAAGGACCTGAAAGAATAAAAAGCGTACTGGATTACTGAATTGCTCTTTACTGAAATTTTTTCTATCAAAGCAAGAAAACCGCGTACGCGAAGTCTTTCTCGGCTGTTAGGTGATCATCGAAATGTATGTTTACATCGTAAGAATACTATGACGCCTGCCGAATTGTCGCATTTGCATAACCACCTCAGAATTGGACAGATTTAAAAAGGGTGAAGCTATCGGTTAGGGACATAGGGGAACAGCAAGGCGCCAGTGCGCATGCGCAGGAACATTACCATTATAATTGCCCGTCCCGTCTGCACGCGAGGAATAATCAGCAGTGTTTCATTGATGAGTTAACCTTGTGCTTGGCGCATGATGGCCTTAGTTGCCTATGTGCCATAAAACACAACACAACACACTCATTGATGAGTTAAGTGACGTTTAGCGCAAGGGTCTCTATAGCATGTCCCCTTGCGCGAGAAAAGGAAACCCGAGTACAGCCGCGCGGCGCTGTGCCCGTACCATCGCGGGATCGCTCTCCGCGTGCGCTACTCGCGGTCAACGCTTCATGCAAAGCTCCACACGCAAATGAGACCAGAATTGCCGCAGAGTAATGAATTTAAAATCGGAAGTAGAAGCACTCACCTCATGTTTCCTTCTTTTAGCAAATGCACTTCTTGGCGGTGGTGGCATGCTTCTTTTGTGCAAAAATAGTGAAGGAACCGCGTCATGGTTCAGCCGTGCCCCTTTGACAGAAATCCCTAGCGATCGCATTAGGGACAAGCTCTGCACGTAGTCGCTGTCACGAAAGTGCTTCGAGCAGAGTACGCTTGCTTTGGTCGGCTTGAAATTCTCCCTCTTCACAGCAACGACCCACTGCGCTGCGAGCTTTTGATCTTTCGGGAAAGTGTGGAAGACGACATCGTCGCAGCCGTAGGTGCTCGTACACCCGAACGCACAGCAGTACCTCATGTTAGATCGGCTGCACGTGGTCGGATGCTCAAAACTTGGCTGAAACACTTTGGGATTACGACCACAACGCAGGCAACACGAGGAACAACGCGCGCTGAAAGCACGTTCGGGTCACTCAGAGGGTCTCCGGCTCCTCATATTGACGTCACAAGGGCCGACAAGGAGGAGGTTTTCCTCTCTGCTGTTCTCCTCTCCTGCGCTCTCTCGGGACGCGGGAGATTTGAACGGCGCGCATTCAATCTATGATTGTGGCGGTGCTTTTGCAACAACTGAAAAATTAACTTTACAAGCATGATCAACAATGAGCATACTTCAAAAGCCTAGAAGGTTAGCAGATTTGAAATCCGCCTCAGTCTCCCTTTAAAAGTACCGTAGTGGAGGTCTCCGAAAAAATTTCGATCGCCTGGGGGTCTTAACCTGCACTGATATCGCACAGCACACTGGCGCCTTTGCGTTTCGCCGCCATCGAAAAGCGGCCGCCGTGGTCGTGTTCGAATCCGGGACTGCTTCGAAACAGGTTGGTGTCATTCGAAGCCCTCCTGTGTAGTGCAAACCGCATAATGTATGATAAGGGCGCCTGCAAACAATGCAAGGAACGCGCCTTCTACCCAGCTTGTGTTTTTTAGTGTTTTCGTCACCGTCAGAAAAAACGCCTGGCTAAAAATTGAATGCAACTCCAAATACAAAATAACCTAACAGCATAGAAAACGTGTATTATACTGATCATAAAACAGTCGTTTAATGAACAAATCTAAAAATAAGAAAATAAAAATTAACAAACTAACGAAACGCATAGAAACATAAAAAATATAAACTAAAAACAAAACTTCTTTGTAAAAAAAGGTAAAGCGTAATTCTTTGAAATTAGGCATACAGAAACCGCTCAGCGCTTGTTTTCATTAAGAATAAACAGAAAACAAGCATCAAAACCACCTGATGGATGACAAGGTGCGTGTGAGCAATGGGAGCACCGGCGGACGCGTTCAGGAAAACATTATGCTTGCTGCTTCTTCGAAAGGGATGGACGTTATTAGACGCCCTCGTGTGAAATGCAAATCGCATAATGTATGAAAGTGGCGACTGCAAACAATGCGAAGCGCGTGCCTTCTCCCCCGCTTGTCTTTTTTTTAGTTTCGTAGTCAGCAAAAAAGGCCTGGTTAAAAATTTAATGCTACTCCAAGTGGGATAGAACCTAGCAGTATAGAAAAAAGAAAACCCAAAAGCCACGACTACCGTGCAAAACTGTCCTGACTGTATAAAGACAACCAGCAAAAGTAAAATGCCTATGCTAACCACTCAGTTTCCGCCTCCGCCTTAGCAACGCGTTGCAATGGGCATGTTTTTTTCCAATAGCCGGTGGTGGTTGATCGTGACTGATTACTACTTCCGGTATCCTAACCTTGTTCGTCTGGAAAAGTTAACTTCAGGTATAGTAATCATGCACTGCAAATCAATTTTCGCCCGCAACGGTACACCAGAGGTGGTGGTCTCCGACAATGGTTCCCGGTTTTGTCCACACTGCCGGTTTTGTCCTCAAGCCCACACTGCCACCAGTGCAATATACTCTCCGAAACTGCGGTGAAAAATGATCAAGTCTTCAATGAAAAAAGGCTCAGGACCCGTACCTGGCCCTCATATCCTACAGTTCAACACCATTCTAAAAACGGCTACAGCCCCTCTGAACTACTGATGGGGAGGCGGTTGGGGACAAAGCTCCCCGTCACTTCTGTAATGCTGTTTCCCCACTTTCCAGACGCCGCCAAACTGCGGAGTTTTCAAGAAGACCGGGCGCAGCAGCTTCGATACCACGACAGGCGACATGGCGTGCGTCAGCTTCAATTCTTCTCGAGGGGGATGAAGTTTGGGTTACGGATCTGAAGAGGACAGGGAACATGCAGAGGTCCGCAGACGAGCCTCGGTCCTACATCGTGGACATTGGAGACGGCACTGTTCTGCGCAAGTATACCCATCTTGTTCCTTTTTCCAAGCTTCAGAGAGGAGGCGAAGACAACGAGGCATCTATGTATACAGATGCAGAGACGGACTTAGACGAGACGCCTCTGGACGGAAATTCTCTGGGAAAATCACACGCGACTTACACGCGACCTTTGTGGACGCCTCTTCGCAATTCTCTGGGAAAATCACACGCGACTCACACGCGACCTTTGTGGACGCCTCTTCGCACCACCACACCAGGAGTGGACGCTGTGTAATTCCGCATATGACAGTCTCCTCTGTTTCAGGGGAGATGTAGTAGGCAGTAACCTAGACACTGCATGTGGCTAGGCCGAAAACGCGCCTGGCTGCGCGATCTGTGGGTGTCGCGACTGCTCGCTCTGGTCCCGGGCCAGCGTTCGCCTGCCCGGGCGATAAACCGGTCGCTCGTCCTGATTTCCTCAACTCAACACTCCCTAGTATAGATCACGAGCGAGCGCGTGTGCAGCCTCGTTGCCAGGGACAGATTCATGCGTAGGTATCCATATGATGGTTATTTTTAGATCAATTTGGTGTGTTGAGAGGATTTACAGACAGACAAGGAAATTTATTGATGGCCCCGAGGAACCGCGTTAGGGTACCTCCCTTTTCAGGGAGTCGCTGTAGCCGTCGCGGGCCGCACCCACGTCGGGGTCAGAAGATTGTGGTCCTCCGCCCTGTCGCAGGCCCACTGGACAGCCCGTAGTTGCTCTGAGAGGTCGCCGCTCTTAAGGGCTGCCTCCTAGTCGGATAGAGTGGTAAGCGATGAGCTGCGTAACGCAGGGCATTGCCAGAGCATATGAGATAAAGAGCAGTACGTCTCCCTACAGTCTGGACAGTGGGGGTCTACATTAGGAGCGAAATGACTAAATCGGCCCCTGGAGGTGAATGACCCCATTTGGACATGCGAAATGCCGATGATTGTGGTCTAGTAAGTGCAGGATGCGGTAGCGCATACGCCCGCCGAGCAAGTTTAAATGTGCCAAGATTTCATGGAACGTGAGAAGCAAATCCCTGTACTGTCCTAAGTCGCCGCCCGTGAGTCCACCGGAACCGCCGTGGTGTGTAATACCTCGCGCACAGTCATGGGCCCACTCATTGGCGTTAACAACTTCAGAGTGCACATTGATTCCCATATGGGCCAGGAACCATTTGATGATATCAAAATCGGCAGCCCCCTCGCTGCCGAGGATAGCCGCCGCCTCCTTGGAAATCGAGCCTGAGGCGAACGCTCGGGCTGCAGACCTGGAGTCTGTAAAGATATTGGGACGTAGAGGGTCCTTCAGTGCTAGAGCTATAGCAACCTGCTCGGCTACTGTTGCAGAAGCCTTCCGAACGGATGCTGGGTTAATGAGAGTGTCATTGCAGTCAACTGAAACTACGGCACAGTGATCAGAGCGCCCGTACTGGGCAGCATCAACGAAACATGCAAGATTCGGGGTGGCCGCAGCCATTTTTAACACGGAACGAGCCCGGGCTACCCGGCGCCCTACATTGTATTGAGGGTGGACGTTACGTGGCATGGGATCTACATGGAACGTATCTCGCACAATGGGTGATAGGGTCGCATTGCGCTCCATGATTTCCTGGTGACCACATCCAACGGATTCGAGGATGCGTCTCCCGGCTCGTGAAGATGAGAGTTGTATTATTTGGGCCACTCGTTGGGCTCCGATCGCCTCTGACAGGGTGCTGTGCATGCCTAGTTGCATGAGTCGCGCGGTACTGGTAGTGAGGAATAAACCCAGCACGCGCTTGATGCTTTTGCGCATGAGGGCGTCGATTTTGGCCTCATCCCGTTTAGACCAGCGCAACGTGGAGGCTACATAGTTAAGGTGGCTCATAAGAAACGCGTGGTAGAGTCTGAGGAGATTGCCCTTATTTAAACCTCCCCTGCGGTTCGAGACCCGGAGGATAAGCCGAAGCATATTCTCCGTCTTGGAGGTAACACGGGAGGTAACATAGTCTGTGAGTTGCCCCCGCGAGATTCTAGCAAGAGTCCGAGGACCCTGGTGGTATCCACTCTGGATTTGTTGTCCGTCCCTCGTATATAGGGCTATGGGAATTTGGTCTAAGGGTGTGGAATACCGAAACCCCGTTGGGTGGGCCTATACATTAGTAGTTCAGACTTGGTTGGTGACAGACTCACGATCGTGTCTAGCAGGAAGTGTTCTGTGACGTCGAGCGCCTCTTCGAGCGCACTCTCAACTGCAGCGTCAGACCCTCCCGTGCAACACACGGTAATATTGCCGCGAATATTTTCAGTGTTTGTTCGTTTTTCAAATCTGCCGCCACATCACTTTATCGCTTTGTTTGCGACGCAAGACGCGACTAGATTTATCTCGATTGACCGCAGCCAGGCAGAGCTGATTCTACGTTGTTCCGCAATATTCTAGTAACTTTGCACGCTTTATCTCGAAAGTTCGCTATCAGCTTTAAATTTAGCATGGCCGACAGCGGCGGACATTCTGTTCGACAACCGCCTAGCACGCTTGTCGGTTCGCCGCCGCCGAGTGATTCAGTGCATTTTGGGTGCATGTCAGCTCAATAAACAGTTTTCTTTTAGAAGACCATTTCGTCCGTCTTCATCGCTGCATTGACTACCGTCACCACTACGTGACATCTGGTGGAGGTGCTGAGTAGCCTTCCATGTTCCGGACGCCCCCTTCAAGTCGTGAAGCCAGCCCTAAGCGCTTCGCATCCGAGGACGAACCAGCAGCTCAGCGAGCCAGCCGACGTCTCCAGGGAGAGGAGCCAGAGTTCGGGAAACTGCCGGACCGCACCAGACAGCGAAAAGACGCTGCTACGAGCACCGCAACCTCGCCGAAGATGTCGACACCGATCATACCGCAGCAGCCGCGGGTGCCGCCAACATTCAATGGATCCCTAGGCGAAGACCCTGAAGAATGGTTGGACGAATTTGAGCGCCTGGCGCCATTCAACAAGTGGGATCATGCGGCAAAGATTGGATACGTGTTTTTCTCATTGTATGGCTCCGCACGCACGTGGTACGAAAACTACGAGTTGTCCCTTACGACATGGATGCTATTCAAGAGAGAACTATTCAAGGTATTCACCAGTGTCATGAGGAAAGAAAGAGTCGAACGACTCCTCGAGTCCAGGATCCAGCTTCCGAATGAGCCTGTCCACGGTTACGTCGAGGAGATGAAGCGCATATTTCGCCGCGCCGATCCCGAGATGACCGAGGAAAAGAAAGTTCAGTTTTTAATGCGCGGCATAAAAGAACAGCTCTTTGCAAGCCTCGTCCACCAACCGCCAAAACAGTCGAGGAATTCATAAAAGAAGCCTGCACGATTGAGAAGACCCTCGACATCTGAGCTCGGCAGTACAATCGCCCTTCCTCTGCCTGTGCAATCCGTTCGAACACGGCGGCCACCACCAACGACAGCTTGCGGGAAGTTATCCGCGAAATCGTCCGAGAGGAGCTACGCCGATTACTGCCATCCTCCCCACAGCCACAAGTAGTGACTCTGATGTATGTGGTGCGGGAAGACGTGCAACAGGCACTTGGCACCTCGACGGCCACAGAACCCCAGGCCATGACCTACGCCACTGCAGTAAGGACTGCTCAGGCCCAACGACAACCACCACGTCTTCCCCGAGATGAGCCACTCGTTCCACAACGCCGCCTCCCAGCCCCCGCCTGTCCAACCTATGACCAACGCTCAAGCCCCAGGAAACGCGACGCCTGGAGGACTTCCGACAACCGGCCATTGTGCTTCCATTGGGGTGAGGCCGGACATATTCTTCGTCACTGCCCGTACCGACGTATCGGTGTTCGAGTATTTGCCGTTAACGCTCCACGGCCACGCTTCGGCCAACGTCCGCAGGAAATCGATGAGTACCTGCGTCGAGAGGAGCACACGCCGAACCGCTTTTCGCGCTCACCATCGCCGTCTTCATCGCTGCTTCGACTGCCGTCACCACTACGTGACAATATCATCCGCGTAGAGGACGTGACCCGTTCCGCTTACTGCGGCTAGTCTGTCCGAGAGGCCCTTCATGGCGATGTTAAACAGTAGGGGAGAGAGGACCGGCCCTTGTGGAGTTCCTCTCGCTCCCAATGTAAATTCCTGGGATTTGACTTGGCCTATTTTGACAGTGGCCTCTCGATCCCTGAGAGAGGAGCTAACGTACGCATCGAATCATGGCCTAAGGCCCAGGTCCGACATTCCGTCTAGCACGAACCAGCGCGAGATGATATCAAACGCCTTGGCCAAGTCTAGGGCGAGGATGCCCCGAGTATCCCTAGTATCGTCATCGATTATCTGCCTCTTTATAAGTAGCATGATGTCCTGCGTGGAGAGTGCCGGCCGAAAGCCGACCATGTTGTGAGGGAATAGCTCATTGGTTTCTATGTGCCTAGATATACGGTTGTGAATGGCATGTTCGGCCACCTTGCCCACGCAGGACGTGAGCGAGATGGGCCGCATGTTCTCCGGTGCAAGAGGTTTGCCTAGCTTCGGGATGAGCACCACTGAGGCTGTCTTCCAGGAGTCAGGGACGAGGCCCGTTTCCCAAATTTTATTGACTTCCTCGGTGTGCGTCCAAACTGCGGGGGAGCTTTTTGAAGATGCCATCTGGGCCCGGAGCAGAGCGACCGTTGAGCGTCTGGAGCACCTCCCCTATTTCGGATTCAGTGAAGGGGGCGTCGAGCTCACCCACCGCTCCCCCCCCCCCCCGGTAAGGAGGATCATCCCCGTCAAAGGAGGGGCCCAGCGGGAGATACTTTTCGGCCAACTCTTGCAGGAGGACGTGTTCAGATACGCCCGCCACCTTTTGATTATGAACTATGCGATCAATGGCTAGACTCTGATTGCCTTTGCTTTGCGAATCGTCGAGTAAGTGTTTGAGCAGGTTCCAATTGCCCCCCGCTCTCATGTGCCCATCAACCGAGGAACATACTTCGTTCCATTGCTGTTTGGACAGTTCAATGGAATGATTTTCTATTGCACGAATGAGCTCCGCAATTTTCTTTCGGAGTCGACGGTGAAGTCTGTGCGTTTTCCAGCGGCTCAATATGGAGTTTTTGGCTTCTAGGAGGTGCGCCAAGCGCGCGTCCATTCGGTCTACTTTTAGGTCGGTTTTAACGACCTTGGTCACAGCTTGTACGTCCTGATGTATTCTTGTGAACAGACTATCGAGATTATCGTAGTCGGTCTGGTCCACCTTCCGCATTTTCCGGAAGGCATCCCAGTCCGACATTTTAAATTCCCTGTTAGGGGCTTTGCTAATTGTTAGGATAATCTACACAATGAAATGGTCGCTACCAAGGTTCTCTTGCAAATTTCGCCATCCTGCTCCGGGGGCGTTCTTGACGAACGCCAGGTCCCGGAGTGGTGTCTCGGACTACCGACGTGCCGGTTCGCGTGGGGTATTGAGGATCCGTAATCAACTCCAGTGAGCAGTCAGAAACTGCCTGGAGAAGGAGATTGCCCTTGGTGGATTGGCGGGGGTATCCCCAGGCGTCGTGGGTGCATTGAAGTCACCCGCTATGACGATGGGGGCCCCCTTGGTCAGGGCCACCGCCTTTGTCATGATCGTGACGAATGCCTGCCGTTGATCCGACGGCGAGCTGTATATGTTTAAAAGGAAGACACTGCTCTAAAGTCAACTGTTAGGAATAATTTCGACCATAATGATCTCCGCCCTGGTTTTACCAAGTGCTAATTTGTGTACTTGAAGAAAGCACTTCCGTGCGACCAAGGTTGCTAAACCTCGCTTTCCCTCGTCCCGTATCGATACGACCCGGTAACCCGTGGAGGGGGGCACGTCATCGAGAGTTTCTTGTAACATAATTACGTCCGGTTTGACTGCCTGTGTCGAAACAAATTGCTGCAGCGGAGCTTTGTGCCGTTGGAAACTGGCACAGTTCCACTGCCCAACAACCAACTTATTGGGATTGACCGCCATAGTGATTGCCTTGGATTGGCCATTCGACCGTCGTGTTGACGGAGACGGCGCTTGAACGTAAAGGTGCCCGCCGTGGCTCCTGCGAAATCTGTCTAGCCGTAGCTAACGCGGCCTGTGCACCTTCCAGGGGCGCCATCCTTTTAAGGTGGGCGGTGACGCTTTCAGCACACTGCTGAATTACCTGCTGCATGCTTTCTTAGTCTTTGGCATTGGACTCGGTCTCCATAGAGTCGGCGTCCTCCTCTGGAGGCGCGGCCCTACGTTTACCCGAGCGCGCCTGTGGTTCCCTGATGGAGGCACCTGTTGCTTCTCGGCTTGCGAGGGGTAAGACTTGCGGAGCGACTCAAAGTCAGCCCTCATCTGCTGCATTTATGCTTTAAGTCGAGGGTTCTCTTGCATGAGCTGAGCGACTCTGGTATCTACTTTATGCTTCGGCAATGCTACCTGCGTTACCTGTAAACGGCGTCGTCTGCTTCGTCTTGGCACGATAGGCCTAGGTTGGCGTTTCCTGGATCCGAACCCGGGAGGTAGAGCACCCTCGGGAACGAGAGCACCCTCTGGAGAGGCTGTTTTGCTGACCTCTGGAGAGGCTGCGTTGTCGGCCAGCTGGCGAGACGGAACGCTCCCTCCTGGGGGCTCCCGCCGCGCTGGAGTCACCGGCCCGGTTCTCCTTGGCCAGCTGTTGCTGCTGGTGCTTGTTCTTGGCGCGCTTACGACGTCGTCGGCGTCTGCGTACGACGTATAGGACTTGAAAGCGCTGCTTACACGTTTTGTCCGCCGTAAGATATGGTCCGCCGCAGAGGGTGCACTTCGGCGAACACTGGTGGTCATCAGGTGGTGAGGTTAGTCCGCAACCCCGCCAATCCTTATTCGGGGGGTTGGGGCACACGTCCGCACGATGGCCCAAACCGCCACACGCGTAGCACACCTCAGTTTGGCGTTTGTAGAGCGTGCAGCGCAGCATTCTGACGCCACACAAGACATAGGCACTCTCATGCCGTCGAAGAGGACGACCACTGTGGTGGTGTTCTTAATTCGTTTGGTTTCCAGAGCCGTCGGGTTACGATGGTTGACGATCATGCACTGGAGTTGGGCCTCGCTGATGTCTGCGTCGATCCCTCGTATGACCCCTTTGCAGGTGTTGTCTAAGGCCGCGATGTATGCGGCCACATTGTATACTCCTTCGCTTATGCGGATTTGCTGGATCCCGGCGTAAGCGGAGGCGTTCTTCTCCGGGGTGGAGACGACCAGAACGTTTTGAGTGAAATTAGGGCAAACTATGTCGCCCTCAGTTTCTGTGGGGGCTAGAGCAGCCGCCATCACCAAGGCTTGAGCCAGCCTGATTTGGCTTATCTTCTTGACATCCAACCCGCCCCTTGGGCAGACGGTAATTCTTATGTGCTCCCTCGGTAGTCTGGGGAGCCTGGACGAGGCTGCGAGACGCTGCAGCACGCCTTTCGGGGCAGCCGTGCGGCAGCCACCCTTCGAGCCCACGTGGGATATCTTGCTCGTTGAAACTGGCGTTTCTTGCCGAGCTGTCTTGTTCTTGCCTAAGGCTGTGGTCCACCCTGGGCTGTTGTCCTCTCCTTCCACCATTTTTACTTCGGGCATAATTCCCCCCTTCGTCGCGTTAGGCCTAAGCCTACCCGCGCTTAGCGTCGCCGCGGCGTGCTCGCCACAAAAAGTTCCACAACTTGCGCATAAGGGCCACTCACCGAAAGAAGTGCTCAGAAGAATCCGAGTCGAATGGCGTGCATTGCAGCGATAGGTGACACAAAAAGCAGACTGAAAACATTTACGAAGGTGGGAGCCGATCTGTCCGCGTCCGCACTCGCTCGCTGCCAACGAGCGTCACCTGTGGAGAGGATGCGTCTGGCTTTCTCTGAAATTCTAGCCTTCGCAAAATGCAAATGGCTGTTTTGCGGTCGCTGATTATTATGTATGCTCATTTGCCGTCGGAGGCGTGCGCAATTGCAAATTCTTCGGCCGTTATTATGACTCGGGTGCGTGATAAGGCCGTAATTTCGGGAGTACCGTTTCCATCTACAACTGCCGATACGGCCGCTCCATGTTTTGCGCCTGACGCGTCGACGTAGGCTACTCTCTCGGCTGTCTGGTTTTCTATATTTTTGGCGTTGGTTTTTGCTCTGTGCTCTCTGCGCTCTTTGTTGTTTATCGGGTGCATGTCTCTCGGTATACGTGCGATGAATAAACACTTCCTCGTGTCTTAGGGAATGTCTGTTTTACACGACCTCTGTCTGGTTGGAGGCCTATCCACCCGAGGATGGTTGTCCCCGTTTTTGTCTGTCTCAGTCTTCCTAGCTGCAATTCTTCCCGCCTCAATTAGTTCCTGCCATCTACTGTGGATTCCCATTCCTTCCAGCTTTTCTGTTAAAGTGGATATGGGGAGTCCTGGTGCTCGGTTCACGCATTTCCTAATTATTACGTCGATTCTGTCGCGCTCTATTTTCAAAATGTTTTGAAAGGGTGTGGCGTATCAAATGCGACTAATGATGTAAACTTGGGTCATCTGTAGGAGGCTGCGCTATTTGAGGTCGTGTCCTCTGAGCGAGATTGGTTGAATATGCTCCTGACCTGTGCCGCATAGTTTTCTGATTTCCTAATTCTTTTCGTGGTCTGTCCATTGGCTTGATTGAAGATTCCCAGGATCTTTATTTCTTCTGCTGACGGTATGAGACTGTTTTCTACCATAAATTTAATGTCTACGTCTTTCTTTTTTCTCGGGTGATAGATGAAAAATTCTGATTTTTCTGGGGAACAGGATCGACCTCTGTCTGCAGCGTATTTAACCACCACGTCTGCGGCAGTTTGCAACTTCTGCACTACCTCCGCGTCGCTGCCCTTATTGATCCAAAGCTTTATGTCATCAGCGTACATGCTGATCTTTAAGCCCTGAATTCGATTTAATGGTGGGGCAGTGCTCTCATTGCTATGTTGAACGGACACGGGGATAGAAAGGAGCCCGGAGGGGTGCCCTTGTTCCCTAGTTTGGTTGTGGCGGATTCAATGTCCTGGAATTCCTTACTTATCTCTCTGTTTGATAGAAAGTCTTTGATGTAGTTGTAGTTTTCTCGCCAACTGTGATTTCCTGAAATCCAGCGAGTATTGCGTTGTATTCTACGTTATCAATGGCTATGGTAAGGTCTAGGCCTAGGATGGCCTCTATATCGTTGGTGCTTTGATCAAGGATGTCACTTCTAAGCCGGAGCATACCTTGTGTGCAGAGGCCCGGTCTGAAACCTACCATTTCGTGTGGCTAGAGGTCCTCTTTTTCCATGTGTTTGGTTAGTCTCGTCTGCTGCCGCCTGCCAGGGTGGCTGGGTGGGCACGCTGCCTGTGCAGTGTGAGGAACGCAGTCAAAGCAGGTTTCTGCAGTTGGACACGAACGCCACCTACATAAAAGCGAGGTTGAGATGTTCACTTACGCAGGGAGCGAGTTGTGCGCCTTTCCTGTCGAGAAAATGAACGGCCTGTACAACGTTGTCAACCCCAATGAACCCAATGAAAGGCGGCGGCTCATCTGTTTAGTTTGGTATTTGAGGAAACGAAACGCGACAGCAACTGTTGCACCTACCTTAGTGGACACCCGAATCGCGCCGCAAGGAAAGGGATAAAGGAGAGAGAGACAGAGGAAAGGAAGAAACACGAAATTCAAAATCGGCTTTTACGAAAGGAGCGGCGCGGCGAAGCGGCGGAACACCTGTGGCTCGGTGCAACTTGTGGCGCATGCGCAGTAGTGGCTAGCGATGCTTACCAGAAATGCGCCGCTGACTAGCCTAGTGCCCACTCAACCGCGGGCAACCCCTTTGTTAGGGGCCGTGTGCGCTAGTACGCGAAGCTGCCGACGTGTGGAGTGCGCAGCCTGGGGTGGAGCAGACGATGCGGGAGGAGCAGTTGCACGCAGCGCAATAAGCTTTGCGCAGTTCTGCTACTGTGTATACTCCTCGTCTTTTAGTAATACATTCATTATATGAGGACAATATAGTGAAAGTGATAACCTGCTAAGTTCTTTTTGTTAAGGCGTGTGCAGACGTACTTAATAAAAGCTGGTCATCAAGCAAATCCTGAAAGCGGCGGCCGGGCATACATTTAGAATGTTGCTGCAGTACGAGTTGAAATGCTCAGTTTCCGGCTTTAACGACGATAATTATTTGTGGGCTGCTTTGTACAAAACACGCATTCTAAGCAGAACTCCTACGTCTATCGATCGATATATAAGCAGAAACATTAAGCATTTTTCTGAGCGATGAGTAAATGGAAACATTTTACCATCGCAATAAAATAGAACATACGCGCACATGCACAAAATCGTTTTCACAACTTTAAGAGCTTTCTAGAGAGAGGCTTTGATTTGAACGGCTGCACTCCGTCGTTCTTCCACCACATTTATGGCATAGTTCGCAAAAACCTGCAGGAAAAAACTTGGAGAAGGCGAATTTGAGAAGTTGGCCGTGAAGCAAGCAAGCTCTTACTCCATGTTCCATGCTCTCCAAGAGCGTCAACTCCATTTGTCACTGCATCTTGCAGGGTTTTGCTAAAAACCTCCTTTTGTTCATGAACACCTTGACGTAGTTCTTCAGTGCGTACAGTACGTCCACAAACTATGTTGAAGGATAAGATGCCTCCTCTGTCCTGATGACGGATCAAACTGTCACTGAGCGCAGAGGCTGGTCGCATAAGAAGAGCGCAGCTGCTGCAGTTTATTTTTTTAACAACGCGAGCCAATTAAGTATCCTCTATTTTTTCTGTGCCTGCTCGAAGGCTGTGGAAGCGCGTCTCACTCTGCCGTGTTTCTCCGCGGGGCGGCGCTGCCAGGCCTGGGTGGATGGGCGTGCGCGGGATGTCTGGAGTATTTGCGGCCTGCTGCATGGGCTTCGGTGGCCGCATACTAAACATGCGCCTTGCATGTTTCGTAAAGAACGAACTTGTCCTAAGCAAATTTTTGGCGACAACAAAGTGGAACGCTCTTTTCTTTCATACCTTTTAGTCCGGAAAATAAACGCCAATTAATTGTGATTGTGTAAGAAGCGCTGAGTGCCTCGACACCAAATTTTTGCTTGTGTGTTTTCTTGTTTCAAATTTTTAAAGTGGTTCTCTCGAAGCCAATCGTTTGCTCACATGCCTCCCAGTGTTCTGACCTGTACTTTAACAGGGAACGTAGCGCAGTGGAACAAACTAGCCGATTGACTTCGAGGGAGCATGCATTGTGCTCACTGCCGAGAAATCAACACATCGCTGCCAATGCCACCACAAAGAAAACGCCACTCTGCCTTATGTCCGAAGTCTCAGCGAAAGCATCGCCCAAATCCTGAGAAAAGGGGATCTTTAGGTTGCGCACAAGCCTACAAACACGGCTGCGCTTCGCTACGTGTTCCGAAAATCGGCCACAGCGAGTACGAGCCCAAGGCATTATCCACAAAATTCCTTGCGCCGGCTGCGACACAAACTAAACCAAAAATCTAAGAGAAAGAATTCTGCAACAAAGAGACGACGTCGGCAACTACGCAAGGAAGTGCAGTATTCCGAAGTCTCAAACCACAGAGCCAGTTTCGACGAAACTAGCATACTTGGAACTGAAACAAATTAACGAAAACGCTCTTACTCGTATTCTGACACATTCAAACGACCCTGAAGAACATGAACAGCTCCAAGGAGAACCTCCTCCATCTATAAGAACAAGAACTTCGCTCCGCGGCAGCTGCCCCCCCAAAAAAAGTCGCCTTGGACAATAAACATACAGTCCAACATCATAGAAACGAAAGTCAAGCACTTGAAGCGCTGAAAAGCACACGTAAACCTGCAGTCACACAACCCAGAAACGCGAATTACTTTTCACCGGAGGCGAAAATTTGGTTCCTGGAAGACCTTTTCAAGACACATAAAATGTTGGTGCCAGCGCCAGACACTGCAGCACTTGCGATGGTAGGCGGATACTTAATTGGCTCGCGTTGTTCTAGAAAAAAATGGACTGCAGCAGCTGCACTCTTCTTATGCTACCAGCCTCTGCGCCCAGTGGCAGTTTGATCCGTCGCCAGGACAGAAGAGGCATTTTATCCTTCAACATAGTTTTTGTACGTTCTGTACGCCCTGAGGAACTATGCCGATGTGTTGCTGAACAAAAGGATGTTTCCTGACCCTGCCAGTTGCAGTGAACAATGCAGTTGCCGCTCTTGCAGAACATGGAACATGAAGTAAGAACGTGCTTGCTTCAGGACCAACTTCTCAAATTTGCCTGCAACAACTTGTCCGGCCTAGAAAAACTGTGCACAGCGTGCAACCGCTCCTCCCGCATCATCTGCTCCATGCAGGGCTGCGCATGCCACACGTCGGAAGCTTCCCGTACTACGGCGAACGCCCCTAACAAAGGGATTCCCCGCGGTTTAGTGGGCACAAGGCTAGTCAGCAGCGCATTTCTTGTAATCGTCGCTAGCCAGTACTGCGCATGCGCCACTCGTTACACCGAGCCACAGTATATGGCCGCTATGGTAAGTCCCGCCGCGGTGGCTCAGATGTTAGAGCACCCGGCTACTGATCCGGAGTACTCGGGTACGAACCCAACCGCGGCGGCCGCGTTTCGATGGAGGCGAAACTCAAAGGCGTCCGTGTGCTGTGGTACGAGAAAAAATAGGGGAGGCTATGGCCGCTATGGTATGACCCGCCGCGGTGACTCAGGGATTATGGCGCTCGGCTACTGATCCGGAGTACTCGAGTACGAACCCGACAGCGGCGGCCGCGTTTCGATAGAGGCGAAACTCAAAGGCTCCAGTGTTCGGTGCGATGTCACTGCACATTAAAAAAGCCCAGGTGGGTGGAACAGTTCCGAACCCCTCCACTGCGACACCTCTTTCTTCTTCTTTTCTTTCAGTTCCTGCTTTATTCCTTACCTTACGGTATGGTTTGAGTGTCCGCCGAGAATATCAGACAGATACTGCGTCAATTCCTTTCTCCAAAAACCTATTTTCAGTTTTGAATTTCCTAGAGTAGCTTTCGCTATAAAACGAGACCGGAGAGTATTGTGGGCGTTGTCCTCAGTCCAGGACTGAAGTGGCTTCCGCCGACCCTTTGGTGATGGCGACTAGCGCCTCCTGGTCTTCCAGGGTGCCGCCGGGCAGCGTCACCTCCCACTGCTTCAGCGCCGCGTTGTGCGGCTTTAAGTGTTTCGAAGAAAACACCAGTCGAGTGCTACCAGAGACAAGTCTTAAACTGATTTTGAAACAAATTTTTACAGCTTAACTTACCGGCTTATCGCATTCTTCCGAAGCTCTATTTATGCAGAGAATAGGTACAGCTAGGTATAGGTGGAGCACCAGGAGCTGAAGTTTAGATAAAGGCTGGTAGAGAGAGAGAGAGAGAGAGAGAAGTTGTTGCCAGGAAGAAAGAAAAGGAAAGTGCACAGGCCTGCCCACTGGCTCAAGCCGAGCCACAATCGCTACCACGTGCATATAGTAGGAGAGTTGAAAGATGGGATAGAAAGACAGGATAGTAAAAACGCACTAAAGACAAGGCCGATCCCGGAGGCAGTGCAACACCGGGCCAACCGGTGGCGGGAGTGAACCAACCTTCAAACTCTCCACCACATTTTCCAAAAATAAGTCCAATTGAAACCGTAACAGATACTCTACGCGGTCCGGACAATCGTCTCGCTGGTAATGTATCGTACATCTAAAGCAATACTATGTCATATGACACACTAAAGCGCATCGGATAGAGTTTTGCTTTAATTCAGAATATTAACGAGCGATTGAAAGAACATGGCACGCACGCATTATGTGAGCTTCTTTTTCGAAAGCGCTCCAGGGTACAATCTAAAAGTGCAATTTTATGCATAACTAAACACCAAATCAGAATCACAAGTTACAAGTGTGAACTGAAATGGTTGTCAAGAGAGAAAATTGCTGATGGTTTAGCTTTCAATCAATAAATCAATCAATCAATGAGCATTTGTTTCACCAACAAAGTGTACAGGTGGTGAAAAAGGGAGGCGGAGAAAAGTTGCAAGTTTCGCAGCTTGACAAAAGCCCCGTCCGCCCCTCGAGCAGCGACAGGCTATAGTACATGTAAGAAAAAACGCGCATGCACACACACTAATAACAAAATAAATAAAAACATGTATTCGATGCTAATCAAGAGTTACAAAGACAGAAATACCACTCAGATCTATAATTTGTGATAACATATGTTGAACAGAAAACTGTGATGAAATAGTACATGGTTATCAAATATGTAAATCTTGGAAGGCAGATGCATGCAGTACACAAGAGACACAGAAAAACACGATTGCACTTGCAATTGAATATCTCATTCATTTTTGTCTAGTAAAATGTGATGCATATTACCTATAAGAATAATTCTGTAAGGCACCGATTATTTAGTGAAAATACATCGATACCAAGTTGATCAAAGTAGTTTATTAGTTTAGGTAGAGTACAACTTGCCCGTTGCCGACCGTACTCTGTGCGTGAGAATGGTTCTTTCGACACCGTCCGTCTCCCCGAGCGCAGTCGTCAGCGCTTCCCGTCTGGACCTTCGAGGAGTGTGGATGTCTCCTGCCTCTCCTCTCGAGACGTGTTCGTTCCCGTCGACGACTACGTCTCGCCTCCGCCGCGCCCGGCGCGCCCTCCTGCCCGCCCTTTGGACGATCGCAAGGAGCACCGAGCGCGGCCAGCGCCGTACGGCGCACCTCCCAAGGAGCTACTAGGCCCGCCCCGTCGACCTGTCGCCCGCGTAGGGGCCCCCGTCGCCCTACTCCTCGTAGGCCTACTCGCCCGGCGGCCGCTTCGGCGGCCGGGTAACCCTCGCCCGCCGGGGAGAGCCTTTTCGGGCCGTCGTCGTCAGCTGCAGCGGCGGCGGCCCATATTTCCCGTAAACCCCCCAGCAGCCGGCGCACCTGATGACGTTGGCGGCGGCTTGTTCGCCACCTTGACGCCTGTTGTGCCGCCCTGGACGTGAGCGCGGTTTCCCTGCTGCCCTCCGCCTTCCCCTCGCGCACTGGTGCGTGAGGGGCCCCGACGCGCCGTCTTCATGGCGGTATCCAGCGTTTCTTCCCCCTGCTGCTGTCCTGAAGCAGCCCCCGGCGGTACGGCCAGGGACCGCATCCTGAGATCCTGGACACGGCCGCCGGTCCTTGTGCGCCAGCCCGCTGACGCCCTGCTGTCATCACAGCCCCCTGCGCGCCGCCGGCAACGGCGGTTCTCAGCGCACCCCTCGCCGCGCTGCCTCCCAGCAGTCTACCCGCGGTCTTCACCGGCCACCCATCGGTGGCTCTCTGCAGGCAGCCTCGGCTGTCTTGCAGCCTTCGCCTGCCCCGGTCGGTTTTCCGGCTGCTCCGGGGTGTACGGCTCCTTGCCTCCGGCAAGCCCCCGACGTGCGCGCGCCACTCCCAGCGCGCGCCGTTCATCTTCCCCTCCCCAGTTGTGGCTGCTGCTGCTGCTCGCGGGGGACCTGCCTTCCTGGACACCACGGACAGCGCGCGTTGCAAGCGGACATCCCCATCCCCCGCTCCAAGCTGTGGCCCCGCGATATGGGTGGCAGAAATCGAGCACATTCCCCCCCCCCCCCCCCCCCCCCCACGTAGCCACAAGAAGAAGAGAATGGTATTTGCCATGGGGGTTGGCGTCTATATGGGTACACGCAGTGGGAGCGTTTGAGGTTGGCATTTGCTAAAAATGAGTCCAGTTTTCCATGGACTGCACTTTTATAGCATCTTAGTAGTTTGTTACTATACACGTCTGCCACTTTAAGTATTTTAAGTGTCTGAAAAAATCCTTCCGTATTGTTCAAGAAAATGTGCATTTTGTACGGCTCGTACTGCTTTCTTTTCTAAAATAGTCAATTTATGCAGGTTTTGAGACTTCGTATTTCCCCAAACTGACACACAGTAACAGAGATGAGAATGGAAAAGAGAATGGTATATGAGTTTTTTATGCCGACAGGAAGTGAATGCCGGGTTCTGTTAATTAAGCACGCCAACTGATTTGGGAATTCTCGTACACATAGCGTTAATATGTTCATTGCAGAACATGTTTTCTGAGAAAATTACTCCTAAAGTTATAGCGTGTTTTTCGACTGTGATTGAGTAGGGGCCTGAAGTAATGTTTCCAGCAACTTTTGTTTGAGAACCTGCTGCACGAAAAACAACACATTTTGTTTTAGATTCATTTAGTACTAGGTTATTCTTTACAGACCAATCTTGAAAGCTACAACACACAGAGCTTGCCTGTCTTAAAATGCTTCCCAAATCCTTTCATTCCACGTATATGGGGCAGTCGTCTGCATAGATAAAGAACTTACAGGTTTTACTGATTGCTACAATATCATTTAAATAATAAACAAAGTACCGGGCCAAGGATGCTACCTTGCGGCACACCAGATTTTATCGGTCGGTTACTCGATTTCTCTTCATGTATTTGGACAAACTGTCTGCGTCTGCGCAAATAAGACTTAATTAAGTTTAATGGTGTTCCACGGACACCGTACGACTCGAGTTTACAAAAAAGTAGTTTATGATTTACGCAATCAAAAGCCTTGCTGAAATCTAAAATTATACCTAGCGTCATGAGTCATTTTTCAAAATTATCTAGGATCATATCTTTTTGTAGCAAGAGAGCAATCTCAGTACAGCGTTTTTTTTCTAAATCCATACTGACAGTCAGTAATTAGGTCTTGTTTTTGCAAAAAACTGTGTATACGGACATTAATTATTTTTTCCAGGCCTTTAGAAAATATGAGCAATATAGATATTGGGCGATAGTTATTTAGGCTGTTTTTATCACCTCTTTTATGAATAACGACGACCTTCGCTATCTGCATCTGTTACGGAAAAACACCAGTGGAAAGGGCAGCATTGAAAATATGTGTTAACACAGGCGAAATTAAATCTATTACATATTTCACAGGCCCAATTTCTATGCTGCCGCATCTTGACAATGGCTAATTTTGAAGCCATTAAAATTTTACAGACTTCATGGATGGAAGTGGGTGCAAAGAATATTGATTTTTGAACAACTGGAATGCTTGAAGCAGTATCTAAGTCATTGTTTCTGTTCCCTAATTCAACAAAAAAGTCATTTAATCTATCTGTCAGTTTTACCCAATTTATTGTTTTGCCATCGATAGTCAGACTGTCCATATGTCTGCCTCCAGATTTTCAATTTAGCATTTCGTTTAACTTCCGTCACATGGCGTCACTTCTTTTTATGCTATTCTTATTGAAAATGCGATGATAGTACTCACTCTTGGCTTTCTGCTTCTTCTTTTTTATTTTATTTCGAAGGGTTTTAAAATCCATCCCTTTCCTCGTGTCACGGGTTTGCAGGAAGGACTGATACAGTTTATTTTTTTTATTTTAATTAGCTTAACAAGGTGCCTTGAGATCCACGGTTTACGTGATTTCTTATACTTTCGCTGCGTTTGAACAGGGAAAGACTGACTATATATTATTTTTAACGTAGCTACAAAATTTTCGTATGCCTCATTTGCATCACTGACGACCATAATTCTGCACCAATTTGTTCCGGCTATTTCTTTTCTGAAACTTTCTAGCGTACTTGGCGTTATCAGACGATGCTTATAATTTTAGTTTTCACTAGGCAGGGGCACAATATGCTGTTTCACAGATAAAAATAAGGGCAAATGATCGCTGATATCCGAGTTTATCGTACCGGATACTGTATCCTCGGCAGACACATTTGTAATAAATGTGTTGAGTAATGATAATGTTAACGCGGTAATACGCGTGGGTGAGGTGACAGTACTAAAGAAACCATTACACTCAAGTATAGATGTGAAGGTTGAGGAAGGCTTTGAGTCTTTCAAAAGATCTATGTTGAAATCTCCACCGTTTGTGAGGTTGCGTCCAGCATCATTTGCAAAGGAAAGAAAGCTATCAGTGAAGTAAAAAAAGCTGAAAGATTTCCACAGAGAGGACGATGGACAACTGCGAATAAGTTGTTGCGTTCTTTGAGGCACAGCACTTCGTAATTTTCTGTTATCATACTATAATCGGCAACTCTTACACAGCCTGGTATAAGTGTTTGAATTGAGATACCGCCACCTCTGCTTAGCTGACGGTTTAGACAGAAATGATCGTAGCCGGGAAATATTAGGTACTCTGCGTCATTTGTGTACCAGGTTTCAGTCAGCATAATGATATTGAAATCAAAGCTGCATGATTCTATTAGTAAGGATATGTCATCTCGTTTCGATTGAACTGAACGCGCGTTTAAATGCAGCAAGCTTAAACATTTATTTGTTTGTGGACCGATTGTATTAATAATATCTTCAGGCAAAACACAGTTTCCAGACATGTCACACGCAGACCGGCACTCTGAATAAAAAGGCTAAGAAATACTCGGTCTATGGCGAATCATCGGCGCAGATCTTGCTGATGTCGCTTTCTCTGATGATAGGAATGATAGGCGAAGTTTCTGTCCTTTCCGGCGCGCAAAAATGCTACCATTACTCACCCACACGAACTTCCAGTCGGCTCGCGTTTCTGTGCGATAGTCCTTCCCAGAAGCCGCTTCATTTGAGGGCAGAGGTGCTCGTTAACGAAAATAGGCGACTCATTTGTCATGCCAAGCACAGAATCGGTTATCCGTTTCTTGCGAACCTTTTCGAGGACTTTGTCCCGTTTTTCGCGGCGCTGGAATTGCACTATTATGTTCTGGTTAATCCTAGTCGTAAGCGAAAACTGCACCTCCCTGGCTACGTTTGTGGCCGAGCGACTGGCGGTCTGCACGGCACGCGTCGCATCGAACACACAAAGCGTTAGGCTGCATCCATCAAAGTGCACCGGCGTTTTATGCAGAACCCACCTTGATGCCCTGCGCCCTGCGCCCGATGCCCGTATGATGTGCAATATCAGTGCACGTTAAAGATCCCCATGTTGCGGAAATTATTCCGGAGCCCTGCACTAGGGCACCTCATTTTTCCTTTCTTTCACTTTGTCCTTAATCACTCCATTACGGCGCGGCTCGAGTGTCCACCGAGATAAGTGAGATAGTTACCGCGACATTTCCTTTCCTGAGAAAAAAAATAAAAATAATAATTGGTTTTGGGGGGAAGAAAATGGCGCAGTATTCGTTTCAAATATCCTTCGACACCTGAACCGCGCCGTAAGGGTAGGGATAAAGGAGAGAGTGAAAGAAGAAAGGAAGAGAGAGTTGGAGGACTTCCGAATAATTTCGACCACCTGAGGATATTTAACGTGCACTGACATCGCACAGCACACGGCAACCAGAAAAAACAAATAAAAACTCGTTTTGGGAAAAACCGAATCGCGCTGTATCTGTCTTACAGATTGGCTCACACCTGTACCACGTATTAAGGGAAGGAATAAAGGAGGAACAAAAGAGAAGAAAGGAAGAAAGAGGTGCCATAGTTGAGGGACCTGGAGATTGATGGTTAATAATAATAATAATAATTGGTTTTTGGGGGGGAAAGGAAATGGCGCAGTATCTGTCTCATATATCGTTGGACACCTGAACCGCGCCGTAAGGGAAGGGATAAAGGAGGGAGTGAAAGAAGAAAGGAAGAAGAGGTGCCGTAGTAGAGGGCTCCGGAATAATTTCGACCACCTGGGGATCTTTAACGTGCACTGACATCGCACAGCACACGGGCGCCTTAGCGTTTTTCCTCCATAAAAACGCAGCCGCCGCGGTCGAGATTGATGGTTGGAAACAGCTTTTGAGACAAAAAATCTTCGGAAATCAGACACCATAGATGCTGTCTCTTGGAGGCAGATACAGACGAACTGATTTCCAAACCTCCGTAGACTACATCTTATACACGCAGAATTAAACTCCGGCGCCAGTTCCTGGTGCTAGCCCCGCCCTACACTCTTCCACATATCGTGGTGATGTGGGGCAAAACCAAACACTCTACAGACGGAAAACACGTCTTTGGAGCGGTTAGAGGCGCTGCTCACTGGCGATAGCCTGGAGGACCAACGGGCCTTCATACAACATGTCCACAGGGCAGCTTAATCCAGTAAAGTCCTGGAAGGAGGACCCCATCCATAAGCTCGCATAACTCCCCTTCAATTTAATACTGTTTTTCTTCCTACTTCTTCCAGGGTGGTCCCTTATTGGTCCAAGGGTCCACGGGTTTGGGCTTCACGTAAAGCCCGATCGGCCAGCCATATTTGGCCGGTGGTTTGAACGATCCGTAAAGCAGCCTGTCAGGAAGAGTGAGTGCGTTTGGAGATGGGGGCACTGCCTCTGTGGAAGGACATTCCCACAGGTACGCACTAAACAATTTCTCACCCTTAAGAGGGTAAGTGAGCGGTCCCCAGACGAACACCCTTTTCCAATTGTTCGGTGCTAAATAAGGGTGCAGAAATCAGCAACCTTAAGGAAGGGTGCACTTCATGTTTCTTTAGAGGATGTAATGGTTGCACCCTCATTAAAGGGTACTATTTTTCCATAACACCTCTACTAACGCATGTTTTAAGGGTGCTCCACACTGATCCACCCATGAAGAAAAAGCCTTGGTCTTATGCACGCCCTCTAAACTTTCATGCTGTGCACCCTTCCTGAAGAGTGCTGATCTGTGCACTCTTTTTAGCACCCAAAATAGTGTTCGCCTGGGGACAGCTGATTTTCTCCCCTAAGGGTGAGAATTTGTTTAGTGTGTAGTGAAAAGGTGGATTTGGGCACGTCCCTTGTGTTAAAATGAGGGTGGAAGCTGGGGGGAAAGCACGAGAGACGGTACGGTTATATAAAGCAGCCCATTTGTAGTGTACGCTTGTGGCGCTGGAAACGGGCGACAAGGTACAGTGAGGTAGTGGCAATGCCGTGCGGCTGAGTTTGTAGAATGTCATGATTTGACATGTAGAAAAAACCGATGTGGCCTCTTGGAAGGGTTTGGGTGCCTAATCGTCCAAGGTGCGGGAGGGGATTTCTCGGGCCAGCCCATGAATGCACTCATTACCGGGGATCGAGGCATGTCCAGGGATCCACGACACAGTAAGAGCTCGGCCGAGAGCGATGGCGGTGGCAAGAGTATGATGTGTGACCGCTACTGCTGCTGCTCCTGATAGGAAGAAAAGGAAAGTGCATGGGCGGGCCTACTGGCTCAAGCCGAGCCACGCTTGCTGCCGCGTACTGAAAGTAGTGTAGTAGAAAACATTTATTCCAAAAAGGTAGGATATAGAGGCGAAAATACAGATTTTGGGTGGAGTCCTTACTTAAGGACCCCAATATCCACCGCCGTTCCTCTTGCTTGGGATATCAGCTTTCGCTGCATGCCAAGTCAGAGCTTAGCAGGGCAGACTCCCACTGCTCCTCGGGGTGATGTTTGTCTAGTTCAAGGGGCTTGGGACCGGACCAGCCCCATGTTACATGACATGTTGTTGGAATTCCGCCACACCAGAGGCAGATTCTGTCATACCTTTCGGAGAAAATGATGTGGTATTGTGTAGGTTAGGAAAGGTGTTCGTCTGTAGTTGTCGCCATTCCTTCGCCTCTGCCGCCGTTAGCTTACGGTGTGGTGGGGGATAGACTTGTCTTTGTGTTCGGAGAAGGAGGAGGTGCTCGCGATACGTAGAGGGGAGAGGGGTGAGGTCGGGGAGGTTAGTCGCTCGGTTATTATATCCTCGAGCTAGACTGTCCGTGTCCTCGTTTCCCTCGAGCCCCTCGTGCCCTGGAGTCCAAGTGATTTGGTGCTTGCATGTGGAATTTTGAACTTGTGATGTAGTCAGAATGGGAGCGAAGGAGTGTGGAAGACTGCCAGAGGGGAAGAGGGGACACGCCGACTGAGGGTCGGTAATAATTTTTAGCATTTTTCCTGTGGCATCGCCGTGCTGGATGGTGAGGGCAATTGCAGCAGTTTCGGCTACTGTGTGAGAGCAGTTTCGTAGGGAGGCGCTGGCGATTTCCTTGAAATTGGTGTCCAAGACGACCCCCACCGCGTTTGTAGAAGCGGGGTATATGGCTGCATCGACGTATACAGCATTTCGTGCCTGTCGATGTGTGCGGTGCAGTGAGTCAACTCGCGCCTTTCGTCGTACCTTTTGTGAGTCCGAGTGCATGTTCTTCGGGAGTGGAGTTACATACACCCGAGTTAGCAGAGTTGAGGGTAGGTCTCGGTTGTCCTGGACGGTGCGTATGTCTGCCGGGCAACCCACGCTTTCCAAGTTTGCGCGCCCAGCTTTCGTGGTTAAGAGGCGTTCCTTTTGCGATGCTAGGACGGCTTCTCGAATTTCTTCTATTGTGTTGGTCAGTCCCAGGTCCTCGACGTGGCAGCTGGTCGTGTACATCGGGAGGCCTAACGCATGTTTGTAGGCGGTACGGATGATGGCGTAGCTTTGTCTCGCTCATTCCGCAGAAGTGGTAGGAATGGGAGACCGTGTGACAGGCGGCTCATAACTAGAGCCTGTATCAGTCGAATTGTATCCTCCTCTCTCATGCCTTTTCTGTTGCGGGTGATGCGCCGAGTCATGCGGGAGATCTGGAGGGCAGTTGTCCGGAGACACTGTAACGTGTGGTTGGCTTTCCTGTCGCTCTGACGCCAAAGGCCCAGGATGCGGATAAGAGGGACTTCCTTTATTCTCGTACCTTCGAGGTAAACCTCGATGTCATTGGGAGATTTGTAGGCATAGCCCTGAATGCGGATAATTTCGGATTTGTCGGGTGGGCAGCGGAGGCCGCAATTTGCTCCTTGTCTTTCTACGCAATTGACTGCCTCTTTTAGGGTGTTTTCATTGTCGGCAAGGAAACCCCAGGCGGACGAGATGGTAATATCATCGGCGTAGATAGTATAGCCAATGCCTTCAATAGCCGCGAGTGCTTTTGCCATGTGGATCATAACTATATCGAAGAGGAGTGAAAGCAGGAAAGTTTATGGATAGGAAAGAAACAATAGAATGAAAAGGCGTGCGCTGCTATGCCCCGGGCCAATCCCGGAGGCACGGCAATACCGGGCCGTAACCGCTCGGCCGCGAGTGGTGGCTGTGGCAAAAGTATGATGTGTGGCCAGGCGTCACCACGCCCTTTATGTAGTTTTGGTTTGCGGTTCAGGTGTCCGCCGATACGTGACAGATACTGCGGCATTTCCCTTCCCCCAATATTGCTTTCTCTTTTTTGGGGTAAAGGAAAATGCCACAGTATCTGTCTCACATCTCGGTGGATACCTGAACCACGCAGTAATGGAAGGAGAAAGTAGGGAGAGAAAGAAGAAAGAGGTGCCATAGTGGAGGGACCCAGAAACATTTCCACAACATGGGGATCTTTAACGTGCACTGACGTCACGCAGCACACGAACGCTCAGCCGCCTGGTTGCTGCGCGAAGTGAGTGCCGGTTAAATATCCCCAGGAGGTCTAAATTCTTCCGTAGCCCTCCACTACGGCATCTCTTTCTACCTTTCTTCTTTCTCTCCCTCTTTTATCTCTTCCCTTAGGGAGCGCTTCAGGTGCTCAACTATATATGAGACAGATACTGCGTCATTTCCTTTCTCATAAAACCAATTATTATTATTAATATTATCTTTAATATGCGCTGACATCGCACAGCACATGCGCGGCTTTCCCTTTCGCCTCCATCGAAACGCGGGCGCCGCGGTGGCGCTGGAACCCGGGATCTTCGGATAATTAGCCGAGCGCCGTTACCACTGAGCCACAGCGAGGGGTCCCCAAAAAACAATTTTCAATTTTCAACCTGACCGCTGCTGCCGCGTTCTAATGCGGCGAAATGTAAAAGCTGCCGCGTAACGGTACGCCCTACGGCTGCGGTTGTACCCCCTAAATCGTTTACAGCAAAGCTATGACAGCTGTTGCTGTAAAAGCGCAGTAACTGTGCCACGGCTCTGGGGGCACTAAAGCCGCACTGGAAGAAAATCGGGAGCGTGCTCAAAAATTTGCCAGAGACACATAAGATGCTTTCCTGTGGGAATGCAACATCGTTACTCTCAATGGGTATTTTGACAACCGGCCCCACACACACAACCTCGCGTGTGACAACACGCAGAACAGTGTACGACATCAGTCGTATTCAACGTAGTGCTGTGCACGTGATTTTATTGCTTAATTATGAAGTAATCATGTGAGCAACCTGTACACATTTCTTATTGCGTTAATAGTCTCTGAATATCTCGTCTCTCCCTATTATCTCTTCCGGTCCATTCATCACTTTCATTTCACTTCGCCATTCTGCCTGCTATCCTTTATTTTCGCTGCCCCAGCTAAAGCGCTTCAGTATCGATGACAGATGCCGGGGCTAGCGAAAATCTTACTCTTCCTATTAGGAGCGTGAGCTCTTATTCATCACGTATCGAGATTTCGTGGGGTCTACAACTATCTTTGATCACAGAGCCATATGTGGCAGCAACTACTCATCAAGTTTCGAGATATCGTGAGGTCTCCTTCCAACGACGTTAGATCAAAGCGCCATCTATGGCTGCAACTAGAAAACAGCTCATCTCGGATGGATGGATGGATGGATGGATGGATGGATGGATGGATGGATGGATGGATGGATGGATGGATGGATGGATGGATGGATGGATGGATGGACGGACGGACGGACGGACGGACGGACGGACGGACGGACGGACGGACGGATGGGTGCTTGGGTGGGTGGGTGGGTGGGTGGGTGGGTGGGTGGGTGGATGAATGGATGTATGGATGGATGGATGGATGGATGGGTGGGTGGGTGGGTGGGTGGGTGGGTGGATTACCACATTCTCCTAAGTCAACGACATGACACTGATACAACCCCACAGTACATTGTCGCTCTTATCCAGCGCCACATGGCAACAATTGCAGAGGGGCTGCTCTATGTCACCTTACTATCTCTCACTTTCACCCCAGCTTCCCTCCTAATTGTAACACCTGTGGCGTGCCCAGATCTACACTTTTCCACTACCTTTGGGAATTTCCTTCCCCACAGGCAGTACCCAGCCGGCCGGCCAGAAATGGCTGGCGGATCGGGCTTTATATGAACCACAAGCCCGTGTACTCCTGGACCAGCAGGGGACCACCCTGGAAGATTTCCTTCTTTTCGTCTAATAAGAGTTGTTTCCATCCATTCATCCGTTCTTCAGCTAAGTGGGCCGCTTGAGTGGGCACGAGAACAGTGACATCGGCATGTCAGCAATGCTTTGTTTCTTCACTGTGCAGGCTGTGCTGGCTGTGCTTGCGCTCGGCATATCAACTTCGCCGGCTGCAGGCACTGACTCGACGTTTTTCTCTGGTGCGGAGGTTGCATGTTCTGGGCTTGTGTTCACCGACAGCTTCAGCTTTTAATCCGGCCAGGCTTTTCTGCTCATCTAATCGCTCGTCCACACCCGTCCAGCGTCGTCGACAATGGCATCGCCACCCACACTGGATTTAAAACAACACTCTAAATTTCCCTTCAGTGGGCACGGGAACAGCGGCATCGGCATGCCTCCAATGCTTCGTTTCTTCGCCGTGCGGGTTTAAGTGCACAATTATTTGCACTCTAGGAAATGCGACTATAGCTGTTTACTTCTGTTCCCGTGCCCACGGGTGTGTCTTGATGTTGCTTGAGAATGTGTTTCAATGATTTTCCTGCTTTCCCGCTCTGGTGACATTAAATATAACTTGGGCCCTACAACTCACTCCCTTGACATAGACAACCTGCCAGACAATTCATCTGAACAAATGAAAGTTATGTTTAAGCTGCTCAACGATTTACGTTCTCGTACGTTGCAAAGCTCAAACGGTCAGGTCAAATTAGCAGCTGGTTTAAAATACATTAGGAGTAGTCAGAAGAACATTGAATCAAAGTTAGCTGGCATGTGCAAGAGGCTTGATGAACTCGAGGAAAAGGCAAAAAAATTCGACGACGTGGATCAGAAGCTTTCATCTTTAAAGAAATCTGCAGAAGACCAACGTATTCTAAATGATTTGCTGCAGCCTCGCCTTGATGAAGGCGAAGATAGATCGCGACGTGAAAATTTAATATTTATGGGTATACCCGAAGCGGAACAGACTAGTGCAGATACTGAATCTAAACTCCGGGAGGCCTTGACTAAGGTTGTCAAAGTATGCTCTTTGAGTTCAACTCAACGTGCACATCCCCTGGGCGCTTTTTCAGATGCGAACTGTCTACGAATCATAGCTTAATTTCGGGACACTAAAATGAAAGACAAGATATTAGCCCTCCGTAACCAATTTAAAACATATAACGTCACTCTCAGTGAAGATTTCTCACCTGCTACGCGCCAGGTTCTAAAGAAACTTTTTGAATTCGGATATCATCACGCTGTCCCTCGCTCTTTTAAGATACGATATAACAAGCTGCACATCAATAAAAAAGCTTCATGCATAACCCTTCAACAGACACTGTTGAAGAAATAGTGGCACATGGCGAATCATCTGCATTGGAATCTTCTGCATTGGATTCCGTAGCTGGACCTTCCGCTGCACCGTAGGGAAGAACCGCGGGGGGTAGTGAACAGTTGTCATCGTCGATATCAGTTCTTTATACTAACGTCAGGAGCCTACCTAACAAGAACACTTCTTTATCTTCCGCCGTCGACACATGCTCAGCTGACATTGTAGCGCGAAAGGAAACACCGGCTCCCAGCGCATGTGTCAGATTCCGAAGTCTTCCACAACGTGCATTGCTGTTTGGTATATCGTTGCGATAGAACAGCTCTACGTGGCGGCTTTACTTTACTTGCCAATTCAAAAGACATTCCCTTTTCATGTATCCAAGTCTTCAGCAAACTAGAACTAATTTTTGCGTCAATAGTGATAGGTCGTCTCAAATTGGTTATTGGCGTCTGTTACCGTTCTCCTTCTTATTCGCCTACATTCACTAACGAACTTCACGACGCTATAAATCTTGTTCGCGCACGATTTCCATCATCACCGCTTTTTCTACTTGGGGGCTTTACCTTCCCAACTATTTTATGGACTGCTCAGCCACCTTTTTCATCTCCCCCTTCGCATCAAGCTAAAGAATTCTTAGAACTATGCACCGCGCTTTCACTAACACAGTTAGTTACAAAAGCCGCTAGGACGGTAAATAACGCTTCGAACACTCTAGATCTAATTCTAGCAACTAATCCAGCGTTAGCTACTGACGTAATATATTTTCTAGGCATCAGCGATCACGTTCTCCTTAATTTTTGCATTTTATATACCACGTTAAAAATTGAATAAAATAAAAAAAAATCATTGTAAATTGCAAACGCGCGAACTCTACCGCTACTAACAATGAATCGGGCACATTTGTTGGTAACTTTATTGCAAACTCAGACTACTGCTCTGTCGAGGATGACTAGATATCATTCTAAACTTAGTTTCACGAACTAACTGATAAGTATAACCCAAAGCGCTTCGTCACCTCTAATCCAAAAGCACCACGGCACAACTTTCGCATCAGGCGATTATCTAACAAAAAAAAAACGTCTATGCCGCCGCGCGATGCTTTCACCATCTAATGCGCGATGGACGAAGTACAAGTCTGCTTCCGACGGCTAAGTCAAAACGATGAAATTTACAAAGAATAACTTTTTGTCTGCCACATTACCGACTATTTTGAAAATCAGTGTTAAAAACTTTTCCCGCGTTATACGCCCTGCGAACGACCCAATAATTAGACTACAAGACGCTTCCGGTAAACCTATCCCCAATGATCTTTGTGCTTCCGTGCTGAATGACACATTCGTTGAAAGCTGTTCCTCCATTTCAAGCGTTAATCTCCCTTTCATACCGCACCACAGGTTCCCGACAATGTCACCTATAACTGTCGATCCACCTGGTGTATCGAAAATAATTGAGGCTTTAAAATTATTCTTCCCCTGATTCCGATGAGATTAGCGCTAAATTCCTAAAAAAATACTTGTGCTTATGGTTCAGTTATACTAACCAAACTTTTTCATCAGTCACTCGACACAGCAAACCTTCCTAGCGACTGGAGTGCTTACCACAAGTCCGGTGATAAGCAATCCCCTCAAATCTTTCGTCCCATTTCGCTCACAAGCACATGCTCTAAATTACTAGAACATATCATTTTCACGAATGTCTTTACCTTTCTCGATGAGAATTCATTTTTCACGCCTGCGCATCATGGTTTTCGTCAAACATACTCCTGTGAAACTCAATTACTTGCCTTTACTGATAAGCATTTCTTTTTAAATTTTCCAAACTCTTTGATAAAATATGCCATAAATTGCTGCTACATAAACTGAGCCACATTAATCTCGATCCTAACTTCTTCCAATAGAATAAATCTTTCCTTCTAAACCGTTGGCATTTTGTGCATGCTAATTACATTAATTCACCGATTGCTAACGTGCTACCTGCTGTTCCACAGGGATCGGCCCTTGAACCATTCCTAGTCCTAATCTATTTAATTAACTTCCTTATAACATATCTTCTAACATTCAGCTTTTTGCTGACGATTATGTAGTATCTCGGGAAATAAATAACGTCAACGATACTGACACACTCCAGTCAGACCTTGATTTGGTGTCAAACTGGTGCACTACATGTAATATGGAATTAAACACCAGTAAATGTAAAGCTTTGCGTGTTTCCCGGATATCTAACGCTCTTCCTTGATGTTATCTTGATGGCACTCTTCTTGATTGGGTAAAAACATACAAGTACCTAGGAATTGTTATCACCCAAAACTTAACATGCTCTATTCATATTGATTACGTGATTTATAACGCTAACCGCATGTTAGGATACCTACGTCGCAATTTCTCTGCCGCTCCCTCATCCCTCAAACTTTTACTCTATAAAACACCCGCACTTCCTAAACTAGAATGCGCAGCATCAATATGGAACACTACGCATGGAAACCTCATATATTCCTTGGAATTTGTCCAAAACAATTCCCTTCGCTTCATTCTTTCAAATTAGAACCGTGCGGCAAGCATCAGTCCCATGAAATCTAAAGTGTCACTCCCACCGTTACAATCTCGCCGCAAAATGTTTCGCCTAACACTATTTCACAAGCTGCATCATGACGTTGCGCTTCACAACAATTTCATGTTACCCCTCGAATACATTTCACGTCGCATCGATGACCGCCGCAAGTTTGGCATCCCAACATGCCACACCAAATCTTCATTTCAGTCATATCTTCCCCGCACATTTGTGGAATGGAACCGCCTTCTACCCGATATTGCAGGCATTGCTGATAATGAAACCTTTCACGACGCTGTAGCTAATATTGTTTATTCTGAAGAAAGGTGATTGTGAGTATATCTGCTTCCACTCTATTGTGTACGTTGTTTTTATACTATTTACGTTTTCTGGATGATGTTACTTGTTTTATTCTGGAGGGAATTTATTTTGTAATATCTATTTTCACTGTATTCAATACATTCTTTTTTATTCTAATTAATCATCTCCCCAGTGTAATGCCTTTGGCCCTGAGGGTCCTTAAATAAACAAATAACGAGAGTGTGATGTCATCTGCATAAGCGGTACATCGGTACCTGGCAGATCCTGACCTCTAATAAGTGAGTGGCGACTAACTTCCAAGAGAAAAGGCTCTAGTGCTAAGACAAACAAAAGGGGAGTGCGCACAACCTAGACGCACGCCGCGGCCAACATCAAATGCGGTACTTTCGCAGCCATCGAGGAACAGAGTCCTTGAAACATCTGTGCACATCTCTTTAATTTGAAGCACGAAAGAAGAAGGGAACTTGAAAGCCTTCAGTGTACCATAAATGTACTCATGCTCAAAAACTCTACTACCTTCTATTGATAGAGGGAAACAAGAAAGCATTGTGCGCACCGCCGTATAGTATACTTTAAGATACCTCGCGTTACGGAAAATAAAATATGTATTTTACGACCCTGGATGGTGAAAACCTGGTTGTAGTAAATCAAGGACGGAAGGAGAGCCCGTAGACGGCGAATGAGTAATTTTGCTAATACTTTGTATTCTGAATTTAGTAGGGTGATAGGGAGCCAATCTGCCGTATATGTCGACAAAGGAAAATTTTTAGCAATAATAACACTGCGGCCTTTTTTAAATGATTCAGGAAAGACTTGCTGAATGAAGCAGATTTTTAACACATCAGAGAAAATCGAGCCTAAAATATACCAGAATTGCAGATGGAGCTCCACAGAAAATCCATCTCGCCCAGGCGCTAAGCCTCGTTTCGTGGAGTCTAACACCTCCTTGATTTAAACTTGTTGGCAGAGCCATAAGTCCATCATGAAGTTCGGCGGCAACCTGTAGCAAGCCTCCAAAAAATGGATGTGCGGAAACTTCATAGCGATCAACCAGAAGAAGCGGCTGAGCAATATCCCGGAAATGGCCGAAAAACGCACTGAAATTCCTGCCAACTGGGAAGGCCACAGCCCTGGCGGCAGATTTAAAAGCAGGGGCTCCTTGAGGACACAGCAGCTTCCGGCGCGAAAACCGAAGCACCTCAGAATGAGCAGTTGGACTGCGTCGACAATGCCATGCAGCCGCTGTCAAAGAGGAGGCACGTGAAAGATACTTTAGACGCTCCGAAAAACCCTTTTTCCAAGCCCACATAAGCGATGCAGGCGAAGGGGTGCGTTGAGCAATACGCGGCTTCGCCGCCACTACGCGCACGGGCCAGAAGCGGCGCATTGGGGACACCACTGCTCCTTCAGGTGGTCCCAGTCACCAGACATGGCCCCGACAACCGAAAACCGCATGGCCCGCGTTAGCCTTTCTCTCGTGTTGGTGTCGTGTAGGATGCGCACATACAAACACCACGGTCTCTTAGGAGACATTGCAGGGGCCGGAACCGCGAGAGACTGGAGAAAGGGGCGATGATCTGATATGTATGCCGGAGAGTATTTATTTGTTTATTTATTTTAACCTCAAGGTCTGGGGCATTACAGAGGGGATCGCATTGTCTCTACGTTAGCTGCAAACAGTGACCTCAAAAGGCATGTCGCATTATACGCTTTGTCTAACTGCTCGACGACAATCCACGACGCCAAGTCAACACAAAGACGCCGACATACAGGAACTTCTAAGCGTCTGTGGGCATGATCTTTAAAGAGTCAGTTTACCAAATTAAATTGCGCAGGTCCATAGATGCAAAGAATTCTCAGGTGAAGTGTGTTAAACGTGCAGTCGAACGCCAGCACGCGTCCAGGCGCATCGTAGGTAACATGATGGTCTTCCAGGAGGATGCGATTCAAAACACGAACGCCAACGCCCCTAGAACGCGCGCTGGCGCACGAAAACAAAGCATCGACGCCAAACCTACGCTTAAATAGCAACAAGTCGCTGAGCCGAAAAGAAATTTGTTTCTTGCAGGCTGAGGATACTGCAATCCAAAGAACAAGCGAAAGCGACCACTTCTTCCTAATTCATAACATTGCGGCACCCCTGCACGTTAAGACCGATAATGCTAAAGGTAGTAATTTCAGAAATCAAAAATAAAACGAGCAGTCGCGATGTTTAGACACTACAAAGCGCGCCGCGAACGGGGTCACACCGCCTCACTTTTTTCGTAGTGTACGAGAGAAGGCCCGAGGCCTCCTTGGCCGACCAGCAGATGTGTCCGAGTCTGTAGTCGACGCATGTGGGCGCTTTATGCTCGACCTCAAAACGACCATCTCAACATCCGAAGACTGGGTAGTAGAAGTGTTAGCGCTAATCCTCGATGTAGAAGAGGTAGGCGACTGCAAAGTTTCTGTATCAGGAGACGGCCTTCGCTCCTACCCAGGCGAAATATCTGTGCCGACACTAGTCTCCATGAGGAAGGAGAAGTCGAAGGAGATGGTGGCCTTGGCCCTCGCCCATGTGCGATGAAAGTCACGTCAATGACGAGGTTGACCGAAGAAGATGAGACCGACAAGCTGCTCTCTTCGCCATCGACATCTGATATGCTGGTGTCCTTGGTCAAAAATTGGCGCAAGGCTTAGCTCTGTTATGGCACGATATACGTAGCAAGAGGTACATTTCTCTCTCTGAGCTGGTTGTGGGTACTGTATTTAGCAAGAAGAGACATTGGGCTGCATCTGGGCAGCTATGCGCAGCGTATTACGCCCGGCAGCCTGACATCTCCGTTTGGCAGGCCATTGCTTTATCTGTGCGGGAGTCTACCCTGCTCTCTCCGCCTTCTTACTCTCATTATCTCCTTGTTGAGTAGCCGACTGCCAAGCTACCACCTCAGGATCGGAAAAGTTAATCTTCTCTTGTCTATACAACCGTTTAGCACCGGCTGGACTCTATTTCTCTGCATCCATGCGGAACGTTGGGCTACAGCCACCCTTTATATCTCCGCATTTTATACGAAATGATGCACATGTGACGCGCGGTTCGGGTGATTGAGCGGCGTGCGGCGAGGCGGCGATGAAGCGCGCGGCGCACCTGCAGGGTCTCTGTGCTTACCATTTTATCGGCGCATCCCCAAAATTTCTAGTCCGCATAACGTCACGCGTGGCTCCAACAGTGGAATGGGCGCACGGCCGCTGCGACCGCGAAGCGCTCGCCGCACCTGCAGCCCTCTCTGGTTGCCGTAGTAACGGCGCACGCCCACGACTGTCTCCCCTGACTCAGCGAAATTCTCGACTGGTAGCCCAGTCTAGGTTCTCGCTTCGAAACGCAACGCTGGCGTAGGCCTTCCACGCGGGATTCATGACCGGCTTGACCGCAGCATCAGATTTGCAGGGGCCAAATGAGCTCGACCTCCGCAGTGGCAGGCACACTTGCAAAGGCTCGCAATCACAGATTAGGAACCTTTACTGTCGGCGGCGCAAAGAGGAGCCGTTCACAGGACCCCGAAGTGTTCAGTCCATTCACAACCTCGACAAACACGCTGCATGTCTTTATAATCGCATATCACGCGGTGGCCAGCGCATGGATATAGTTAGGCACGGGTGACTACGGCCTCATTTAAGATCAGACGTACCGTGTCCCGCTGGTGACAGTAGGACAAGACCCCATGATGCTTCGTCTCATATGCAGCACCGTGCCATAAGACCAGAGAGCCTTGGCTAGGGTATCACTTGTTGTGGATTGTTGGTGATTTAGCAACTGGCAGTTTCCATAGATAGCCATACTGATACACACATAGTAGTACGCATTTTTTCATTTTTTAGACATTTTGCGTTGTTCGAAACGACAATAAAGGCGCTCACAAAAAACAGTATATATTTAAAAGAGCTTCGGTGATATTTACAACTGTATAATTGCTCTTTGTATACGGAGATATGAAAAAAAAATCCGGTCTCAAATTGCACAAAAAAACGGCAGATAATTTCAGGAAGCCAAACTGAAATACGATAGGATAGGATAGGATACACTTTATTGCTCTAACAAAGGTCTACCTGTCAGGCAGAGATCTCCATCTTCAAGCAGATGTCTCCCTCCGTCTTGCAGAGGTCGATGGCACTATTTCAGGGCAGCGCTGAGTTTGGCCGCTCTCTAGGCATGGATGACCAATCCTCTTTGAAGGATTGGGTTGCCGCTAGAGAGCACACTCTCTCACTGCACCGCACTCGAATTTTCTGAGCCATGGAATGCTTTATTTCTGTAACATTCCCAAGCAATATGGTATAGGGTTGGTGTTGCACCGCGCCATGGGCAGATGTCCCTGTCATGATTGGGGAACATTTTGCTAAAGGTTTACACGTGTAAATTGGGGAAGGTTCCGGTTTGAAGCTTCCGCCAGTAAACTTCGTGTTGATTTAACCCTTCGTTTGCTTTCTATATCGGTGTGTTCTTGTATCCATAAAATGGTGTGTCTAATGTGATCTTTGAGTAGGACTGCGCGGAGGAGGATTTGGAGCGCTTTAATTATGACGTCTTCTGCCGTTAATGTAGCTACGGCATGCCTCTTTTGAATCTGTGAGAAATGTTACGGAATTATTCGCGCGATAACCCTCCGCGGCCGCTAGAGCAACAGCCATTTCCTCTCCCTCGGTTACCGTGGAGTCCGGTGCCGACGCGCAAGTGATCTCCTTATAGTCTGAACCGATTACTGTCGCGACGACTTTTTGCTCCGCGATTCCCCATCTCCCGGGGTACATCGCCTCGTCAGTATGGACCGTGTTCGCCTTGAATAATAATAATAATAATTGGTTTTGGGGGAAAGGAAATGGCGCAGTATCTGTCTCATATATTGTTGGACGCCTGAACCGTGCCGAAAGGGAAGGGATAAAGGAAGGAGTGAAAGATGAAAGGAAGAAGAGGTGCCGTAGTGGAGGGCTCCGGAATAATTTCGACCACGTGGGGATCTTTAACGTGCACTGACATCGCACAGCAGACGGGCGCCTGAGCGTTTTTCCTCCATAAAAACGCAGCCGCCGCGGTCGGGTTCGAACCCGGGAACTCCGGATCAGTAGTCGAGCGCCCTAACCACTGAGCCACCGCGGCGGGTGTTCGCCTTGAAGCCAAGCATTTTTCTACATGTCTCACTCCAGCGTTTATGGGGAATTTTTTTTTTCGGGAAAGAAAATGGCGCAATGTGAGACAGGCCTCATTTCTTTTTCTTAAAACCAACTTTCATTTTCTTCCCTTAGGACACAATTCGTGTGTCCACGGCGATATGTGCCAGGCGTAAAATCCTTTCCTTAAAACCAACTTTCACTTAACTTTCCTTCAATTAAGGTGCGGTTGGGGTGTCCACCGATATATGTGAGACAGGCGTCATTTCCTTTCTTTAAACCAACTGTATTTCACTTTCTCTTACGGCGCGATTCGGGTGTCCAACCAGATATGGAGAAAGGCGCAATTTCCTTTCCTTAACAATGATAATAATAATAATTGGTTTTGGGGGAAAGGAAATGGCGCAGTATCAGTCTCATATATCGTTGGACACCTGAATGGCGCCGTAAGGGAAGGCAGAAGGGAGGGAGTGAAAGAAGAAAAGAAGAAGAGGTGCCGTAGTGGAGGGCTCCGGAATAATTTCGACCACCTGGGGATCTTTAACGTGCACTGACATCGCACAGCACACGGGCGACTTAGCGTTTTTCCTCCATAAAAACGCAGCCGCCGCGGTCGGGTTCGAACCCGGGAACTCCGGATCAGTAGTCGAGCGCCGTAACCACTGAGCCACCACGGCGGGGCACCAATTATCATTTTAATTTTCTTTACGGGCGCGGTTCGGGTGTCTACCGAGATATGTGACACAGCTTAATTTTATTCTTTGACCTCTAGCTTCATTCAAGTTCAAACTTGCGGCGCAGCTCACGGCTCGAAATTCCGGCATAGCGATTCTCTTCCCTCGATAAGAACAGTCGCCTGGGTGGCCTGAAGGCAGAGTGGAGCATTGCGGCGCTTTCCCTGCCAGTAATAAGGCAGGATGCATCAACGATTGTAGCCATGGCGGCTTAACTGCACACTTGGTGATTGCGTCCACCGAAGTCCTCTACTTAGTAAACTTCCCATCCAGCTACGGATGCCGTCGAATCGACTATATCCGCTGGACTAGCACCCTCAGGGAGGACGAAGGACAAGGCGATGACTTCCTGGCCTTGCGGGGCTATGATCTAGAGCCTCTCGCCGATGTGGCGGGGCTCCTTGTCACTGGCGGTATCTGTTCCTGAACCGTACTTGTCGTTTCAGATCACGCAGTTGTTGCAACCGCGCCTCCTTTCTTTAAATCTTCCTCTCCTCTCTCATCAACTCTCTGACTGCCTGCACATGGCAGCGATTGTGGCTCAGCTTGAGCCAGTGGACAAATCTGTGCACTTTTTATTTTTTCAGGAGCAACAACTCTGGGACGGCGACGTCAAAGGCAGCGGCATTTGTAGGTGGCTGGATCACGATTTTGAGCCGCCCGGCAGCCGAAGGACACCCGAACAAAAGAGCACGACCAGAGGTCGAACACATTCCACCGACGTAAGCCGGCGGCCGGAACATACACCGAAGCAAAGGCCAGGAGATGCCACCAGGAGGCTTATTTTAACAGGGTGAATAACCATCCTCGACTGTTTGAAAACAATTCATATCCATATGTACACATGCCAGGTGGCGGTGGTGGAAACTTTATTACATACAGGGGAGTTTAGGACGCGCAGGACTTTGGGCCCACACACAGCCCAGCTGCGCTCAAACATTCATGTCCCGGAGACTCATAACGCTGGCAGCCCGGCCTGTGGCGATGGCTTGCTTGGTCAAGTCCTCGGAGCGCAGTGGGGTCTCCCAAGCCTCCCAAGTGGTAAGGTGCTCTAGGCCCCGCGGGGAGGATCCGCCAGGCAGAGGAAAAGGATATGATCGAGAGTGGCTTTGGGGTGGTGCCAGAGGGTACAGGAGCGGTTTGTGTGGACTTGGTGATAGCGCGAGCGTATATAAGTGGAGGGTAAGGTGCGTGTTTGTAGCCACCTCCAAAGTGTCTGATGATAACTGTCATGGGAAGGATGGGGTGGGGGGTACAGCCGACGCTCGGCTTTGCAGGCCTGCGTCAGTTCACTGAAGGAATGCATGCGCTCCCGTGAGAACACAAGATCGGAGGCCGCCGGTGCCCGGTTGAGAGAACCTCGGGCTAAAGCGTTGGCAGCCTCAATTCCGGGATTCTCGGGGTGGGCAGGCACCCATATGAGCTCCATGTGGCGGGCGGGTGTGCGGCGAGGGAGTTCAATATGCGAAATGTAGAGACGTGAACTCTCCCGCGGGCGAAATTTAGTACGGCAGTTTTAGAGTCAGATAGTGTATACCGGGCCTCCGTGCGCGTGATGGCTAGGGCAATAGCGGCCTCTTCAGCCTCCTCCGAAGTGGCAATGGGAGATTATGTAAAGGATAGCAATCGGTTGTAGGGAGGGGTTCGTGATGGCTACAACCGCGTCCTCGCCCATCCATGCAGTATCCACCCAAACGGCATCCGGTTCCATGCCATAGTGTTTGTGGAGCGCCCGTGCACAAGCTCAGCGGCGGGGTTCGTGATAGGTGGGCTGCATATTTCGTGGGAGAGGCTTAAGTAGTTCGCGGTGAATGTGGTGGGAGACCGGGAGCTGTGTGGAATCCGTGGCTGGTATCCTGATGCCGAGGGTGTGTAGGATGTGTCTGCCGGTGGTGGTTCTCGCGAGACGTATGTATTGTGTCTGTCGGTGGGCCTCGATAAGCTAACTTATCGTGTTGTGTAGGCCTAGCTGGAGGAGTTTTTCGGTTGAGGTATTTAGGGGTAGGTGTAATGCTGACTTAAATGCTGTTCGGATCATGGCATCCAGGGTGGAGATCTCTGTGGCATGGAGTTTCAGGAAGGGGAGCGTGAAGAAAGCGGCTGAGGACGAAGGCATGAATGAGACGACATAGGTCACGCTCCTTCAAGCCCCGGTGGTGTCCAGAAACTCTACGGATTGTGGGATATCGACTCCGCCGTCTGCTTGAGTTTCTGGATGGTGAGAATATTTTTCCCGTTGTTCTGGATGTGGAGGCCCAGTACCCGGAGAGTGTGTACCTCCGGGATGTCCCGGTTTTCAGTTTCACGGTTATGGGGGCTGTGGGACAGTTTCGGGTTGTGGGTCGGAGTATGGGGAACTCCGACTTCTCCGGAGAGCATGAGAGTCCGATACTCCGCGCATGTGTTTGGGTGAGGTTAGCTGCCGACTGCAGAGTATTCTCCATGTCTCCATCACTGCAATGGGAGGTCCATAGAGTGATATCATCAGCATAGACTGTATGCCGAAGGTGGGGGATAGTTTGTAGGTTGCGGGCAACGGGGATGAGTGTGACATTAAAGAGGAAAGGGGAGAGCACAGATCCCTAGGGGGTGCCAACCCCACTTAGGGTGTATGTATTGGGATTTGCGGGGACCGAAGTGAATTTCGGTCGTGCGGTTAGTAATGAATGCTTGAATATATGCGTACATAGGTTCACATATGCTCAAATGGGAGAGCGCCGCCATAATCCCCATAATCGTCCCCGCCGCGGTGGCTCAGTTGTTAGGGCGCTCGACTACTGATCCGGAGTTCCCGGGTTCGAACCCGACCGCGGCGGCTGCGTTTTTATGGAGGAAAAACGCTAAGGCGCTCGTGTGCTGTGCGATGTCAGTGCACGTTAAAGATCCCCAGGTGGTCGAAATTATTCCGGAGCCCTCCACTACGGACCTATTTGTTCCTCTCATCTTTCACTCCCTCCTTTATCCCTTCCCTTACGGCGCGGTTCAGGTGTCCAACGATATATGAGACAGATACTGCGCCATTTCCTTTCCACCAAAAACCAATTATTATTATTATTATTCATAATCGCTTTATGGTCTAGGCGATCAAAGGCCTTGGAGAGATGGAAGGCGAGGACAGCTTTTGCGAGGCCCGGAATGAGAGGGTCAAAAATATCCTGTGTGAGCTGGAGCATGGCGTCCTGGGCCAACAGGTGGGGCCGGAAGTCCACCATGCTGTGCGGATAGACGTCTTGCGCCTTCATCTGTTGGTTGAGTCGGGCGAGTGCGACATGCTCCAAAAGCTTGCCCAGACATGATGTTATTGATATGGGACGAAGATTTGAAGATGTAAGAGGTTTGTGGGTCTTGTGTAGGAGTAAAATCTTGGCGTGACGCAATCATTGCGGAAGGGTGCCCTCCTGCCAGCACGTGTTGAAGTACCCCGTGAGTTGGGCAATCGACCGATCGCCGAAATTGCGGATCATGCTATATGAGATACGGTCAACTCCTGGAGTGGAGTTAGAGCAGAGAGTCAGGAGGGCCGCTCCGACTTCAGCTTCCGTAATCTGCGCGTCGAGATTGGCATTCGGGGTGCTGGCATAGGGCGGCAGGGGGATTGAGGTACCGGGAGTTGTATGTGTTCCTAAGTACGTCGATGAGTGCGTCGGGAGAAAGGTCGGTCCTTTGTATAAGGCATGTGACGTGATGTTGTGTGGCTGTTTTGGATTGCGTAGGGTCAATTAAGTGACGGAGGAGTTGCCAACTGCGTTTGGAGGAGAGATTGCCAGCCATACTGTCGCAAATCTGTCCCCAGTTGGATCGGCAGAGCTCCTCAGAGTACTCAGTAATTTGTGTTTGCAGTGCGGCTAGCCGCTTCTTAAGGGTCCGATTGAGCTTTCGCCCTTTCCAGCGATTTAGGATGCTACGGTGCGCCTCCCATAGGTGGCTCAGGCGAGTGTCGAGGGTGGGCGTATCTGGTGTGGTTTCAAGAGTTCGAGTATGTGCGGAGACATCGTTCATGAGTGATGCCACCCACGGTTCGATGTCTGTTATGGGGGCGTCAGGAAGGGCCGCCCGTGCGGCGGGGACCGCATCCCAGTTGGTGAGTTTGTGTGTTAGGTGAAGGGTCGTTCTTTGTTTGTACGGTACTGTAACGGAGAGGATGTAATGATCGCTCCCTAATGCGTGATGTGTTGTGTTCCACGTAATACCCGCAAGGTTGGGGCTCACTGTCCAGTCCGGGCTGGTGTCTGCGCTGACACTGTTGCAAATTCTCGTGGGAGTGTTAAAGTTGTGCATTGTGAGGCGGAGCTGTTGTACCAAGGACCAGAGTCACCTTCCTCGTCCCGTGGTGGTGCGGTAGCCCGAGTCAGTATGCTGACTGTTGAAGTCCCCTCCGATAATCAATGGATGCTTGCCTGCAATACGATGGAGATCGCGCAGTAGCGTTTCCAATGAAGGCATCGGATGAGACGGTGTGTGATATATATTTGCAATAAAAATAGATGGTGTGGAGTATGAATCTGGTGTGCTTTCTGTGATCACGCAGGGCGTCTCGGAGGTGATATGATGCGTTTGGTGTGTCATGGAGCGATGTTTAAGTGTGGAAGTCCTGGGTATATTCGTTGCGTCCGAGTGAGCGGATGTGTAGCTGGGAAGTGTTGCAGGGACATGTGTGTCCTGAAGGAGGAGGATGTGGGGCGTGGGAAATGTGAGGAGGAGGAGTTGGAGGTGTGCGCGTTTGCCCCGGAAGCGGCGGCAGTTCCACTGCAGAATTGACAAGGAATTAGGTGGTCGCCCCACCATACTCTAGCACGGGTGGTGTGAGGGTAGGTTGGTTGGGTAGGGGGTTCTGTGGGGTAGGTGGGCGGGATTGATGGGGGGAGATTGGGAAGGTGCAGCGAAGGAACGACCTGCTCTATTGTTTGGAGGCAGGTGTCGTACCGTGCGAGGCTCATCTCAAGGGTATGCATCATGCGCGCAAATTCCGCTTCAATTTGTTCGAAACGTTGGGACAGGTGGTCGATGAGGTGATTAAATTTTGCCTCCAGACGCGCTGATTTCGGCAAGTTTAGCGTCCATGCTGGCCTCTAGGAATTGAAGGTTGGTTTGGATGACGGGTGGTTGCTCTGGTGTACGTTTTTTTCTTGGGTGGGGGTGAGGTTGCGGTTTGGAAGTCGGATTCTTTCATGTTTTCAGTGTGTGTTTGAGGTAGTAGCGTGGGTTGCGTGGGAGGGACTATTGGCGGAAGCGGTAGAGGTAGAGGTGGGGGTCTTGATGGGAGAGGTAAGACGACTCACCTCCTCTCGCAGGGCCTGTAGCTCCCGATCACGGGGGTCCACCTGTGTGGGCGGGGGGGTTGAGGGCCTGCTGGTAGCTTTGAGCCTGTTGCCTGCTACTCTGTCTGCCCAGGAAAGGTGTGGAGGTTGTTGGTCCTTGCGGCGACGAGACGATGAGCGAGACTTGCTAGAGCGACGAACGTTGGCGCGGTCCGCGTCTCGCTCCGGTGTGCGGGAGGTGTGCGATTGCGGTGAAGCGGGCGGTGAGCGCCTTCCCTCGCTTTGCAACCTTTAGTACCCGTCATGTGGGCGCCTCCACAGAGTATGCAGGCTGACGTGCATGTCGGGGTGTCCTCTCGGGGGTGCGGAATACCGCATCTTGAACAGTTGTGCGCACGCTGAAGGATGCACACATCCGCGTGATGCCCTGGCTTTCTACAGTTTGTGCAAGCATCCAGGTGTCCTCTATATAAAGTGCAGTTGTGGAGTCCGCCTCCGTAGGAGATGGTTCGGGGCACCAGACCCGCCCGGAAGGTGATGAGAATCAAACGGGTCTATCCCATGCGGCGTGCATCAATGATGGGGACGCCAGGGATGCCCGTGATGAGGTGTTCAAGAATCTGTGCTTGGGTTTCTTTCCAGTAGGCGTTAGTGATTACTCCTCTTACTGCACCATCCAGGGGGCGATGTAGGCGGTGACGGTGTAGGCTTGGGTTCGAATTGAGATTTGTTTGATGGCGACCAGGCGTAGCGCGTCGGCTTGATGCGGGGTACCCATTGTGCAGGTGTTGTTTAAGGGGTGGATACACAAGTTGGTGGCGTCCCGGTCTTGGAGATCCTTGGCTGCAGTTATCAGGGCCAGGCGAAGCTGGCGCGGTTGCAGCTCCCGTTGCAGCGCGGTTGCAGCTCCCGATTTTGTACGCATCCTCAGCGCCAAATTGCACTTTTGGATAGTAGCCTTGGGCACTTTCGAAAACAGAGCGTATGCATTGCGTGTGCGCCAGGTTCCTTTGAGCACATTTTAACTGTCTGGATTAAATAAAAACGTTATCCGATGCCCTTTAGTGCGTTAAATGAGACAATATAGCTTTAGAAGTGCAATGCATTAGAGCCTTTATATAACCTTCTGATCCTAAATCGATGACACACTCTTCTGTCATTCTGTAAATATCACTGGTATCGCGTTTTTACCTCGCCCACGAGCAATTCTTGTGCCTCCAAGATGCTTATGGCGCCTCTTTAATTTGCTCGCCTTACATGCTTAGCGTCATGTCTACTTGTGAATGTCAGTCTATTCAGTACACATCCCAAGGTTACTGAATAGATTGACATTCACAAGTAGACATGACTCTAAGCATGTAAGGCGTGCAAATTAAAGAGGTGCCATAAGCATCTTGGAGTAACATGAATTGCTCGTGGGCGAGGTGAAACGCGATACCAGTGATATTGACAGAATGACAGAAGAGTGTGTCATCGATTTAGGATCAGAAGGTTAGATAAAGGCTCGTAATGCATTGCACTTCTAAAGCTATACTATCTCATTTAACGCACTAAAGCGCATCGGATAACGCTTTTATTTAATGCAGACAGTTAAAGGCGCTTGAAGGAACCTGGCGCACACGCAATGCATACGCTCTGTTTTCGAAAGCGCCCAAGGCTACTATCCAAAGTGCAATTTGGCGCGGAGCTAAACACGAAATCAATATCACAAGTTATAAGATTGAAATTAAACTTGTCAAGAGAGACTACACGCAATAGGTCCAGACTCAGAAGACTCGAGACTAGCAATGCAAATTAAGGGGGAAGAAGGCAGGCCTATCCCAAGCGTCATGGGCCTGCAAACGAAATCAGGCGAATAGTATTAAAAGAGACGCTGCCATCAACTTGAAGACGTTGAAGTAACGAGTGTAGCTGTTTGGTTTAATAGAATTGATATGAATGAGATAAAAGGAAGGTACTTAAATGGAAATTGGTTTTTGGGGAAAGGAAATGGCGCAGTATCTGTCTCACATATCAGCGGACACCTGAACCGCGTCATTATGGAAGGGATAAAAGATGGAGTAAAAGAAGAAAGGAAGAAAGAGGAGCCATAGTGAAGGACTCCGTAATGAATGCCAATTTGACAGCATGGATATAAAACAGACGTCAACAATCAATCACCACTAGGATATATCAGTGACGTCCCCAATCAATTACCAATTCAATATACTAATGACATCACCAGCCAATCACAAATTGGGCTGCTATCTTGATTTATTGTAGGTGCCGCCATTTTGAATTCCTCGAACTCATAAAAGTTCATGCTGGAGGGAGGTGGTAGCAGACCCCACAAAAAATTTGGAGTGGCTTAACATGGCTAGCCCTGCAATTCAGCGAAAAAGAAGGGCGCTTGCTAAACGTCTCAGGCTCGTCCATCGTAGATTACTACTATTGGTTTTGGTGGAAAGGAGATGGCGCAGTATCTGTCTCATATATCGCTGGACACCTGAACCGCGCCATAAGGGAAGGGATCAAGGAGGTAGTGAAAGAAAGAGGTGCCGTAGCCTGTTGTCTGTTGTTGTTGCCAGGAAGAAAGAAAAGGAAAGAGCACAGGCCTGCTCACTGGCTCAAGCCGAGCCACAGTCGCTACCACGTGCAGAGAGTAGAAGAGTTGAAAGATTTCATAGAAAGACAGGATAGTAAAGACGCGCTAAAGACAAGGCCGATCCCGGAGGTAGTGCAATACCGGGCCAACCGGTGGCGGGAGTGAAACATCCTTCAAATTCTCGGTGGTGGTGGTGAAAGAATGGAAAGGATAATGCACGGGCCTGCTCACTTGCTCGAGATAACCCGCCATCGCTGCCACGTGCAGAGAGAAAAGCCTTCAAAGATTCGTGAGAAGATAGATTGAAAGAGACGGGCGTCGGAAAATCGCGTCCGCCGAAGAGACGACGCTTGTTTTATGAACAGAGACCGATGCCCTTCCATCATATATGCTCATGATATGCTCGCGTCAGCCGTTCTATAATATGGCCACATGACCACGTGGCTATGACGTGGTATCACATTGCTTTATGACACTCCCGCCGATGTCATCACGTTGCTTCACATCACCCCATCTTCATCATCATCATCAGCCTTACTACACGCACTGCAGGGCAAAGGCCTCTCTCATGTCTCTCCAATTAACCCTATGCTTTGCCAGCTGCATCCACCCTTTGCCTGCAAACTTCTTAATCTCATCCGCCCACCTAACCTTCTGCCGCCCCCTGCTACGCTTACTTTCTCTTGGAATCCACTCCGTTACCTTTAAGGATCAGCGGTTATCTTGCCTTCGCATTACATGCCCTGCCCAAGCCCATTTCTTTCTCTTGATTTCAACTAGGATGTCATTAACCCGTTTTTGTTCCCTCACCCACTCTGCCCGCTTCCGATCTCTTAACGTTACACCTATCATTCTTCTTTCCATAGCTCGCTGCGTTGTCCTTAACTTAAGCTGAACTCTTTTCGTTAGCCTCCACGTTTCTGCCCCGTAGGTGAGTACCGATAAGATTATGCTGTTGTACACTTTCCTCTTGAGGGAAATCGGTAAACTGCCACTCATGATCTGCGAGAATTTGCCATATGCGCTCCACCCACTCTTATCCTTCTAGTTATCTCCCTCTCATGATCCGGATCAGCTGTCACTACCTGCCCTAAGTAGACGTATTCCGTCACAATTTCTAAGCTCTCGCTCCCAATTGTGAACTGTTGTTCCCTTGCTAGGCTGTTGCACATTACCTTGGTTTTCTGCATGTTAATTTTTAGACCCATAGATCTGCTCTGCCTGTCTAACTCTTTGATCATGATTTGCAGTTCACCTCCTGAGTGACTCAGCAAGGCAATGTCATCAGCAAATCGCAGATTATTTAGGTATTCTCCATTTATTCTTATTCCCAACTGTTCCCAATTCAGGCCTCGAAATACCTCCTGTAAACATACGGTGAACAGCATTGGTGAGATCGTGTCTCCTTGCCTGACGCCCTTCCTTATTGGAATTTTATTGCTGACTTTATGGAGGACTATAGTTGCTGTGCAGTTGCTATATATATCTTCCAGTATTTTGACATAAAGCTCTTCTACCCCCTGATTACGCAATGCCTGTATGACCGCTGAGGTTTCCACTGAGTCGAATGCATTCTCGTAATCAATGAAAGCTATATATAGAGGTCGGTTATATACTACGCATTTCTCTATCACCTGATTGATAGAGTGAATATGATCTATTGTGGAATATCCTTTGCGAAAGCCTGCCTTATCATTTGGTTGATTAAAGTCTAACGTTGCCCTGACTCTATTAGCGATTACATTAGTAAATACTTTGTAGAAAACGGATAGTAAGCTGATCGGCCTGTAATTTTTCCAGTCCTTGGCGTCTCCCTTCTTATGAATTAAGATAATGTTTGCATTCTTGCAAGCTTCTGGTACAGTCGAGGTCATAAGGCATTGCGTATACATGGTGGCTACTTTTTCTAGCACGATGTCCCCTCCATCCTTCAACAGATCTGCTGTTACCTGATCCTCCCCAGCTGCTTTTCCCCTTTTCATTGCTTCTAAGGCTTTCTTTACTTCATCTTTCGTTACTGGCGCTATGACGCATTGCTGTGCACTGCTGTCTTTCTCATTAACGCTCTGATTACATTAGCTACTGTACAGGTCTGTGTAGAACTCTTCGGCTACGTTAACTATCTTGTCCATATTGCTAATGACATTACCCTGCTTGTCTCTTAATGCATACATCTGATTTTTACCTATGCCTAGTTTCCTCTGCACTGTCTTTAGGCTACCTCCGTTCTTTATAGCATGCTCGATTCTCTCCATATAAGACTTCCTTATGTCGGCTACCTTGCGCGTATTTATTAACTTTGATAGCTCCGTTAGTTCTATTCTATCGCTAGGGTTATATGCCCTCATGTTTTGGTGCTTCTTAATCAGATCTTTCGTCACCTGAGATAGCTTCCCGGTATCTTTTCGAACTGTCCTACCGCCTACTTCTACTGCGCACTCCGTAATTATTTATGTCAGATTATTGTGCATTGAATGAACATCAAGATCAAGAACACCAACGTACATCTCCCCATAGGGTGTACTTAAGGTGAAAGGTCAGCACAAAGTTCACCCAATGACAAAGGTCAACTAAAGGGAAGGGTCAGGTGTTTGACACTACAACTGTAGCCCCACGGCCAACGCAGTTTGGCTGAAGGTCGTTTAAGGTCATTCTCCGGCCTACGCGACGACTGCTTGACCAAGCGTAGTAAATGTTTTTGCTTTAAAATCGAGAAACGTGAATAAGAGCGTTAGTTAAGCTGTGAATTAGCTCAGCTAATCCAGGATATACAAAGCGAAAGGTGTCGTCGTTAATTCGGTTCATGGGAGTTGGCGTTGACAGTTCAAGACTCCGATGATTCTGAGTTAAAGGAAGGGTGCATAACTCGCTGCAAGGGTCAGTGAACGCCTCAATCGCGCATTGAGGTACGTGGCAGTGATTGGAGAGAGAGATGTGGGCTGCATGCATTATCGCTGACAGCGCTTTGGCAGACACGCGGCAATGCAGCAGCATGCCGCAGAGGTCATCGGATGACCAACCTCTCGCGATCAATCATTAACTGCAACCTGCCAGGGTGGCAGAGTGGGCTTGCTGCCTATACTGGGCGCGGAACACCCTCAACATTAGAGACGCCACGCCGTGTCTACTTGCCCGATACACCACAGCTTTCGCTCTCTAACCAGGCTAACCAGTAGTTAAACTGCAGCTAATTTTTATAATTAAGCTGTATAACTGTATCGTCCAAGGAAATTTCTTACAGAGGGGCTGTATAACTCTGCCATGCAAGGAAATTTTTGTGTCGGCATCAGCAAAAAGCGCCAGAAGTAAAAAAGTAGCCAACAGCATAGAAACCCTGTGTAATACTGCTCATTATAAAGTACTCATAATATAAAAAAACATTCTAAAAATGTCTAAAAATAAAACTTGATAGGATAAAAATTAAGGAATTAAAAATACAGCATATAAGTTGTATATCATATTGACCGTAGAGCAGTCGTAATAATAAATGGAATGTAAACTCTATAAAATATGAATAAAAAATTTAGAAACCAAAAATAAAAAAAATGCCATTGTCTGGTTCGAACGCGGTAACTCCAGATCGGTAGCCTAGCGCCCTAACCAGTGAGCTTTCACGGCGCGGCAATGCCGTAAGGCAAGAAAAATGAAAGGGGAATTTGTTTTCACGAAAGGAAAGGACGCCTGTCTCACATATCTCGGTGGACACCCAAGCCGAGCCGTATTGGAAGGAATGTTTCAGACGTGCCGTGCCAAGTGCAACTACACGTTCCGGCATACATTAGGTTTGCAGTTGCTTTGAAAGGGGTTGACGTCATTCGAAGTCCTTGTGTGAGTGCAAACCACGTAATGTATAATAACAGGGCCTGCTTACAATGCGAACACGTACCTGCTGCCCGCGTGAGTTTGCTGTTAAAGATTAGGTTTGAGTTTTCGGTTCGTTTTAAGCAACAAACGTGACTAAAAGCTGCACGAGAACAGCATATCTAGTTTGAAACCAGGCATACAGCACACAGCTCAAGTACATTTTACTTCTCTCTGGATTCACACTTGGTAGAGACACGTGCGTGTGTTATTTTTCAAGTAACGACGCAACGAGTAATTCGGTGTTGTTTTAAAGCTTTGCTCTCCAACCACCTTCAGAGCGTGCATTGGAGACGCAATTTTTTTTAGTGGCCTTTTTTTTTTACGACAACGACACGAAAACGCCACCGTTATCTTTAACAGCAAACACACGCGGGGAGGAGCAATGTTCTTGGAATTGTTAACAGACGCTGTTATCATACATTATGTGGTTTGCACTTGACACGAGAGCTTAGAATCACGTCAACCCCTTTCGAATCAGCTGCAAAACCTAATGTTTACTGGAACGCGTAGTTGCAATTGACGGCACCGCGCGTCGAAAATATTGCTTCCATTGCGGAAAGGTTCGGGTGTCTACCGAAATATTTGCGGCAAGCGTCATTTCCTTGCCTTAAATTGTCCAACGGGCTAGGCATCGCGCCGAAAGGACGATGGCGTTCCGTGGACCCCTTGGCAACAAAGCAACACTCTGCCGCGTCCTGCTCTTAAAGTCGAAGCTTAATAGTCCTCCAATTCTTGAAATCTTTTTTTTCTGTGGATACTTTTTATTCTTTATTTTATATAGTTTCTTATTTCACTGTTTTAATAAAAAATATATTAAACGTTTTTACATTACCACTGCTTTAAAATCAGTATGATATACGATTTATGTGCTATTGGGTACTTTTCTACTCGGAGTAGCATTCTATTTTTAGCCTGGCGTTTTTTGCTGACGACGCCGACGACACGAAAATTTTATTGGACGGTTGATGTTTGCAGCTTCGCTGTGAAAACTTCACTATCGTCTTTAAGAGCGGGACGCGACAGCGTGTTGGAGCGTTCCCAAGGGGTCAACAGAATACCATCGGCCGCTCGGCGCGACGCCTTGCCCGCTGGACAAATTAGTGAAAGGAAATGCTGCCTCTACCGCATACCGTTGTGGACACCTGAACAGCTTTAAGGCAATTAAAATAAAATTCAAAATGGTTTTAAGGAAAGGAAATGATGCCTGTCTCGATTTCTCGGTAGACACACAAGCCGGGCAGTAAGGGAAGGACTATTTCCGACGCCCGGTGCCGACAATTACAACTAGGCGTTTCTGTGAACATTGTTTGTAGCTGCTTTGGTTGTTTCGTTTTTGGCGAAAGGAAATTGCGCAGTATCTGTCTCACATCTCGGCGGATAGCTGAACCGCACCTTAAGGGAAGGCATAAACAGGGGACTGTTGGAAGAAAGGAAGAAAAAAATTATATGGATTAGCTCTGCTTATCCAGGATATACAAAGCGAAAGATTTCGGCGTACATTGTGTTCATTGGCGTTGGCGTTGACAATGTTCTAGACGGCGATGGCTTTGAGGAAAGGAGGGGCGCATAACTGGCTCCCTGTATATGCGGACGCCTCATTCGTGCTTTTGATACATGTGGCGACGGTGAGAGAGAGATGTGGCCTGAATGCATTAGCGCTAACAGCGTTGTGGCTGACATGCGCACTAAAGCAATAGCTATTCCGCAGAGCTCATTTTGTTAATCAATCTCTCGCGATCAACCATTAACTGCATGCCGCCTCCCAGTGTGGCAGGGAGGGCGTGCTACGTATGCAGTGTGCGGAACGCAATCATAACAGGCTTTTGCAGTTCGACACCAACGCCACGTACATAAAAGCCAGATTGAGGTCTCCACTGACCAACGGAGCCGGTTGCCCGCCTTTCCTTTCGTGAAAATGAACGGTCTTTGCAGAGTTGTCAACGCCAATGAACTTTATGAACGCCGTTGACTCACTTGATTTGCTTGGTTTTTGAGGAAAGGAAATGGCATATTAACCGTCTACAATATCTCGTAAGACACCCGAACCGCGCCGTAAAAGAGCGGATAAAAGAGGGAAGGAAAGAAGAAAGAGGAAACAGGAAATTGAAAGTTGGATTTTGAGGAAAGGCGCGGCGCTAAGCAGCGGCGGAACGCGTGTGGCTCGTTTACAATGTTCTAGAAGGTTTTGTAGTGGCAAAAGGGGCGCTCTTCCCGTTCGACTTTAGAAGCGGTTGCCGCGGCGCGGCGCTGGCGCCGACACCTTTAGCAGAAAGAGCGTCGTTGGTACGCGGGCAGGAGCCGTATAGGGGTGGGCCTTCTGTCAATTGCTAATAGTCGAGCAGCGCCGCGCCCATTCGTGAGCACGGGTGCGAGCGCATACGCTGCAGCAGCGAGCCGCCGTCCGGTGCGCTGTGAAGCCGGTCAATGTGAGTCAGTGCCCTGCACGCTGCTTGGAGCTCAAGTGGCCACGCTCCTGCCTCGGCTAACGCTGCGGTGTACTGCGAGTTTTTGGGCAGGCCTAGGCACACGCGCAGGGACTTGCGGTGCTGGAGCTCGAGATTCTTCCAGCACGGCTTCCGCACCGTGACGAGCGGCAGCACACAGAGCACCGCCCCCAAAGCTGCGGCATTGTATACCTGCAGCGCCGCTTAATGAGAGATGCACTAGCCTCGAGCGGTGAGCTTGTGCACGGCGGCGGTGATCCTCTTCATCTGCAGGCAGGCCTTGGTTGCCGCGGGGCGAAAGGAAAGGCGCCGGTCGATGTCCAGGCCAAGGTACCGCACCGATTTACGCCAAGAAATTGGAGTCCCGTCCAGTGACAGTGGCGCAAGCTGCGCACGCGAGCGCGAAACGCAGGCCATGGCCACCGATTAGTCCGCGCTCAGCGACAGACCAAAGCCGCGCAAGCTGGCATCGATTGCGGTCAGGGCTCCCTGAAGGCACCCCCGCACGCGGAATGCCTCGCCCGGTGGTCTCCGGCACCACAGAGCTATGTCGTCTGCATATATGGACATGTCCGTCGGGTAGTTAAAAGCAGTGACCGACCACTGCGAGAGTTCTACATTGATCGATTAATAACTGGACGCCACACTCCAGTTGCAGCCAATACAGGGCTGTGCGCGTGTGTTTTAACTCCTCTAAAATGAACTAATCACGCGCACAACCTGGGCACATTTCTTATTGTGTAAATAGCTTGTATATATTACTTCTCCCCCTATCCTCTCTTCCTGTCCCCTCACCTCTTTCATTTAATTTCTCCATTCTGCCGGCTATCCTTTAAATCCGCCGCCCCAGCTCAGGTGCTTCAGTATCGGTGGCATATGCCGCGGCTAGCAAACATCTTTTCCTTCCTTTTTACTAATATTTTAATAAAAAACATCTACCACCACCAACACAGCGCGCGCTGCGCGGCTACGAGGGGCCGACAGGGCAGTCGTGTTTTTTTTTTATTTTTGACGCGTTATTGCATAAGTATCCCATCATTTAATGCATCACCCCTTGGCTGCCAATGAAGATGCAAAAAACGAATGAATAATTATTTTAACCTTTCAAAGGGAAATCAGTGGCTGTGTTTCCATGATGGCGGCAACGGGAGGCGAGGGATGGCGGCCGCAACCTCGAAAATTTGCAAGGCGCTCCTTTCCGTCACTGGACGAATTTATTTTGTTCGCTCACAAGCGCCTAAGCGTCTTAATCTTTGCGTTGCGTTATGTGAAACCAATATATCGCTGTCTCAATGCTGCAATTTGTTCTTTTTATTTTGTCTGGAAGAGTACAATGCCCAAAATTTATTTCCCCTTTGACGTACGCCACCCCTTAGGATATCCTGGGCAATCCTTGGAATGGTAAAGCCATAACCTACTACTTTTGGCTGCAAGTTCGTTCTTTTTGAAAAATTCAACTCGCAATGTTGGTTTTTCGAAGTTTTGTTTCAAAATTTTTTCATGACGGTCAGGTGGAATATCTTCTAGACGAAATAGGACAGAGCTTGAACGATGAGTCCGCAATTACTTTTACGGTTTTACTCACTCGTTGAGGATAAAGACACAGGACACCGGATCCTTGATTTTTTCCTATGCAATAATTCTTCACCGTTCTGACTGTAGATATATTCGTGAAATTTTGTAACGCTGTTAAAATATCATGCTCTCAAGGCGTTCTTATAACACTACAATGAGATTTTACAGTTACCCTTCCATTGTTTGACATTTCAAGATTGATGGAACGGGCGGATGTAGCATCAGCTGCATTAGAGTACGACGCCCTCTATTTAACGAATTAAAGCCATTCATGCATTCATGCAAATCGCGATATAGTGCGCGATTTTCTACCCATGATGTGAGTGCTTATTCTTTGTTCAAGTTCAGGTAAATTCTTGCGCCATTAATTATAATGGGCAAACCATACTGTTTCTCGTTCCTCTAATACTCGCTTCTTAAAGCTTTGTTTTTCACTACAAATTAATTAATGCAGACCTTATAATTGAGTTTATAAAAGACTGTTTTTCAAATTTATCCGCCGCGGTAGCTGAGTGGTTATGGCGTTCGGCTGCCGGCCCGAGAGACGCGGGTTCGATCCTGGCCGCGGCGGTCGAATTTCGATGGAGGCGAAATTCTAGAGGCCCGTGTGCTGTGCGATGTCAGTGCACGTAAAAGAACCCCAGGTGGTCGAAATTTCCGGAGCCCTTCACTACGGCGTCCCTCATAGCCTGAGTCGCTTTGGGACGTTAAACACCACATAAACCATAAAGCATGTTTTTCAAATCTAAGTTTAACGTCATCGTAACCACAAGCCAAATAGACGCAATTTCAGAATTATAAAATGCAAATTTTAATGCAGTTAACAACGCAACGAGCTTCCGCTTTTAATAGAGCATTAATTTCGGGCTTGAACCTACAATCTCGGATGGGACAAATTCACTATAAAATAACAACTTTTAAGTTCACGAGGCACATATATGCACAAAACTGCCCCGTTTTCACTTTGTACTGGTGCTCAAGCGATGGAAAGAGTGATTCAAAGGTACCCTGGCGGACGCCTTAATGGGGTCACTGCAGGGACTGCGGCTGCCTGCCAGTCTTTGAGAGCTGCTCAGTGGTCACGAATAGTGGCCGCCTTACCAAAGAAATGACTGAAACCGTTGAAATTACTCCTGCCGCGTCAGCGAGCCCTCTCTCATTCTCACAGAAAGGGAAATGTCATTTCTGCCCGCGTCGGCGGAGGTAGGTCTCTAATCTCTTTGTCTCTTGTCATATTTTTATTTATTACCTTCTTTTTCCTGCTTAATGAGCACTTGCATTAATGTATTTTTTTTCGCGCTTCCCCTTTCTTTCGCCGCCGTGATGACTGATCAATGTTTGTAGTGCGCGCTCAGCTGCCAGCCCGAAAGATTCGGGTCGGATCCTGGCCACAGCGATCGCATTTAAAAGGAGGCAAAGTGCCATAAAGGCACGCGTGTACTGTGCGATGTCAGTGCACATAAAGAAAGTACCCAAGGGGTTCGAAGTTATCCAGAGTGGCTACGGCGTCCTTTGTAACCAGTAACTTGTCCCTATAACGACTCAGGTTATGATTTTGAACCCCGCGTTGAACCCCCTAAACCGATCCAAACGGTTCACTTTATATTCTCCAACACCTCCTTTCGTTCCTTTTACTCTTCGTTCACACCCTTTCATACTTGCTGTACCGTCGTTTCGTGCCATTGTCGAGTGGTTTCACCTCCATTTCATTTGCCAATATTCCTTCACCTCCTCCTCCATCTTCACTGCTCATCGCTTCTAATTGTTCGTCAACTTTGCCCCGTTCACTGGCCGCCTACTTGCTCTGCAGTGCACTTTCCCTGCCCCAGATGGTTTTTTGCTCTATGTGCCTTTGGTTGGCAACGCATCATCAGGGTGCCCCACTCAGGCGAAATGTTCGCGGTCGGCTGGGTGTGGAGTAGTACCCGCGCTTTGTAGACTTTTTGCATATGTTTATGTCGGCGACGGACGCGCTTACCCGCTTTTATTATCACAACGAGCTTAAAGCGCCTCCCGTTCCCAACGACAACGCTCAAACTCGCTGAATGCAATGACGCAGCATCGCAGACGGCCGGCTTTTCCCCTCCAGTATTCGACGGCAACGATGCGCACGGCCAACCGCTTTTTTGCTTCTGCGCCTCCCATCGAAACCAGCTTCCCTCTTGCACTACAAATCCTTCTAGAACACTGTAGCTTTGTGCTACTAGTGCTGCATGTGCTGTAGTGACTAGGGAGTGGGAGGCCGCACCTGCAGCCCTCTCTGGTTGCCGTAGTAACGGCGCACGCCCACGACTGTCTCCCCTGACTCAGCGAAATTCTCGACTGGTAGCCCAGTCTAGGTTCTCGCTTCGAAACGCAACGCTGGCGTAGGCCTTCCACGCGGGATTCATGACCGGCTTGACCGCAGCATCAGATTTGCAGGGGCCAAATGAGCTCGACCTCCGCAGTGGCAGGCACACTTGCAAAGGCTCGCAATCACAGAGTAGGAACCTTTACTGTCGGCGGCGCAAAAAGGAGCCGTGCACAGGACCCCGAAGTGTTCAGTCGACTCATAACCTCGACAAACACGCTGCATGTCTTTATAATCGCATGTCACGCGGTGGCCAGCGCATAGATATAGTTAGGCACGGGTGACTCCGGCCTCACTTAAGATCAGACGTACCGTGTCCCGCTGGTGACAGTAGGACAAGACCCCATGATGCTTCCTCTCATATGCAGCACCGTGCCATAAGAGCAGAGAGCCTTGGCTAGTGTATCACTTGCTGTGGATTGTTGGTGATTTAGCAACTGGCGGTTTCCATAAATAGCCATACTGATACGCACATAGTAATACGCATTTTTTATTTGTCAGACATTTTGCGTTTTTCGAAGCGAAATAAAGGCGCTCACAAAAGACAGTATATAATTAAAAGAGCTTCGGTGATATTTACAACTGTATAATTGTTCTGTGAATACGGAGATATGAAAAAAAATACGTTTCAAACGACGCAAAAACTCTGCAGAAAATTTCAGAAAGGCAAATTGAAATAGGATAGGATAGGATAAAACAGGATAAACTTTATTGCTCTGACAAAGTCTATTGGTTAGACCGAGGTATTCATCTTCCAGCAAATGTCTCCCTCTGTCTTGCAGAGGTCGGCGGCCCTATTTCAGGGCACCGCTGAGTTTGGCCGCTCGCTAGGCATGGATAACTAATCCCCTTTGAAGGATTGGGTTGCCGCTAGAGAGCACACTCTCTCACTACACCGCACTCGCATTTTCTGAGCCATGGAATGCTTTATTTCTGTAACATTCCCAAGCAATATGGTATAGCGTTGGCGTTGCACCCCACCATGGACAGAGTTCCCTGTCATCATTGGGGAACATTTTGCTAAAGGTTTACACGTGTGAATTGGGGAAGGTTCCGGTTGGAAGCTTCAGCCAGTAAACTTCTTGTTGATTTAACCCTTCGTTTGCTTTCTATATCAGTGTGTTGTTGTATCCATAAAATGGTGTGTCTAATGTGATCTTTGAGAAGGACTGCGCGATGGAGGATTTGGAGCGCTTTATGACGTATTCTGCTGTTAATGTAGTTACGGAATGCCTCTTTCGAATCTGTAAGAAATGTTACGGACTTATTCGTGCGATAACCCTCCGCGGCCTCTAGAGCTACAGCCATTTCCTCTTCCTCGGTTACCGTGGAGTCCCGTGCCGACGCGCAAGTGATCTCCTTATGGTCTGAGCCGATTACTGTCGCAACGAATTTTTGCTCCGTTGTTCCCCGTCTCCCGGGGTACATCGCCTCGTCCGTGTAGACCGTGTAAGCCTTGACAGCCAAGTATTTTTCTACATGTCTCGCTAGGGCGTTTTTTGAAGGGAAAAATTGTTTTTTACGGGAAAGGAAATGGCGCAATGTGACCGGCTGTCGCGCACTTACACGGTCACAACGTGCAATGATCCTCCGCGCGCGCATTGGCTGCGTGTGGCCCGGGGAACGACGGGTGCGTCACGGAATCGCGACGAGTGATGTGTGTGACGGATGCGGTGCAGTAGAAATTCTAGAACACCTGCTCCTTCGCTGCTCCGCGTTCGCCGATGCTCGTCGCGATATGCTCGCGGCCTATAGGGCGCAGGGCATACTACCAGACTCCATCAAGACGCTATTGTGGCCGCAGGGCAGTGCGCGCACTCGTGAGCGAACTTTGGTGAGCCTCTGTGCATTCCTCGAACACACGGGCTTGACGTCCCGTCTGTTCTCCGTCAGGTAGTTTCACGCAGTGACCGAACGCTCCGCGAGTTCTACCTTGAACGATTAATAACTGGACGCCCCACTCCAGTTGTAACCAACACAGTGCTGTGCGCGTGTGTGATTTAATACATCTAAAATGAACTAATCACGCGCATAACCTGAACACATTTCTTATTGTGTAAATAGTTTGTACATATTACTTCTCCCCCTATCCTCTCTTCCTCTCCCCTCACCTCTTTAATTTCATTTCTCCATTCTGCCTGCTGTCCTTTATATCCGCTGCCCCAGCTCAGGTGCTTCAGTATCGACGGCAGATGCCGGGGCTAGCAAAAATCTTTTCCTTTCTTTTTACTATTATTTTTTTAATAAAACCACTACCACCACCACCAATATGAGACAGGCCTCATTTCTTTTTCTTAAAACCAACTTTCATTTTCCTTCCCTTAGGGAACGGTTCGTGCGTCCGCCGAGACATGTGCCAGGCGTAATTTCCTTTCCTTAAAACCAGCCTTCACTTAACTTTCCTTCCATTAAGGTGCGCTTAATAATAATTATAATAATTGGTTTTTTGGGGAAAGGAAATGGCGCAGTATCTGTCTCATATATCTTTGGACACCTGAACCGCACCGTAAGGGAAGGGATAAAGGAGGGAGTGAAAGAAGAAAGGAAGAATAGGTGCTGTAGTGGAGGGCTCCGGAATAATTTCGACCACCTGGGGATCTTTAACATGCACTGACATCGCACAGCACACGGGCGCCTTAGCGTTTTTCCTCCATAAAAACACAGCCGCCGCGGTTGGGGTGTTCACAGATTTATGTGAGACAGGCGTCATTTCCTTCCTTTAAACCAGCTGTATTTCACTTTCTTTCTCTTAAGGCGCGATTCGGGTGTCCAACCAGATATGTAGAAAGGCGCAATTTCCTTTCCTTAACACCAATTTTCATTTCATTTTCTCTTACGGGCGCGGTTCGGGTGTCTATCGAGATATGTGAGACAGCGTAATTTTATTCTTTGACCTCTAGCTTCATTCAAGTTCAAACTTGCGGCGCAGCTCACGGCTCGAAATTTCGGCGTAGCGATGCTTTACCTTCCATAAGAAGAGTCGCCTGGGTGGCCTGAAGGCAGAGGGGAGCATTGCGGTGCTTTCCCTGCCAGTGATGAGGCAGGATGCATCAAGGATTGTAGCCATTGCGGCTTAACTGCAGACTTGGTAATTGCCTCCACCGAAGTCCTCTACGCAGTAAGCTTCCAATACAGCTACGGAGGCCGTCGAATCGACTACATCCGCCGGACTAGCACCCTCAGGGAGGACGAAGGACTAGGCGGTGACTTCCTGGCCATGCGGGGCTATGATCTAGAGCCTCTCGCCGATGTGGCGGGGCTCCTTGTCACTGGCCGTATCTGTTGCTAAACCGTAATCGTCGTTTCAGATCACGCAGTTGTGGCAACCGCGCCGCCTTTCTTTAAATTTTCCTCTCCTCTCTCATCAACTCTCTGACTGCCTGCACATGGCAGCGATTGTGGCTCAGCTAGAGCCAGTGGACAGGTCTGTGTACTTTTTGTTCTTTCAGGAGCAACAACTCTGGGACGACGACGTCAAATGCAACATCATTTGTAGGTGGCTGGATCACGATTTTGTGCCGCCCGCCAGCCGAAGGACACCCGAACAAAAGAGCACGACCAGAGGTCGAGCACATGCCACCGACGTAAGCCGGCGGCCGGAACATACACCGAAGCAAAGACCAGGAGATGCCACCAGGAGGCTTATTTTAACAGGGTGAATAACCGTCTCCGACTGTTTGAAAACAATTCATATCCATATGTTTACATGCCAGGTGGTGGTGCTGGAAATTTTATTACATACAGCGGAGTTTAGGACGCGCAGGTCTTTGGGCCCACGCACAGCCCCACTGTACTCAAACATTCATGTCCCGGAGGCTCATAACGCTGGCAGCCCGGCCTGTGGCGATGGCTTGCTTGGCCGAGTCCTCGAAGTGCAGTGGGGTTTCCCAAGCCTCCCAAGTGTTAAGGTGCTCCCGGCCACACGGGGAGAATCCGCAAGGCAGAGGAAAAGGATATGATCGAGAGTGGCTTTGGGGTAGTGGCAGAGGGTACAGGAGCGGTTTGTGTTGACTTGGTTATAGCGCGAGCGTATATAAGGGGAAGGTAAGGTACGTGTTTGTAGCCGCCTCCAAAGTGTCATATGATAATTGTCGTGGGAAGGATGGGGTGGGGGGCACAGCCGACGCTCGGCTTTGCAGGCCTGCGTCAGTTCACTGAAGGAATGCATGCGCTCCCGTGAGAACCCCAGATCGGAGGCCGCCGGTGCCCGGTTGAGAGAAACTCAGGCTAAAATGTTGGCAGCCTCGTTTCCGGGATTCCCGGCGTGGGCAGACACCCATATGAGCTCCATGTGGCGGGGCGGGTGTGCGGCGAGGGAGTTCAATATGCGAAATGCAGAGACGTGAACACTCCCGCGTGCGAAATTTGGTATGGCAGTTTTAGAGTCAGATAGTGTATACCGGGCCTCCGTTCGCGTACTGGCTAGGGCAATAGCGGCCTCTTCAGCCTCCTCCGAAGCGGCAATGGGAGATTATGTAGAGGATAGCAATCGGTTGTAGGGAGGGGTTCGTGATGGCTACAACCGCGTCCTCGCCCATCCATGCGGCATCAACCCAAACGGCATCCGGTTCCATGCCATAGTCTTTGTGGAGCGCCCGTGAGCAAATTCAGCGGCGGGGTTCGTGGTAGGTGGGCAGTATATTCTTAGGGAGAGGTTTAATAAGTAGTTCGCGGTGAATGTGGTGGGAGACCGGGAGCTGTGTGGGATCCGTGCCTGGTATCCTGATGCCGAGGGTGTGCAGGATGTGTCTGCCAGTGGTGGTTCTCGCGAGACGTATGTATTGTGTCTGTCGGTGGGCCTCGATAAGCTAACTTATCGTGTTGTGTAGGTCCAGCTGGAGGAGTTTTTCGGTAGAGGTATTTAGGGGTAGGTATAATGCTGACTTAAATGCTGTTCGGATCATGGCATCCGGGGTGGATATCTCTGTGGCATGGAGTTTCAGGAAGTTGAGCGTGAAGAGAAAGCGGCTGAGGACGAAGGCATCAATGAGACGACATAGGTCATGCTCCTTCAAGCCCCGGTGGTGTCCAGAAACTCTGCGGATTATGTGGGATATCGACACCGCCGTCTGCTTGAGTTTCTGGATGCTGAGAGTATTTTTCCCGTTGTACTAGATGTGGAGGCCCAGTACCCGGAGAGTGTGTACCTCCGGGATGTCCCGGGTTGCCAGTTTCACGGTTATGGGGGCTGTGGGACAGTTTGGGGTTGTGGGGCGGAGTATGAGGAACTCCGACTTCTCCGGAGAGCATGAGAGTCCGATACTCCGCGCATGTGTTTGCTTGAGGTTAGCTGATGACTGCAGAGTATTCTTCATGTCTCCATCATTGCCATGGTAGGCCCATAGACTGATATCATCAGCATAGACTATATGCCGAAGGTGGGGGATAGTTTGTAGTTTGCGGGCAAGGGGGATGAGTGTGACATTAAAGAGGAAATGGGAGAGCACAGATCCCTAGGGGGTGCCAACCCCACTAAGGGTGTATGGATGGGATGTGTGGGGACCGTAGTGAATTTCGGCCGTGCGGTTACTAAGGAATGCTTGAATATATGTGTACATAGGTTCACCTATGCTCAAAGTGGAGATCGCCGCCATGTTCGCTTTATGGTCTAGGCGATCAAAGGCCTTGGAGAGACGGAATGCGAGGACAGCTTTTGTGAGGCCCGGTATGAGGAGATCAAAAATAACCTGTGTGAGCTGGAGCATGGCGTCCAGGGCCAACAGGTGGGGACGGAAGTCCACCATGCTGTGCGGATAGAGGTCTTGCTCCTTCATCTGTTGGTTGAGTCGGGCGAGTGCGACATGCCCCAAAAGCTTGCCCAGGCATGATGTTAGTGAGATGGAACGAAGATTTGAAGATGTAAGGGGTTTGTGGGTCTTGTGTATGAATAAAATCTTAGCGTGACGCAATCATTGCGGGAGGGTGCCCTCCTGCCAGCACGTGTTGAAGTACCCTGTGAGCTGGGCAATCGACCGATCGCCGAAATTGCGGATCATGCTATATGAGGTACGGTCAACTCCTGGATTCGAGTTAGAGCAGAGAGTCAGGAGGGCCGCTCTGACTTCTGCTTCCGTAATCTCCGCGTCGAGATTGGCATTCGGGCTGCTGGCATAGGGCGGCAGGGGGATTGAGGTACCGGGTGTTGTATGTGTGTTCCTAAGTACGTCGATGAGTGCGTCGGGAGAAAGGTCGGTCCTTTGTGTAAGGCGTGTGACGTGATGTTGTGTGGCTGTTTTGGATTGGGTGGGGTCAATTAAGTGACGGAGGAGTTGCCAACTGCGTTTGGAGGAGAGATTGCCAGCCATATTGTCGCAAATCTGTCCCCAGTTGGATCGGCAGAGCTCCTCAGAGTACTCAGAAATTTGTGTTTGCAGTGCGGCTACCGCTTTTTAAGGGTCCGATTGAGATTTTGCCATTTCCAGCACTCTAGGATGCTATGGTGGGCCTCCCATAGGTGGCTCAGGCGAGTGTCGAAGGTGGGCGTATCTGGTGTGGTGTCAAGAGTTCGAATATGTGCGGAGACATCGTTCATGAGTGATGCCACCCACGGTTCGATGTCTGTTATGGGGGCGTCAGGAAGGGCCGCCCGTGCGGCGGGGACCGCATCCCAGTTGGTGAGTTTGTGTGTTAGGTGAAGGGTCGTTCTTTGTTTGTACGGTACTGTAACGGAGAGGATGTAATGATCGCTCCCTAATGCGTGATGTGTTCTGTTCCACGTTATACCCGCAAGGTTGGGGCTCAGTGTCCAGTCCGGGCTGGTGACCGCGCTGACACTGTTGCAAATTCTCGTGGGAGTGTTAAAGTTGTGCATTGTGAGGCGGAGCTGTTGTACCAAGGACCAGAGTCGCCTTCCTCGTCCCGTGGTGGTGCGGTAGCCCCAGTCAGTATGCTGACTGTTGAAGTCCCCTCCGATAATCAATGGATGCTTGCCTGCAATACGATGGAGATCGCGCAGTAGCGTTTCCAATGAAGGCATCGGATGTGACGGTGTGTGATATATATTTACAATAAAAATAGATGGTGTGGAGTATGAATCTGGTATGATTTCTGTGATCACGCAGGGCGTCTCTGAGGTGATATGATGCGTTAAGTGTGTAATGGAGCGATGTATAAGTGTGGAAGCCCTGGGTATATTCGTTGCGTCCGAGTGAGCGGATGTGTAGCTGGGAAGTGTTGCAGGGACATGTGTGCCCTGAAGGAGGAGGATGTGGGGCGTGGGAAGTGTGAGGAGGAGTTGGAGGGGTGCGCGTTTGCCCCGGAAGCGGCGGCAGTTCCACTGCAGAATTGACAAGGAATTAGGTGGTCGCCCCACCATACACTAGCACGGGTGGTGTTAGGGTAGGTGGGTTGGGTCGGGGGTTCTGTGGGGTAGGTGGGCGGGATTGATGAGGGGGATTGGGAAGGTGCAGCGAGGGAAGGACCTGCTCTATTATTTGGAGGCGGGTGTCGTACCGTGCGAGGCTCATCTCAAGGGTATGCATCATGCGCGCAAATGCCGCTTCAATTTGTTGTTCGAAACGTTGAGACAGGTGGTCGATGAGGTGGTTAAATTTTGCCTCCAGACGCGCGCTCATTTCGGCAAGTTTAGCGTATATGCGGGCCTCTAGGAATTGAAGGTTGGTTTGGGTGACGGGTGGTTGCTCTGGTGTACGTTTTTTCTTGGGTGGGGTAGAGGTTGGGGTTTGGAAGTCTGATTGTTCCATGTTTTCAGTGTGTGAGGTAGTAGCGTGGGTTGCGTGGGAGGGACTATTGGCGGAAGCGGTAGACGGGCAGAGGTGGGGGTCTTGATGGGAGAGGTAAGACGACTGACCTCTCGCTGGGCCTGTAGCTCCCGATCACGGGGGTCCACCTGTGTGGGCGGGGGGGGGGAGGTTGAGGGCTTGCTGGTAGCTTTGAGCCTGTTGCCTGCTACTCTGTCTGCCTAGGAAAGTTGTGGAGGTTGTTGGTCCTTGCGGCGACGAGACGATGAGTAGTAGTAGTAGAAAACATTTATTCCAAAAAGGTAGGATAGAGAGGCGAAAATACAGATTTTAGGTGGAGTCCTTATTTCAGGACCCCAATGTCCACCGCAGTTGATCTTGCTTGGGATATCAGCTTTCGCTGCGTCGCCAAGTCAGAGCTGAGTAGGGCAGACTCCCACTGTTCCTCGGAGTGATGTTAGTCTAGTTCGGGGGGCTTCTGACCGGAGCAGCCCCATGTTACATGATATGCTGTTGGAATTCCGCCACACCAGGGGCAGTTGCTGTCATATCTGTCGGGGAAGATGATGTGGTACTTGTGTAGGTTAGGAAAGGTGTTCGTCTGTAGTTTTCGCCATTCCTTCGCCTCAGCCGCCGTTAGCTTACGGTGTGGTGGTGGATAGACTTGTCTTTGTGTTCGGAGAAGGAGGAGGCGCTCGCCGTACATAGAGGGGAGAGGGGTGAGGTCGGGGAGATTAGTCGCTCGGTTATTATATCCTCGAGCTAGACTGTCCGCGGCCTCGTTTTCCTCGAGCCCCTCGTGCCCAGGAGTCCAAGTGATTTGGTGCTTGCATGTGGAATTTCGAACTTGTGGGGCAGTCAGAATGGGAACGACGGAGTATGGAAGTCTGCCAGAGAGGAAGAGGCGACACGCGGACTGGGAGTCGGTAATAATTTTTAAATCATTTCCCGTAGCATCGCCGTGCTGGATTGCGAGGGCAATTGCAGCAGTTTCTGCTACTGTGGGAGAGCAGTTTCGTAGGGAGGCGCTGGCGATTTCCTTGAAATTGGCGTCCAAGACGACCGCCACAGCGTTTTTTGAATCGGGGTACGTGGTTGCGTCCACGTATACAGCATTTTGTGCCTGTCGATGTGTGCAGTGCAGATAGTCCACTCGCGCCTTTTGTCGTCCATTTTGTGAGTCCGAGTGCATGTTCTTCGGGAGTGGAGCTACATACACGCGAGTTCGCAGAGTTGAGGGTAGGTCTCGGTTGTCCTGGACAGCGCGTATGTCAGCCGGAGAACCCACTCTTTCCAAGATTGCGCGTCCAGCTTTGGTGGTGAGGAGGCGTTCCTTTTGCGATGCCAGGAGGGCTACTCGAATTTCTTCTATTGTGTTGGTCAGTCCCAGGTCCTCGAGGTGGCAGTTGGCCGTGTACATCGGGAGGCCTAACGCATATTTGTAGGCGGTACGAATGATGGCATCTGCTTTGTCTCGCTCATTCCCCAGAAGTGGTAGGAATGGGAGACCATATGACAGGCGGCTCATAACTAGAGCCTGTATCAGTCGAATTGTATCCTCCTCTCTCATGCCTTTTCGGTTGCGAGTGATGCTACGAATTATGCGGGAGATCTGGAGGGCAGTTGTCCGGAGACGCTGTAACGTGTGGTTGGCTTTCCTGTCGCTCTGAAGCCAAAGGCCCAGGATGCGGATAAGAGGGACTTCCTTTATTCTCGTGCCTTCGAGGTAAACCTCGATGTCGCCGGGAGTTTTGTAGGCATAGCCCTGAATGCGGATAATTTCGGATTTGTCGGGTGCGCAGCGGAGGCCGCAATTTGCTACTTGTCTTTCTACGCAATTTACTGCCTTTTGTAGGGTGTTTTTTTGTCGGCAAGGGAACCCCAGGTGGACCAGATGGTAATATCATCAGCGTAGATAGTATAGCCGATGCCTTCAATAGCCTCGAGTGCTTTTGCCATGCCGATCATAGCTATATTGAAGAGGAGAGGAGAGATGATAGAGCCTTGGGAAGTGCCTATGTTGGGTGTCTGCTCTGTGCCGGAGCGGACATCTCCCATGCCAATCGTAGCCGTGCGGTTGCTGACAAAGTTTTTGATGTAGTTGAAGGTCTTGGGTCCCCAATCGAGGGCGTTGAGCTCTTTCAAGATGGCGTCGTGAGAAACGTTTTCAAAAGCGCCTTTCAGATGAAGTGTCATAATTAGGTGCTCTCCGCCTCTCGCGATGTTACTGAGTACTTCTTCCTTGAGAAGGAGGAAAGCGCCTTGCGTAGAAAGACCTTTTCTGAAGCCGCTCATAGTGGGTGGAAAGAGGTTGTTGTCCTCTATGTAGTTTTGGAGGCGGGTCTGGATAACGCGCTCGTATAGTCTGCCCAGGCAAGAGGTGACGGAGATGGGTCGTAATGCTTCCAGGCTTGGTGGTTTGCCTGGTTTAGGGATAGTCACGATTTCGGAGTGTTTCCACTCTGTAGGGAGTTCTCCCGCCTCCCATAGGGTGTCATTTATGTAGGTAGTGAGGACCTCGATCTGCGACTTGCCCAGGTTTCGAATCAGTATCGATGGCAGATGCCGGGGCTAGCAAAACTTTTATTCTTCCTATTAAGAGCGTGAGCTCTTGCTGATCACGTATCGAGATTTGGTGAGGTCTGCTACTACCCTTGATCACAGCGCCATCTGTGGCAGCAACTACTCATCACATTTCGAGATTTCGTGAGGTCTGCTAGCAACGTTAGATCAAAGCGCCATCTAAGGCTGCAACTAGAAAACAGCTCATCTCGGATGGATGGATGGATGGATGGATGGATGGATGGATGGATGGATGGATGGATGGATGGATGGATGGACGGACGGACGGACGGACGGACGGACGGACGGACGGACGGACGGACGGACGGACGGACGGACGGACGGACGGATGGATGGATGGATGGATGGATGGATGGATGGATGGATGGATGGATGGATGGATGGATGGATGGATGGATGGATGGATGGATGGATGGATGGATGGATGGATGGATAGATGGATGGACGTATGGACGGACGGATGGATGGATGTGGATGGATGGATGGATCTCGTGGTAATATTAATAATAACTGATTTTTTCGGGAAAGGAAATGGCGCAGTATCTGTCTCATATATCGTTGGACACCTGAACCGCGCCGTAAGGGAAGGAATAAAGGTGGGAGTGAAAGAAGAAAAGGAGAGGTGCCGTAGGGGAGGGCTCCGGATTAATTTCGACCACCTGGGGATCTTTAACACCTGACTCTATATGTCTTAGTTCGCAAAACTGCCTCCTGGCCTCTAACAACAAAGAGCTTCCCTTACAATTGTTATAGATATTTTCTTTGGCAATTTCCTGCTTCAAAATTTCGTATGTTCCCAGTGCTAATTTCGTCAGCATCCCTGTTTTCCATAGATCTCTCTGTTTCTTTAACCTTTTTCTTAACTGATAATTGCTGATTTTCCCACCTACTGCTGTCCAGATATTTGCTTGTCAATTTTCTAGTTCGGTTTCTTCATTTCGTGTCAACATTCCTTAAATACAGATATCTGAAAACTTTGCTGGCCCACTGCTTTTCCCCCATTTTTCTCAATCGCTCCTCAAATTCTATCCTTCTGCCAGCTTCTCTGCTCTCGAACGACGCCCATCCCATATCACCCTGTACATCCTGATTTGGTGTATTGCCATGGGCTCCCAAAGCTAGCCTCCCTGCGCCACGTTGTTTAGTTTCTAACCTTGCTTAAACAACTGGTCACACGCACAGGACCGCATTGCCGAAAGTCAGGCTAGAAATATCACCCCTTTCCAGATCCCTCTTACCACTTCATACCTATTGTAATTCCACAGTGCCCTATTTTTCATGACAGCTGCATTCCTACTAGCTTTATTTATTACATATTTTTCATGATCTGTCAGATACTCAGCAGCGTTTTTATCCACACCCCAAGATACTTCTACTCATCCGCTACTTCCAGCGTGAACTCCTGTATTCTATGCTAGCCGCCCTCATCATTAAATATCATGACTGCAGATCTTTCCTTACTGAACTTGTAACCGACTCTATCTCCCTCTGTACCACGTATGTCTATACACTTCTGCAAATTTTCCTCGTTGTCAGCCATTAGAACTATATTATCCGCGTATATGAGTCCCGGTAATGACTGTTTAATCCATTCTCCTTGCTTGAAGAAAGAGCAGTTGAAGCCTGGTCCGCACCTCTCTAGCTTGGTCTCCAACCCTTGCAGGTACATCACTGAGACTTGTAGCGCCATCTACAATAGCACTGCAGAAGCAACCACCTCCCGCGTGTCAGTGATGACGTCACGATCCAATATAGTGGATAGAGGTGGAACTATGTGAAGATGACGTCAGGGGACAAAATGGCGGCTATGTTTCGGTTTCTTGAATCTAAGATGGCGGACTATAAATTTTGTTGTGGCCGTTCATCCCTTTCTCCCCCCTCACCGAGATTATCCAAAAACGGGTTTAAAGAGAAGGTTATTTGGCGAAAAAACAAACCAAAAACTCGTCCCTCAAGAGAACAAATAAGTACAATCATGCGACGTCTGTCACCTAGTACAACCTATGAAAGACACAGCACCAGAGGTGGGCATTTAACCTCAAAAATTTTGACCTCACGTCAAACTAAAACAAAATTTGCTGACCTCACTCAACCTGAACCTCATCAGTTAAGGTTGAGGTCTCCTGAGATGCCATCACCCCACTTTTCCTGAGGCTACTGTCGACCTCACTCAACCTCACATTTTGAGGTTGAGGTCGTCTGCTCGACCTCAGAAAACAAAAAAAACAAGAAGCGATTAAGAATTTTTTTGTTAAAAACAATTCTGAGAATCCTGTAAAACAATAAAGCCAAAATTGTGATAGTGCCATTGTGATGACTAGTTATTACAGTAGCGGCACTAAGCGATCTGTGATTATTTAATAGGTGTGCATAGACACTCGATGTGCGCGCAATATGCGAAGCTTATAATCTGGAAAGAACCCTCGGAGAGATTATGGCCGGCGGACAGGGGTGTCCCTTACGTGGTTGCCACCAGTACGCCGGAGGCTACTTTTTCATGAAGTTTGCTTCACTAACTAATTCTAAGCTTGTCAGTGTCAATATTCGGCAACTGCTTCGCGTATACTTGTTTGTATTGGAAGCTTCTCGCTCAAGCTTCGTGCTCTACTCGTTCAAATTAATAGAACATTGGACATTGACGGAATTGTGTAGTTATAGGCAGTAGCTCTTTCAAGGTATTTCATACTCTTCCAGAAATTTCTCGATTTTGTCCTCTTTACACTTAGCAATGCTCTGTTTTATCCATGTAAACATTCGAAGCATTCGTAAGCACTGGGACAATTTGGTAGCCATTATTTCTTCTGTTCCATTTCTTTTTGATGCCATCGTTTTCACAGAGATAAATACTTCTTCAGCACTTTTCACTCGTTTTACACTACCAGGCTATCAGGCATTCTCACTCTTTCGCCCTGTCGGAAAAGGTGGGGATATAGCTGCTTTCAGAAAGAACGCTTGTTCAGCCTCCGAAGCAACGTTACCTTTCGATCGTGCTGGAACTATCACACTACGCTTATCTAATCCCCAATTTTCGCTTACCTTGCTCTCGGTATATCGCCCGCCTAGTGCCAACAGGCGTCTTTTTCTGGACGAGCTTGACTCTGCGTTATCTCATCTAGGAACTGATGAGTGTATTTGCGTCACAGGTGACATGAACATAGATACGCTACGCCAAACAGTAGGAATAGTTGCTGATTATCTAGATGCGATACTTTAAATGGTTACTTGAAACTTCTATCCATGCGACAACTCGTGAAGGATTCTTGTCTCATCGCCTTGTAGCATCCTGCATTGATCATGTAAAATTTCGCGCCCACAACCTGAGAGTCAAATCTGTCATTGCACAGGTCAAGGTATCTGACCATTACTTGGTTTGCTGTTCACTGGAACAGACTGTGAATGTGCTTTCACCAAAACCTCTTAACCCTTTTTCACAAGTTTGTATAACTGATCCAAGGCTTTTTGACGAACTAGTCAATGAAACCGATTGGAATAGTTTTCTATTCGCGGTGTCACCAGAAAAAGTGTACCATGAATTCATAGCTCTCCTTGCTTCCTTTAGGCACGCTGCAACACGTGTTGTCAAAATCAGGCAACGCAATCAGAGTCAGAAGTAGATGACCACACAAATCCTAGCTGCTATAAAAAAAAAATATTTGCTGTGGACTAAGGCCAAGCGCTCGCCAAACAGCAATGACTTGCGCCTAAAATATAAATACGCCAGAAACAAGGTAAACGCACTGATTAAACTGGCTAAACGCAATCATTTTAGAAAACAATTTCAAGAAGCATGGCATGAGATTAAGAAAACTTGGTCTCTTACCAACAGTCTTAAAGGAGACATTGTTTCCGCTACTAAACAAAGCATTTCATCGTATTTTCCTGCAGTTGATACCAGTGTGGCAAACCTATTTATTAATTTTTTTTCTAGCATTTTGGGGTCTATACCGCAGAGACCGTATGCGTGTACTTTACTAAGAGTGTGCTAGATTCAGCATATCTTCCTTTACTCTCTCTTGACAAACTCATGCCAATAATGTTTAACCTTAAGAACAAATCACCTGGCTTTGACAAGATATCAGTCAGTGAGCTGCAAAGAAACTTCGACGCCATGAAACATGTGCTTCTCTCTGTTGTGAACCATATTCTGGGTACTGGCGCGATCCCAAATGAAATGAAAACCGCTCTGTTTATGGACGACTCTAAAGTGTTTGGCATGCTCTGTCACGACATTCTACTACAAAAACTGTCTCTGCTCGGGCTTCGTGGATTATTTTTGAAAATACTTTATAACTTTCTGCATGATAGCCGACAGTGTGTAAAAGTGGGGAACACTTTCAGTCATTCTGCTTCCCTTTATTCTAGAGTCCCCCAGGGCTCTATATTGCCGCGAATATTTTCAGTGTTTGTTCGTTTTCAAATCTGCCGCCCCACCACTTTATCGCTTTGTTTGCGACCCAAGACGCGACTAGATTATCTCGATTGATCGCAGCCAGGCAGAGCTGATTCTACGTTGTTCCGGAATGTTCTAGTAACTTTGCGCTCTTTATCTCGAAAGTTCGCTATCAGCTTTAAATTGAGTAAGGCCGACAGCGGCGGGCATTTTGTTCGACGACCGCCGAGCACGCTTGTCGCTTCGCCACCGCCGAGTGATTCAGTCGATTTTGGGTGCAAGTCAGCCCAATAAACAGTTCTTTTAGAAGACCCCTTTCGTCCATTTTCATCGCTTCTTCGACTGCCGTCACCACTACGTGACATCTGGTGGATGCGCGGGGTAGCCTTCCATGTTCCGGACGCCCCCTTCAAGTCGTGAAGCCAGCCCTGAGCGCTTCGCACCCGAGGACGAGCCAGCAGCTCCAAGGTAGATAAATCCGCCTGGGCAGCTCAGCGAGCCAGCCGACGTCTCCAGGGAGATGAGCCTGAGTTCGGGAAACTGCCGGACCGCACAAGACAGCGAAAAGACGCGGCTACGAGCACCGCAACCTCGCCGAAGATGTCGACACCGATCATACTACAGCAGCCGCGGGTGCCGCCAACTTTCAATGGATCCCTAGGCGAAGACCCTGAAGAATGGGTGGATCAATTTGAACGCGTGGCGTCATTCAACAAGTGGGATGGTGCGGCAAAAATTTGACACGTGTTCTTCTCATTGGATGGCTCCGCACGCACGTGGTACGAAAACTACGAGCCGTCCCTTACGACATGGGAGCTATTCAAGAGAGAACTATTGAAGGTATTCACCTGTGTCGTGAGGAAAGAAAGAGCCGAACGGCTCCTCGAGTCCAGGATCCAGCTTCCGAAGGCGCCCGTCCGCGGTTACGTCGAGATGAAGCGCCCATTTCGCCGCGCCGACCCCGGGATGACCGAGGAAAAGAAAGTTCAGTTTTTAATGCGCGGTGTAAAAGAACAACTCTTTGCAAGCCTCGTCCGCCCGCCGCCAAAAACAGTCGAGGAATTCATGCAAGAAGCCTGCACGATTGAAAAGACCCTCGACGTCCGAGCTCGGCAGTGCAATCGTCCTTCCTCTGCCTGTGCAATCCGTTCGGACACGCCGGCCACCACCAGCGACAGCTTGCGGGATGTTATCCGCGAAATCGTCCGAGAGGAGCTACGCCGATTACTGCCATCCTCCCCACAGCCACAAGCAGCGACTCTGATGGACGCGGTACGGGAAGAAGTGCAACAGGCACTTGGCACCCCGACGGCCACAGAACCCCAGGCCATGACCTACGCCGCTGCAGTAAGGACTGCCCAGCCCCAACGACAACCCCCACGTCCTCCCCGAGATGAGTCACTCGTTGCACAACGCCGCCTCCCAGCCCCCGGCCGCCCAGCCTGTGACCGACGCTCAAGCCCCAGGAAATCCGACGCCTGGAGGACTTCCAACAACCGGCCGTTGTGCTTCCATTGCGGTGAGGCCGGCCATATTCTTCGTCACTGCCCGTACCGACGTATCAGTCTTCGAGGATTTGCCATTAACGCCCCACGACCACGCTTCGGGCAACGTCCGCAGGAAATCGACGAGTACCTGCGTCTAGAAGAGTACACGCAGAACCGCTTTTCGCGCTCACCATCGCCAACAACCTCGCGCTTTGCGTCGCCACGCCGCAGCTACGCAGCCGCGGTACGAGGAAGGTCTCCCAGCCTCCGTAGGGGAAACTGAAGGCAGCAACCTCTGGAGGTAGGTTGCTCAAGAGCGAAACGCCGAAGATCCTCCACCGACCACGCCCCATGAAGACGCTGCACCAGAGACGCCGCATGAAGAACCGGCACTCGCTGCACCGACGCCCCACACAATGAGAACCCCGACCACGACGCAGGCTGCCTTGAAAACGGCGCCGCCACCCAGAAGAGCTTCGACCACACGCCCCACCCGCGACTCGCATACGCGACGAAGCCGTGCCCCGACGCCAAGAGCGACGTGCAATGCAAGAGCCGGGACCTCTGACTTAGAAGTGACTATCGAGGGCCGGAAAGTTACCGCTCTAGTCGACACAGGAGCCGATTACTCGGTCATGAATGGAACATTCGCTGCGCAGCTGAGAAATGTCACAACGACTTGGGACGGCCCACAAATTCGCATCGCAGAGGGCCACCTCATTACGCCATCAGGACGATGCACAGCGCGAGTGACTGTCAAAGGACATACCTATCCTGCGACCTTTGTTGTGCTACCGCAATGCTCCCGCGAAGTGATCTTGGGTATGGATTTCCTTAATGAGCATCAGGCGATCATCGACCTGCGATCCAAGCTGATCACGCTTTCGACGGACGAAGGCAACGCTTCGATGAAAACTCGGGAAAATCACGTTGCCCTGAGGGTCCTGGAGGAAGAAGTGAGCGTCCCACCCCGATCAAGCGTTATCCTGACCGTAGGCGCCACGAAAGCCTTTAACGCTGAAGCCATCATCGAGGGCAACATACAGTTGCTCCTACACCGAGGAATCAGCATCGCAAAAGGCATCGCACATATGCGCAATGGCCAGGTCGAAGTACTGCTGACTAACTTCAGCCAAGAATACCGACACATTAACAGAGGAACGACGATTGCTTTCTTCGACGAATTATCTGACGTACGAGACTCCTTCGCCCTATCCGACCCCTCCGCAGAAGATTCGCCTGACCAAGAGAACTCGCCCTCTTTCGACATCAACCCAGCCCTGCACCGGAACAGACAAGACCAGATCCGCAATCTGCTTCAAAGCTACAGTGAGTGTTTTTCGACATCGCCGAAGGTGCGACAGACGCCAATTGCCAAGCATCGCATTATAACGGATCAACACGTCCGACCTCTGCGTCAAAGCCCCTACCGTGTGTCACCGCGAGAACGACAAGCCATTCGTTACCAAGCCGAAGAAAAGCTTTGCGACGACGTCATCCAGCCTTCAAACAGCCCATGGGCGGCACCGGTTGTTCTAGTGAGAAATAAAGACGGCTCACTTCGATTCTGTGTGGATCACCGCCGCTTGAACAACATAACAAAGAAGGACGTCTACCCCCTCCCCCGCATCGACGACACACTATACCGCCTCTGCAACGCCAAATATTTCTCTTCGATGGACCTCAAGAGCGGCTACTGGCAAATTGAGGTCGACGAAAGAGATCGCGAGAAGACAGCATTCATAACTCCGGATAGGCTGTTTGAGTTCAAGGTGATGCCATTTGGTCTCTGTTCCGCACCAGCGCCGTTTCAGCGAGTAATGGATACAGTGCTGGCAGGCCTGAAGTGGCAAATATGTCTGGTATATTTAGATGACGTCGTTGTCTTCGCCTCGAACATTGAAGAGCACTTCAAAAGACTTCGAACAGTACTAGACGCAATCAAGTCATCTAGCCTAACCTTGAAAGCAGAGAAATGCCACTTTGCTTACGAAGAGCTGCTGTTTCTAGGCCACATCGTTAGCAAGGAAGGAGTACGCCCAGAACCGCAGAAAACAGCTGCTATTGAACAGTTTCCACCGCCGGCCGATAAGAAAGCAGTGCGCAGATTTCTCGGACTGTGCGCATACTACCGACGATTTGTGAAAAACTTTTCGCGCATCGCCGAGCCCCTGACCCAACTGACGAAGGCAGACGTGCCGTTTAAATGGGAAGCGCCGCAAGCAGAAGCCTTCAAGGAACTTCAGCGTCGATTACAGTCCCCACCGATCCTTGCGCATTTTGATGAAAACGCCGACACTGAAGTTCATACCGAAGCAAGCAACGTGGGACTAGGCGCCGTCCTCGCTCAAAAAAGCGACAGGCTGGAGAAAGTCGTCGCATAGGCTAGCCGTTCCCTTTCCAAGGTCGAGGCTAACTATTCGACAACTGAGAAGGAGTGCCTTGCCATCATCTGGGCTACGTCAGAATTCCGCCCCTACCTCTACGGACGGCCGTTCAAGGTGGTCAGCGACCACCATGCGCTCTGCTGGCTTGCCAATTTGAAGGACCCCTCTGGCCGACTCGCTCGATGGAGTCTGCGTCTCCAGGAGTTTGACGTCACCGTCGTTTACAAGTCCGGACGCAAGCACTCTGACGCTGATTGCCTCTCACGAGCCCCTGTAGATGCACCGCCGCCGGACGACGATGAGGATGCCTTCCTGGGACCCATCAGCCCCAGTCCTTTTGCTCAGCAGCAACGCTCGGACCTCGACCTAAAAGGCCTCATCGAGTACCTGGAAGGCAAGGTTTCTTCACCCTCCGCTTCATTCAAGCGAGGACTGCCTTCCTTCTGTGTGCAGAATGACGTCCTTGTGAAGACCTTTACAGCGAACAAAACAGCCTACCTCCTTGTTGTACCTACTTGTCTCCGCGAAGTTCTACAGGCTTCACACGACGACCCGACAGCTGGACATCTCGGGTTTACTCGCACCATCCGCCGCATTCAAGACAAGTATTACTGGCCCCGACTGTCTGCCGATGTCGCACACTATGTGAAAACATGCCGAAATTGTCAGCGACGAGACTCCTCCCACACGACCAGCAGGATTTCTTAGCCCCATTGAACCTCCCTCAAGGCCCTTTCAGCAGATTGGCATGGACTTGCTTGGCCCGTTTCCAACGTCAACATCTGGAAATAAGTGGTTCATCATGGCGACCGACTACCTGACCCGCTACGCCGAGGCGAAAGCCCTACCGAACGGAACAGCAGCAGAAGTCGCCAAATTTTTCGTGCAGTGCATTCTTCTTCGACACGGCGCCCCCGATGTGCTCATCACGGACAGAGGAACAGTATTTACGGCGGAACTAACGCAAGCCATCCTGCGCTACAGCCAAACCAGCCACCGGAGGACAACTGCATACCATCCGCAGACCAACGGACTGACCGAGCGCCTGAACAAAACCATCGCCGATATGCTCGCTATGTATGTCGATGCCGAACACGAAACCTGGGATGTCATCCTGCCTTTCGTCGTCTTCGCCTACAACACCGCAGTGCAGGAGACCACCCAGATGACGCCTTTTAGGCTCGTCCGTGGCAGGGATGCCACGACCACGCTAGACGCCATGCTGCCCAACGTTACAGAAGAAAAGAACGTCGACGTTGCCGCCTACCTTCAACGCGCAGAAGAAGCTCGAAGGCTTGCCCGATTACAGATCAAAGATCAGCAGCGGTCCGACGCCAGACGCTACAACCTACGAAGACGCAACGCGCAATACAAGTCAGGAGACCAAGTCTGGGTGTGGATGCCCATTCTCCGCCGTGGATTCAGTGAAAAGCTTTTGCGCTGCTATTTCGGGCCGTAGAAGGTTCTTCGTCGGCAAGGTGAACTGGATTATGAAGTCATCCCTGACGCAATGACTGCATCCCAGCGACGCCGCGTACGACCAGAAGTTGTCCATGTAGTCCGTCTGAAGCCGTATTATGCGCGCTAAAGGCCGCTGCATTTCCATGCTCTATTTTCGCAAGATCCGTTTTTTTTCCCTTACTAGTCGCATTATTTGTTTTAATGCATCGGATCGATGCTTCTTTGAGAGGGGAGTATTGCCGCGAATATTTTCAGTGTTTGTTCGTTTTTCAAATCTGCCGCCACAACACTTTATCGCTTTGTTTGCGACCCAAGAGGCGGCTAGATTTATCTCGATTGATCGCAGCCAGGCAGAGCTCATTCTGCGTTGTTCCGGAATATTCTAGTAACTTTGCGCTATTTATCTTGAAATTTCGCTATCAGCTTTAAATTGACCACGGCCGACAGCGGCGGGCATTCTGTTCGACGACCGCCGAGCACGCTTGTCGCTTCGCCGCCGCCGAGTGATTCAGTCCATTTTGGGTGCAAGTCAGGCCAATAAACAGTTCTTTTAGAAGACCCTTTCGTCCGTTTTCATCGCTTCTTCGACTGCCGTCATCACTAGTGACAATATTATGCCCCCTGCTCTTTATCATTTATGTGAACGATTTGTCCAATGTAGTAAATGAACATGTGTATCAATACGCCAATGACACGGTAGTTGTATCTTGTTCAAATAATTACTATGATGCACTTAGCTCATTAGAGAATAATGCAACTAGAGCCATGGACTTGTTTGCGACTGATCTAATCAACATTAACCCTACTAAAACGCGACTTGTGTGCTTCCATAGTCCAATGAAAAAAAATTCTACCAGTGAAACCATTATTCTTACACACATCTGGCTGTAATATATGCGCTTGTCAACCTGTTAAATATGCATTTTCTGTTAAATATCTTGGGTTGTTTTTTGACATTGATCTTTTATGGAATTCTCATTTGTCCAACCTCAGTAAAAAAATCCGCCGGTTTCTTGTATGTTGTACAATATCGATGCTTTATGCCAATTTCTGTACGAAAAACAATTGTCCTTGCCTTAGTTTACAGTATTATGCGTTATGGTTTGACTCTGTATGGTCACTGCACCCTTAGGTGGAGCTCAAGAGTTAATTCAATTTTACGCTCTTTGCTGTTGTCAATGGTATATGATTTATGCCCTAAGAAAGACGCAGATGTGTTTGGGCTTTTTAATATGCCCTCCTTTACGTCTCTTATGGTCGAGACTGTTACAATTACCTACTTTTGGAAAAATTATTTTAAAACACTATACAGAGCAACCCGTTGCCTAAGACCAAAGGATTCTTTCATAATCCCCAAGATGTCAATAATATATGCAAAACGAACGCTACAGTATTATGTGCCCGCAATATTTAACAAATTACCAGCGCCTGTTTTAAAAGCGAACACTAAACAAGAGATAAAAAGATTGTTAAGAAGGACTTAACTTTTTTTTATTTTTTCAGTCATCTTTATACTTTTTCTCTGCTATTTTCAGTTACAACTTTCTAGATTTTCTTGTTTTCTGACTGCCAGGCACTGCCAGTCAAGCCCTCTGAGGCTTTGGCCGGCCTTTTACGTATATTGTGTTTTTGATTGTGCAGAATAAATATTGTATTATACAGCATTCACGCACGAACCAGCAATTGATAAACACATACCCTCTACATAATCTACCAGAAATTTTGAGGACGGGGGGAGGGGGGAGGGGAACGTATTCACGATACTCTTCTTAGACTTGAGAATAGAGAACGTACAGAAACTGGTCGCCAATGTGCTTTTCAATGTGACGGTTACGCAGGCGCGTATCAGTATATATAGATTTTTCAGCTCTCCGGCATAGCGTGAGCACTCAGCGTAGATGAAAATTTTGCCACCCAGCAAACGCTCTTTTCACTCCTCTGTAGGCTGCCTTAAAAAGCAAGCTTCGACTGTAGTACACCAACAGAGGCGCGTTGTATTTATGTCTGTGTAGAAGCGAGCGGCTCCTTTTATTAATGCGAAGGCATTAGATGGCTGTTTCAAGGTCATATCCGCAAGAAAGTGCCCGCAAGAAACGGCACCTTGTGACGTCAGGGGCCGACGAGTCACGTGACGAAGACGATGACGTCACATCAATAATAAATGCTACTTAATATACACTGGTCAACATGAGTAAGCAACACTTATTGATACAATTAGGTAACACTGAGACTAATTGGCACTAGTGATGACATCATATGAGTGTGACGTAATACCAGGTCACGTGACAGCCATTTAATGTGAAGTCAAACCTACTCACGTGACGACGATGTAATGTGGCGCAATACCAGGCCCCCACGCACCCCTACTTCAGGGTCCATATGGATCCCACATTACTAAACATGCGCGCAAGGCGCATTACAAAGAGTGCTAACAGCTCGGTAACACTATTGACATTCGGATTTTCCAGCATGCAAACGTGCCAGTTCTGATGTGTGAAATACTGCAACGATCAAGCAACGACACATGCTGTTCACCCTTGAGGTGATGGCGATGATGATGACGATGATAGTAATGTATCTTTATGGGCCCGGGGAAGTCGATATACCGTTACCAAATTAAATGTTTCCAGAATATTGAATAAATATTGTACATTATCTAGAACCGATGACAATAATTCTGTGACAAAACAAGGATAATTGCAACTAATAATTGATGATGTTTGTGTTCTTGGGAGGTCAAGAACTTCCCCCGCTTCCTCCACTTTCCTCCAAGTGGCGATGGTAATGGTTTCGAAATCCTGGGAATTCTCCAATGACTCAGCGATCCCCTAGCACTTTGCGGGAACGGGCTAAATTTTGTCTTCGAACACTGTGCCGACTACTGAAATCACATGGGCCAAACCAACTGGCCTAGAGCGGGCAGCGTGAACCGCTCTCTCTCCCTCTCTGTCTTTCTCTCTGTCAAGAGCAACACGGCTCTCCGATCAAATTTCGCCGCACCAATATCTTTTTCCAGCCCCCCCCCCCCCCCAAACCCGGGAAAAAAAAACAAACGCCCAAATAATATACACTTGAACAAAATTCTCGATACCATTTCGTCAACCAGTCTGAGACAAGCTGCCGTGAATCAATCACTTGTTTTCCTTCAAACCGAACTAATATGTTGTACGCTGGCATCTTCGAAGTTTTTTAGCCGCGAGCACCGCTTGACCATTCTGCGAAGCCGTTTAAGGGGAACGATGGGTCCATGCAAAATATTTATTTATTTACTTATTTATGTTTGTTTGCTTCCTTGCTTGTTTGTTTGCTTGTTTATTTTCAATACTGCCAGTATCATCTGAGGCCATAGCAGGTGGGAAACAACAATGAGAAACATGATAAATTCATGTTAAAGGAAAGATAACGTTAAATGAGAAATAACGGTGTGAGGAGTGCGTGGTCGTCTGCAAGGCCGGCCGCCAACCTAACTGATGCCAAAAAAAAAAAGGGAAGGATTGCAAACTTACATACAAAAATCGCAAACTATAAACACAAGCTAACAACAGTCTGAACCATTAAACGCTATATTAGAAGGTTAGAAACATCGAATGGGCAGCACAGGGCCAACACGTAATCAGTTCTATTCACACAACTTCAAGAAAAAAAGTAAAAGCAATCAGCTACCCCATCATTATACATTCATTATAGTTTTGCATATTTTACTGCTATAACACCACCATACAGTACGTTCGCCCCGTGCTGTGGTATTTTGGCATAATATGCAATTTCCGAGAAGGAACAAGGAAGAGGAGACCAAAGAGAGGTTATCTGGAAGGATATAAAAGTGCAATTAAATTTGCATCTGCTTGCATTACGGAACGGGAATATACAGAAGTAGTGTAAGATTCGAAGGGGGAAGACACCGATCAAAAGCTTCGGCGGTGTTATATAGAATTTTCTGGCTTCGTCCTCTTTTCATCGAATCAGCATGTGTCCTTGTTAGGAACTACCTGAATTACATTCTCTCGCCTGTGCCGACTGCTCCACTTTCAGTTAAGTCACAGTGTAATGTACAGCAGGATCCCTTTACTCGACTGCAAGGCAGCAGCAGTGACGTTAACGCCGGCGACGACCATGAACACAAAGCAATCTTGCTTTGGGCCATTCGCGCTGCGACGAATTTATAGCGTGCCTGTTGGACTTAACTTATTTGTTTGCGGCACCAAACAAACCTACCGCGGGTAAACGCGAGTTGTGTACTTTGCGCGCTCCCATGAGTTTGAGCCGCCCGGCACGCAGCTACGGCTGCTACGCCAGTGGGGGAAGTGGGAGGGAGAGTGGCGTGCTGTGACAGCAGGACCCCTTCCAGGAAGACCAGAGGGCTGCGTCTTCCTTTAGGCTCGGTTGAGACGGACATTACGGCTCAGCACCAAAAGCTAAGAGCGGGCCTCGGCATCCGGATGTCCAAACAGGGGAAATCGAACACCAAGCGTCATTGCATGGACACTGCGGTGGTCGCTCCAGCTCCGCTTCGGAAACGGCATTCGCCCAAGCATGCCGCGGAAACTGTAGGAAGTCTTGACTTCAAAATTTCGACCTCACTGAAAGACGACCTCACTCAGCCTCAAACTCACGCGTGAGGTTGAGGTCTGATTTGCTGACCTCACTCACACTTTTACAGCTGTCTCCGACCTCACCTCAACCTCACCTCACGACGTGAGGTTGAGGTCATTTTGAAGTTGAGGACGACCTCATGAGGTTGTCCACCTCTGCACAGCACACGGGAGTCCGCCAGAGTCACTAGTGTTCCAAAGTCTGTAAGAAACGCGGGAGAAGCATGCACGCCACACACACACGCTCCGCGCACAACCACCACTAGTATTCTAGCAGCGGCACTGACAGACGGCCGTTGCTGACCGTGATGAAGTGGGTGCTCCATTTCCGCAGATACTTTTCTTCCAAGGAGACAAGGTCGACGCCGGCCTGCTCAAACAGGCGCGCCCGCGTGCGCTGAAGGAGTGGGAACATTTCCCTCTGTGGCCGTTGATGTATTTACGCGACACCTCATTGTCGCCAGTAAACAAAAGCTCCGACGGAGAGCAACAACCGCGTGAATGCATCGCGCGGTCTAGTGCGAGCATCTAAGCTGGTGAAAAACATACGTGACTAAAGTCTCCAGAAAGCCCCAGAGACAACACCGTCGAACATGGCTTGCAGTTGGGTTTCGACTAGGCCACATTGCTGACATCGTGCAGAGGGTGCGACCCCCACCCCGCTATGCGGTCACCGGAGGGCAAAACCTGCCAGCCTCGCTGCCAGCCGAAGTCGCGGGTGTCGGGTGGAAGGGCCGACGACGTAAAGTCCCGCCACCGCACCTGCCTGCTCCGCTCGAGTTGTTCATCTGTAGCCTCTTCTATTGCTAGGAGCTCGCAGACGCAGGAGGCTGGCGTGTCAAACACGTTCACCCCGGGCAAGGTAGCGGTAAGGGACCTGAACGTCTGACAGACATACCGGAAAAGCTTCGGCTGGCGCTCGCCTGTGGGGCCAGAGGAGCGCTCAAAGAATAGGTGCCGTTACGTGCCAAGGAAGTAAGCAAGAAGGCCCCTCCCCGGATAATCGGTTCCCCGCAGAGATCACGGACTCCCCTAAGAGCAAGGATACTGCACATTGCGCGCACGTTCGGCAGGCTAAACCCGCCCATGCGACTTGGAAGACGGAGTAGGGCACAGGAAACTGTGTCCTCCCAGCCCAAAAGAATTAACCCCAAAGAGTGGCCAGACGATGTGCGAAAGCGTGCGGTGCACTGGCCACCCGAGCAACATAAAGCAGCGAAGAGCACACACTTGATTTAACAATAAACGTGCACTCCCGTAGGTGACAAACGAAAATGTGCCGCCACTGCCAAGCGCGTCTTCTGCCGTCGCTTTAAGTCGCGTCCATGTCTCGCAGGCCACATGTCTTGAGGACAACAAAAAAACAACGAGTACTTCAACGGCCGAAACCCACTCGACGTCCCCGAACAGATCTGACGTGAAAGTGTCAAAGCGCAACGCCTTGCACTTGCCCCTATTTAGCATGGCGCCATACAGCTCGCTGTACACTTCGAAAAGCCGCAAGAACGCTACGTAACTGTCTTTGCCACGCAGAAACAGGGACACATCATCGGCGTACGCCGAATAATTAACCTGGCCTCGGCCTGGCAGTGGAAACCCGCGCACGAACGGGCTCTGGGCGATACGACGCAGCAGCGGGTCTAGGCATAAAAAACAAAAAGTCGTAGGCGACAAGAGGCAGTCTTGCCTAGCGCCTCGGGATGCACAAAAAGAGGGCTCTTAGAGTTCCGTGAACTGCCGTAAGCCCCGAGTAAAGAAGCCCGACTCTCGCTACGAAGGCCGGGGTAAAGCCGAAGGCCTCTAAGGCACCCAGTAGGTACCGGTGCTCAACACGGTCAAAAGCCTTAGACTGATCCAACGAGACAAAGGAGCCCGGTATCCCCACCCTCGACGTGAACGTAAACAAGTCACGAGTAAGTGCGAGAATGGAAAATACCGAATGGCCCGGACCGCTACACACTTGCGCAGGGTTGACCAGCGAGGGCAGAATAGCGCTCAACCTGTTCGCCAGTAATGATGCCAAGATCTTGCAGTCTGCGTTGATCAGTGATCGGGCGCCACGCTTGCGGGTCTGATGGGCACCAGCCGGGCTTCAGAATGAGCACAATTTGGCCCTCCCTAAAAGACTCCGGTCGGGCTCCGTCCGTCAGAAAGCTGTTGATCTTATCGAGCAGGGGACCTTCTAAGCCATCATAGAGCCTGGCGTAGAAACTGACTAGGATACCATCAGGTCTAGGGGCCAGCCAGCATTCATTTTAGCTACTGTGGCGCGGAGCTCACCTCGCGTCGCCAGCGCTGGAACTACAGGGAGGCCCTGACAGAAATCGCGAAGCCTGACGCGGGGTCGCCCGCCCGCTCGACCCTATCGAAGTGAACAGCTGGGGAACCTGGCGTGTGAGCACGTCGCGGATGTCCGTGACGCTGCTGCTCCTGGCCCCGTTGGACAGCACGACTTCCTCAATGAAGGCGGGCGCATCCTCCTCGGGGGAACCTGCGTGAACCTGCCGCAAAGCAGAGGGATCAGCTACGGGCCTGCCCTGAATGAGGGCTCGGCTGGCCGCGCGCGACAACTGCTGCAAAAGACTCTGGTAGCGTGCTTGCCATAGCTTGAGGTAATCACGCATCGCAAACGTGAGCGGCGCGCCTCTCTTAACTACGAGGATGCCAGCCAATATCTCGTTGAGTTCGCAAGTGATGCGTGCTCTTCGCAGGCGGCTTTCTGCGATAAAGGTGGCATGCCACTTGCCCCTCCTCTCATCCCACGGTACTGGTATGTTATCGAGCGCACCTGGAGCACCCAGCGCACTCTGCAATGAACCGACGGTCGACCAATTTGTCAGTAGGCTGTCGTCCATTTGCCACGCGTCAACTCGTGGGCACACCCGACGAAATCCAGCAATACTGAGCACAGTCGATGATCGGAAATGCGTGGAATGCCTGAGGGAAATGTGAGTGCTTGGCAGGAAGTCGCGAATCGCGCGACAACAGCCGGGAACAAAAAATAATGTAGATTAGCCCAGCTAACTTATCCAGTCTACTGGCCGACCTCCCACTCGCCCACGTGGCCCCAAATTCGCCATCATGCAGAGAGACGCATGCATCTGATAAACGGAACTGCGTGCATAGGTCCCGTTGGCATCTTGCGCCAGCTTAAGGGCGACCCTGACCGGGCCCGGATATATTGCGCATGGGGCCCAGGACACAATTAAAGTCACCCTCTAGGAAAGTGGGGTTCAAGTCCAGAATGAAACAATTGTGACAATCGAAAAATGCTGAAGAATCGCCTCGTCGTTCCGGCGTGTACACTGTCAGTTGCCTCACTCGCCTGCCGTTAAGGGAGACGCCGACGGCCAACATGGGACTGTCGACGCCGCACGCACAATGCGCGCCTGAGCGCAGGTGGCTATTGATGAATACCACACCGACACCGCATGACACTGAGTCGGTTATTGGAAAGAAAGCGGGCACGAGGAAGTGATTCTTAAGCACCGCTGTATTAAGGGCGGGGGGGGGGGGGGCTAAGGGGCTCAAGCCCAGGGCCTCACCTCGGATAGTAGGAGAAGGGGGCCAATTTATTCTAACATGCTTAGTATATGGAACCATGGGCTACGGAACTTCGAGTGACATGTATGAAGCGAGAAAACCGGACCGAGCAGACGGGGCCCCCCGCCTAATGTAACAGCATGCGTTTAGCCTGATCATTTGGGGAGAGCTTATCGAGCTGCAAAAACAGGAATCCCCGCCACCTCGGCGGGGCCCATTTTCTTCCGAAACAAGGTGTATTTGCTTGCAAGAGTTTTCGGGGTTTCCTGTCAGTCCGTCTGTCCATCACCGCTTCGCGCACTTTTGCATGCGCTCCCAGACAACCTGGGTAGCAGTCTCAGTCACAAAGGAGATGCCCTCGACTCATCGTGGCAAGTTCAGCCGGAGACCAGCTACAAAGTGACAAGGGGGTTGGTCGTTTGGTGCCCAGCTTTCTCCGGTCGCAAGCCAGAAAATCGATTGGAGCCAAAGGTTAAGAAAACCAAACGATTTTTATACAGCGAAGAGACGATACAGAAGATTTCACAATCACTCGTACGGGCACACAGAAGTGATTTACAAATACAATGCAACTCGTGCAAGGTAACAATCGAGAGAGATTACAATTTATCAGAATTTTTGCACCTAAAGTGCACTAACACAGAGAGAGATAAACAAACACAATTTTTTCACAGGGCACTGCGACAGTCCGACGACCTGAAGTGCACGACCGGACTGATCCGCAGACTGGCGCAGGTTGCCTCGCTTGTCCGTGGCTGGTCGGTGGTGTTCTCACAGGAGTCGAGCGGGCGCCCTTCTTGGAAGCTTAAACGGCGGCTCGGCCTCACAGACAGAAGTTAAAACCCTCGTTTATAGGCGCGGCCCGTGTCTATGCGTTCTTTAACCCAAGGTAGGCGCGCACAATCACGCAGTATCAACTGCACAAGCTGCTTCTCTTTCTCGAGCTGGGCGCGAGACCCCATTGGTCAAGCGCGGAAACCGCCTTCCAGAAGATTCTGGGTCCTTCTTGCGATGCGAAGACAGACGCCGGCGTGAGAGTGAAGGGGAAAGGATATAATTTTAGCGCGGTCAAGGTTAGGCCCTCTCCGTCCACGATGAGTGGCAACCACTCGGACATTCTAGAGAAATCGACACAACGCGTGGCCATGTTTCCTTTGGCGCCGCTCCGGCGAGCTGGGTGGAAAGGACAGCAGCACACGCAAAGTTACGAGCTCTGCGGGGATCATTCCCCGTTGTGTTTTTTTTTTTACTGCGCACGGGCGCGATTCCTTACACGCAGTGCAGTTTTTTCCAGTATGTGCCAAATTTTGTGACACTGCCCTTCCTTTAAGAATATTATGCAGCAATATTCACAAAACACAAAATTCGTGCACACATGCTTGCGCTCACAAAGTCAATGGCGAGTGCCAAGATACAACGATACAATGATGTCTGCACGTACATAACACTTGACAACTGTCAAAATGCACTAAAATACATGCCGCAACTCGGCAACACATTAACGCAACCTCCCATAGAGAGAGCGCACAACTACGATGCATACTTTTGCCATTACTTCCACGATCGACGTGCATGAATGGGGGACAGGATTGTTCCCTCAAGTTTTCGATGGCATGTTTGCTTCTCTTTCGCGCGCGACTCTGGCATTTTTTCCTGTCGCAAGCTCTGCTCTTCGTCCGCCGTTTACTGATGCTTCTCTTCCTTACGCGGTTCTGACTCCGCTTTCTACTCGTACTCCTCTGTGTGTTTCTGCTCGGACTTATGAGCCCTCCTCTTTTACCGCGGCTAGCGCGTCTGTTGCGAACAGATTTTACGCCAGTTTCCTTATGATGGCTCCAGTTCTCGCGTGTTTCTTCTTCTCGGCTTGCCCTCTTCAGTTTGCAATTCAGCCTCCAGAGCGAGTCCTTGCTAACGCTGGGCTCATTCGTCTGAACATATTCTCACTTTGCTACGATGTTCGAGCAGCTCACTTGCACACGACTCAGCTGTCCTCAGCTTGGTTCGCTTTTGTACCAGCTTTTTCCTGAATTTTCTCCAGGGCTTCTGCAGTTCGGGTTCACCTGCATCGGAGGGGTTCGAATCGCTTCTCCTTTTTTGTACTTTCTTCCAAATTTTTTTTACGAGGCACGCCCGGTTCATTTTCACTTGCATCATCCGAGTTGTCTTCTCGCAATGACGCCACTAGTTCAGCTTCTTTTAGTTCTTTGAGCACTGAAATTTCTTCCCGACTTCCTCTCTTGAGCTCGTAACTTTCAGTGCACTCGTGCTTCATTCCTTGCACTGCACTTTCGCCTTTCTACCCGCCAAAACTCTCATGACCTTCCTCATCGGGAAAGGCCACCTGGTTGCTCGAGAGTTCACTCAGAACAGATTCCGGTTCTTCCCTGAGGGTGCTCTCAGCTCCAAGTGCGTCGGAACTTTCGCACTCTTTAACATTTGACCATTCTTTCTCACAGTCACTACTGCAACAAAATGGCGGGCAGCACTCTAACTTGTCAGTGAACCTCCTTCTTTCTTCCCCATCTTCAGGCGACTGCACTAAGGTGCCCTCTCACTGAAGCACGAGGCTGGCCTTCCCTTCAGTGCCTAGTATACCTCGGTAGTAGCTACACTATCACTTTCCTGAGAAATCGACACTCCTGTCTGGTCCTCACCCCCTTCAATCTCAGCTGCAAGAATCTGCTGTTCCTCAACCAAACTCTCACTAGTGGAGCTAGTTACAACCTCATCCGTGGCTGCTGACAAATCAGACTCCTTAGTGTTTCACTCGGCCTCTACGGGGAAAAGTTTCACTGGCTCCCTGACGTTGTTCAAACGCCGAACCTCAGCAAGCTTCCTCGCAAGGATTGCATACTCTCTTTGAAATTGCCTTTCTCGCTCCAAGGCGAGCTTCGCTGCTTCTTCTCGTCCCATCTGCCATTCTCTCTCTCTTTCTTCTCGTTTTTTTTCTCTTTTTCTCAGCGGAATCTCTAACGCGCTGCCTTTCTCTCTTTCTTCTCGAACCACTTTCCATTTTTGACACACCCACTGAACAATTTCAGCTCCCTTCAGACTCCTCTGAAAGCCTAGCTCGGCTATCGCCTTGAGATTCAATCTGAGCCTGGACTCTTCAGATGCGGCGCATAACCTCTGCTCTGTGAACCTCTCCAACCGCCTCTGCGCGCCACCTTACAATATCGCTCTGCTGCTAAACGGTCCTTTACGACCTCTTCGTAAACTCCGTCCCACTCTTTCTCCATTCTCTGTGCTCACAAAGCACCACACATCCTGTCGCGGACGCCAGAATATGTCACCACTTCGGGCACTGTTGCATGCACTCCCAGATATCCTTAGAGTGTGTGGGCGTAGCGGTCTCGGTCGCAAAAGAGATGCCCTCGACTCAGCGTGGCAAGCTTAGCCGGAGACCAGCTACCAAGTGGCAAGAGGGTTGGTCGTTTGGTGCCGAGCTCTCGCCGCTCGCAAGCTAGAGAATGGGTCGGAGCCAAAGGTTCACAAAACCAATGTTTATACAGCGAAGAGGCGATACAGAGGATTTCACAATCACTCCTACGGCACATACGAAGTGATTTACAAATACAATGCAACTCCTGCAAACTAACAATAGAGAGAGATTACAATTCGACACAATCTTTGCACCTAAAGTGCACTAACACAGAGAGGGACAAACAAACACAATTTGTTCACCAGGCACTCCGACAGGGTGACGACCTGAGGTGCACGACAGGGCCGATCCGCAGACTGGAGCACGTTGCCTCACTGGTCCGTGGCTGGGCGATAGTGTTCTCCCGGGAGTCGAGCCCTAGTGCTTCTCGGAAGCTTAAACGGCGGCTCGGATTCACAGACAGCAGTTAAAGCCTTCATTTATAGGCGCAGCCCGCGTCTGTGCGTTCTTTGCCCCAAGGTATGCGCGCACATACACGCAGTATCAACTGTGCAAGCTCCTTCTCTTTCTCGAGCTGGGCGCGAGACCCCATTAGTCGAGCGCGGAAACCGCCTTCTAGAAGAATCCGGGTCCTTCTTGCGATGCGAAGACAGACGCCGGCGTGAGAGTGAAGGGGAGAGGATATCTCTTTAGCTCGTCAAGGTTACGCCCTCTCCGTCCACGATGAGCAGCAACTACTCGGACATTCTAGAGAAATCGACGCCACGCGTGGCCATGTTTCCTTTGGCGCCGCTCCGGCGAGCTGAGTGGAAAGGATAGCAGCACACGCAAAGTTACGCGCTCTAAAAGGGATCCTTCCCCGTTGTTGTTTTTTTTTTTGTCTTATTTTACTGCGCGAGGGCGCGATTGCTTACACGCAGCGCCGTTTTTTCGAATATGCACAGAATTTTGTGACACAGTCTCTCCAGTGCTCTCAGGAGGAAAGGGGAAGGGAGAACACCTAAAACACTTAATGTGGGATGATGTCCTAAATCTCCCTTGCCCTCCGTCACCACCACGGCACCCTCCACCTCTCAAATAGCTCTGCCGCTGTCCTTCTCATAGAAATGATGTGCTGCAGTACCCAACAGTGCCTCCCATTCGACTTTTCTTTATCGTGATGGTAATTTGGGCGGTGGAGGATGAGGCTGATGGCAGAGTCTAAGGAGGAAAGGAACGGAGGCGCCACACCTGCTTTTGTACGCGTACCGTGGGGCATGGAATGCTCACTGTTCGGGCTAGGGTTGTGGAAGAGTTAAGGGGGAAGTTGGAGAGCTCGACACAAAGGCCTGTCTCCAGGGCCCATTCCTGCCTAGTGGCTGCACACCCTCGTGCGCGCTCGACGGACAAAGTACCGTATTTACGGGCATAATTTGCGCCGTCGCATAATTTGCGCACCCGTAACTTATCACCACGGTTTACAAAAATTTTTTACAGCATATTTTACGCGCCGCGCTGAACTAGACCACCATCATGCACGCGGGCTCTACCCTATGGCTCTACCCAGTAGCATTCGGCTATTCCGCGTGTTTGTTCGGAAGGCTTTTTGAATCTTTTGTGCAATGGTGGTGTCAGGGGCCGCTGTTACAATCGCGGCAGCACCAGCGGCATCGCCACTCGGAACAGCCAAGAGCGCTTCCGGTGAGGGTAGGAAGCTGATAGAAGAGCCAACACCGCTGTTTGTTTGGCCGATGCATGTGACTCGACTGCCGGCTACGCTTTTCTTGGTGGCTCTGACGGCTTGTGTTCGGTTGTTCGGTCGTGTCTAGCGATGGTATATCACAACTATACGGCAAGTTTCAAAGTGCTTGTCAGCGCCTCATCACGGTGCGGAGCGGCAAAGCCAGCGAGAATAACCGCGTGCGCACAAGTTTGTCCATAGCCGACAATCGTTGTGTCGGCAATCTTATGCGCACGGGGCTATTCTCGCTGGCTTCTTAGCTCCGCGCCGTGATAAGGCGCCGACAAGCAGTTTGGTCGACGCTCTCGCGGTGCTGTTAAAGAATTGTGTGGTGTGATAATTGATTTATTGGTTCGCGGTTGCTTTCCCGGACGAAGCTGCGAAAGTAAACGTACAGAATCCGGAACTACCGAACAATTGGCTGGGCCGCAAGCGAAGACGCTGTATTAGTGTCTTATTCAGCTTCGTGCATGCACCTTCATGCCATCCCGCAGGGGGGGGGGGGGGGGGGGGGAATGCACGGCCTTTCATTTAGAGTGAACTTTTTTTCGGGGGGCGGCCAGCGTGGGGTGAGGGTCCGGGTGCTGACGTATACGCAGCAACATACACCATACCTATATTGCGCGTTATGACCTTTGTGGTGTTTTTTAAGTCGCGCTCGCGAAATCCCCGCGTAATTTGCACACCCCCTTCTTGGAGCCCTAAATTCTTGATAAAAAGTGCGCAAATTATGCGCTTAAATACGATAGGTCAAACTGGCCGCCAAACTTTCCAGAAATAAGTAGAAAAAGATGACTCAGAGGCGACGGAGGGTGCGTAAATTCGCCCGCGCTAAGAGTCGCCCTCTCCCCTTCGTTTTCGCGCTCGGCATTGACGGGGCGAAAGAAAAATCGAGAACCTCCGAGAACAGACGATTGCTCCTAACCAATAGGAAGACGAGACCCGAACGGGTGGAGTGACTCTGCACGGAGAAGGAGGGAATTTGAACAAGGAACTATATTCGTATGTGAACGCCTGCTTTGGCGTTAGTAACAGACAAACGCGGCGGGCGTCTATGAAAGGAAGTTGATCGCGGGCTGCGATCCTGACCCGAGCCGCCGGTTAAGCTTGCATAAGCCTGCCCGCTGAGGAGCCTCCAAGGGACGCACCACTCTCTGCCAGCCACAGATCATCCAGGCAACGTGCGCCAATCATCTGGACGGCCACCGCTGGACACCTGCGGTCGCGTCGGACTGACAAAGTGCCCGGTACGATTAACAATTTAGCATTCATTCATGCGAAAATGCTCAGTAGGAAGCATCAAAGTGGTGCGTCTAAAGGAAAGGCGAAGTTAGAAAGAGAAGAGCGTGAAAAGAAGCTACCAAACATGGCAAAGTACCTACTGAATGCAGCTTCCGCAGAGCAGTATGATCGCTCTACCCAAAGTCCGTGTCAAACTCCTAATATTACCGACTGTGCTCCTGTGGAGGACTTGACAACTCCATCACCATGGTTTCCTGGCAAGAAGCAAGGTTTGACTCATCTTGGATGTCTGGATCCTGTGAAAACGGTGCCAACCTCGCTCGTCCATATTTCTGAGCAACCAACGCTATTAGAGCTCTGCCCTGTTCCTGAGTCAGCAACGTCTATGCTACTAGGCCGGGCCCCTGCCACAGAGCTACAGGTGTCCGATACGCCACGCCCGATTTCTACTACTGCTGATCAACAGGTGCCAAACCTCCCCGATGAGCCTCCTTCTACTGACGTGCACCAGGAAACAACACTCCAAATACCGACTCACTTGTTTTCTATTAGTTTGGCTTCAAATAATCGTGTTCTCGCCCACAAAGTGGGCCTAGAGAGGACGAATGAGACGGCTTCTCGTTTCGGCAACAGAGAAGTACGGACACCCCCGCAGCAAGAGGTACGTTGCGAGATTCTCCGAAGTGACCCTGCTAAGTGGCCGGACGTTATTACTGACAGCTTTCGGAGTGTATGCCTTAAGAAAGGGCAATTGTATTTTCAAAATGAGGCAGGAAATTTGCCGTCTTTCGAAAGGCAATACAAAACTCATAAATGCTTTATATCACATCATCTTTTCGTGCGAAAGGCTTAAATGGGGAGGCATACAAGCGACACTGGTTAATGCACTCGGAGTCCAAAGGTTCCGTTTGCTGTTTCATGAGCAAACTATTTTTCATTTCAAGCAACCCCAATGATTTCACCACGCACGGCTTTTCTGATTGGAAATAAGCAGAAGAAAAGGTTTGCTCACATGAAAATAGCGTCGAGCAGCGGAACTGCGTGGCAGCATGGCTCGCCCGCTCGAACTCGAGCAGCACAATTGACAAAGAGCTGGTTAAGCATCTTGTCAATGAGACCGCTTACAGGACACAGGTATTGAAGCGCATAGTCGTTGTAGTTAAGCTCCTAGCTGAGTAATAATAATAATAATTGGTTTTTGTGGAAAGGAAAGGGCGCAGTATCTGTCTCATATATCTTTGGACACCTGAACCGCGCCGTAAGGGAAGGGATATAAGAGGGAGTGAAAGAAGAAAGGAGGAATAGGTGCCGTAGTGGAGGGCTCCGGAATAATTTCGACCACCTGGGGATCTTTAACGCACTAACATCGCACAGCACACGGGCGCCTTAGCGTTTTTCCTCCATAAAAACGCAGCCGCCGCGGTCGGGTTCGAACCCGGGAACTCCGGATCAGTAGTCGAGCGTCCTAACCACTGAGCCGCAGCGGCGGGGCTCCTAGCTGATCGCAACCTAGCGTTTAGGAACAGTGAGCAGATTTTTGGTTCATCGAGAAATGGCAATTATATGAGAGTGATCGAGGCCATTGCCAAGTTTGATCCTTTTCTAGAGGAGCACATCAAACGCTGCGGGAACAAAGGAAAAGATCCCCCATCGTATCTGTCAAAAAGCATTTGCTATGAATTTATCGAGCATATGGCAAAGGCTGTCAAGGAACGTCTCGTTGACGAAGTGAAACACGCAAAATACTTCTCTTTAATTGTGGATTCGACTCCAGACCTTATTCACGTTGATCAGCTGTCAGTTGTTTTACGGTACTATTTAAATGGGAAAGTGTACGAACGCTTTCTTGGATTTGTTCCAATCGAATCGCATACCTACTTGTATCTTTTCGAACCGTGATCTTCCTCTTGACGGCCAATGGCATCTCAGCTGATGATTGTAGGGGCCAAGTTTATGATAATGCGAGTAATATGCTGGGAAAATACAAAGGACTGCAAGCTCAAATCGAACATCTGAACGAATTGGCAGTCTACGTTCCGTGTGCTGGTCATTCACTCAAGTTAGTTGGCGCGTGTAGCGTTGACATTTGCCTTGAGGCAGTCAAAGTTTTCACTGTAATCCAGAGACTGTTATGTGTTCTTTACTGCCTCTCCTAAGCGATGGAGGTATCTTTTGGACAGCATGGGCGGAACTGACCAGCAGCTTATTTTGAAAAGTCTCCCTGAGACCAAGTGGTCAAGACACGCTGAATCATGTAAGGCCATTCTGAAAAATTTCACTGGAGTCTAGCGTTTCCTTGAAGCTGTATCAAAGATCTAGAAAGAAAACGGTGACACTAGGAACGAAACCCACTCTCTCTTCAAGAAAATTACAAAACTAGAGACTGCAATCATGGCGATTTTCTGAAGTGAATTCTTGGAGCGTTTTGGCAAAACGAGAGTAGCACATCAGAAACCAGGCCTAGACATTTCAACTGCTGTAGACCTGCTGAGCTCTCTAGAAGGCTTTGTTCATTCTTTGCGACCTCTCTTTGATTCCTTCGAGGAGAGAGCACGCACGCTAAGGACCAATCATTGTTATCAAGATGAGCTCAAAAGCATCGTTTTGAGTAAGCATCTGGACGGAAAAAGCGATAGTGCGCTATAAGGTAGAAAAAACTTTATCGTAGAGACCTAAAATGTTGTACTTGACAGTCTAGGCTCTGCTTTGCGAGTGCTTAAGGCTGCCTACACTGAACACTGGGAAAGTTTCGGATTCTTAAAATTGCTGACAGAAGCTGGAAGCGAGGCCTCTCTGGCGCAGCAAGCTGAGAAGTTGGTGGAAACCTCCAAAAATGATTTGGAGCCAGCATTTTCCGCTCAGATAGTTCAGTCTGTGAACCTTCTGCACAACTCTGGGTGCCAAGACACGAGTTATCAGGGAATAATGAAGTTTCTGTTCGAAAGAAAGCTTATTTATGTGTTTTCGAACCTTTCTATTGACTTGAGAAGGTGCATAAGCATACCCGTGGCAAACTGTGAGACCGAACGATCGTTTTCCAAGTTTTCGCTGATCAATAATTGCCTACGTTCGAGCCTCCTTGACGACAATTAAGGTGAACTCGCTTGCTATCATGTCCATTGAAAGTAACTTCCTCCGCGATATATCCTTTGAACAGACTATATCTGATTTCGCCAAAGAGAAGGCGCGAAACATGCCACTTTAAAAGAGTACTGTTCGCGCTATACATGAATAGTTCCAATAATTTCGTTGTGTCGCCCCTCAGCCTCCACGTTGCCAATGAAACGCTGAGCAGCGTAATTCAAGATATGCAATCTTCGTTGTTTTCTCTTGTTTGTTCTTGTTCTATTTAGCGTGCTTATAAAAAACTGTTTTTTGTTGTTTTTGTTAGTTCCACGTTTATTTGGTGTTGGCCTTGCTTGTCTTACCTTTGACAAAAATGTTTTCAAATAATGTTTTTTTAATTACAGTTGGTCATTTTCTTCTTTATTCTTGTGCATTTTATGGTGTTTTTATTGCCTTAAGTATTGTCTATATCAATTGCATATTTATAGAGTAACGTTGTTAACGATTACTGCTGTCTGATGCATGAAATTTAATAAACAATGTTACGGATACAACCATGCGTTTCCTCACAGGATTAAACTTAGTGATGCAAACAAAGCCTAGTTTCAAAAGAATCGACATCTGAGCTGTGTTGTTTTTCTACGTTCTTTTGCGTCTTGAGTGCACTAAACTTTTCCTTCATGTCTAGCTTTTGCTGAAAAGAGAATTCAGATTAATCACAAAGTGAACATATGTGTTGGTGTTTACAACAGCACGCCTTTCAAGCAAGTTTTGTTGCATTCCTTATAATAATAACAATAATAATAATCCCGTTTAATTTGGCGGAATTAAAGCAAAACTTGGCATATTTCCAGCAGCGTAGCAGGCGACAGGGGGCGAACGGGAGTGGTCAGTATAGGGAAAGGGGGCCTGCATGCGCATTAGTCCAGGCCCCTATTTTTCTTATTCCGGCCCTGTTCTTAAAAGCTGCTTACATACCGTGCAGTGCGCAAATTTCATTCCTGCAGGAAGAGAATGTCGATGCGCTGCGCACAGGCGAAGTGCATCACAACTCTCTGCGTATCCAGCGACCGAAATCCCTGAACGTTCAGGGAGAGGAGATGCAGCACCGCCATAATGACCAAACAGGGCGCCGCCAATCTGCCGAGAACTTCAAAAGGCCCTTCCCCGGGCGCTAGTAGGTTTAGCCAGTCGAGGATTTGTCTACCTCTGCCGTTCCTGCGAGTCTCTCTCTCTGGGTGATCCTGACCACCGCAGCTAGCTCTTTCCACTCATTATGCTACCCAATTTTCTCTAGAGTGTCGTTTGACGTAGTTATGGGGAGTCCTAGAGTGCACTTAGTGCATCTGTTTATTATGGAGTTTATTCCCCGTTCTTAGGTCTTGTTGATATTAAGGAATGGAGTCGCATAGCAGATGCTGCTCGTGACAAAAGCTTGTACGTGTCTGAGTCTACTAGCCTCCGTGAGGCCACTCTTTCTGTTGGACGTCTTAAATACTCTAAATACGAGCTCCGCCTAGTCGTTCAGGCTTACTTTACTACCGCTGTTTTTGACAATCATACCTAATAATCTAATTTCGTATAGTTTCGGGACTTCGTTCCCGTTGACTTTAATCTTGATACCTCGAGTTATCTCCCCCCTACTGCTGGTTATTACCAGGAGCTCCGATTGTTCCGGCGAGCAGGATAGACCTACTTCGTCCGCGTGTTTGCTGATGATATCTGCTGCGGCTTATATGTAATTATTAGTGACGAAGCACGTAAGGAGGAATATTGTACTTAAATTTTTAAATATTACAATAAACGAACACGGAGCTCCACCTCCGACCAGTTATTGTTTTGTGTAAACAGCGATTGTCTGGCTCTCTCTGGATGTGTTGACGTTTTGTATGGCAGCAAAAGCCGTATTTATCGCCGAGAAAATTGCATTTAAAAATGTTTCCTCTGTCGACTGAAACGTGTGACTTTTGTATCAAAAATGACAAGCTGCCATTGTTCTGTCGCGAATGAATGTGCAGCTTAGCGTCTGAAATTCGCTTCAAAATGTTTCCGACGCATGAACTATATTTGCGATATTGGCCGATTGCAGCGGCCGATGTATTTCGATTTTCTGTGTTTCCTGGCTAATAAAAGGCTCTTTTAATGGGTGAGAGTGGTCTCTTCGAAATAAGAACGCAGTACGCTATCGGTACTAGTCAAATTATATTTTTACTGAATGTCCCTTTAAGCTCGTTCATAGCAACTATTTCACTGTTACCAATATTGAGAGGTATATCACAGTCTATATTTTCCAAATTTAAATTTTTAGGTGCTGCAGAGGCAGAAATTTCTGTTCTTGAATACGCGCCACGTCTGAAGCCATGTTGGAGACTTCTCACGCAAACTATCATAATCATGACAAAAACAATGTCAACCACAATCAGGCTACTGTATGTCCTCGCACTATTTTACTCAAAAAAATCCTGAATCCACTCGCCCTTCTTCATATTTTACTGAAATTATGCTAAAAAGGGCACGCACGTGGACGTTCCCCTGGTCGTGTTGTGCACGTTAAACCGTATTCTGGCTCCTTCCTCGTCGGTACTTTTAAGTACCCGAGATAGTGTAACTTTCTCACTGCGTGGTGATGATGAAATCTTGCGCACAGTAAACATTCCGCTACGCGGGTTATTGAAGAGATTTAAGTGTGCGTGTGCTTGTTCCGCGGCCACCAAAACAATGGCGCTGTTTCCTCCATGGCCGAGTGATGCTATCAAATAACGCCTGCACCGAGCGTTTGCGACGCTACGCAGTCCTTGCAGGCATCCGGAGAGGCTGTTCCTCCACGCTCCACGGCTTCTTAGGAACCAGTGACGACCGACTGTGCAGGAATATTACAAAATAAAACTTTTTCACCTGATTGAACTTTCAGACTGAGGAGAAATATTGACTTCGCTTGGTAGTAACCTTGTTGACTAATTGCTCTTTCAAATCTAAAGTGTGCATAAAATCATTTCCAGTAGATGTATAAGAGAGCAGCTTTTTTTGACTGGAGTTTACATCAAATTATGCGAACTTAAATGTGTTAATTGCCGGGAGCTTCACGGTTGGAAAAAAAAACGAAAAGAAGGATGTCTATCCCATACAAAAAAAAGTCCTATGGGCGTCTATGGAAAAAACTATGTCCGTCTATCGCCTTTTATGAACGTCTATAAGCACCTATAGAGGTGCTTATTGCCAGCTATTGAAAAATATATGCCACTAAAGCTATAGCTTTGGAACCATAAAATTGTCTTAAGCTCTCTATAGAAAAATATATCAGCCTGTATAGACAGCTATAGACAGAAATAGGAAAGGTCTATAGCTCTTTGGGCCAAAATTCTATAGCCGGCAATAGGACATTTTTGTATGGGATGAACGGTTGCATAGGTGGAGTAAGCCCTCTCTGGATTGGAGGTCCATATACAGCGCTTCATTGGTAAGTTTTCACGCCTTACGGCGCCTTTGAAGAACCCCCTTTTCTGTAATGTTGCTTTCTGTAACGAGCTCAAATTTGGGCAACCTCCCAATTTCGCGACCCCTTTTTTGTACACCACTGTGATAAGAAACCTTATATTGAACCTGCGTTATCGTAATAAAATTATACCTGTTAAATATTAACTGAATAAGTAAAACGACTTCAAAGCATTAATCACTTTGGAATAAATAAAAGTTGTAAAAATATCTCTCGTCAGTGTTCAGACAGCTATCTGGAGACAGCATACGCTACTGCGCTAATAATAACAGATGCGTTATAGCACGAATTCCGACCGACCTTCAAAAGTAATCTACTCTCGCATTGCAGAGTGATTTGCAGTCTTTTGCGGACGCGTTTATGGAGAACAGCACTTTCATTTCGACCACTTTGGCTTTGTTACCTGGAAGATAATATCAGTATTCGGACACCGTAGCATGTTACACATTGAAATGTGGCCTTCATGTCTTGAGCACACACTTGCAAAGGCGTGCAAAGCTAAAGAACAAATTATGACTAAAACCAACAGAGAACCTGAAGTAAAGAGGCTGCTCCTTTATATTAGCGATTAAGTAGTGGCGGTGCCGTTCGAAACCACACCGCTATTTTACCGTCCATTCTATAAAGAAGCCAAGCACTGTTATTTTCTTGTGACATCATTTACAAAGGGTTCCAGTTTCATACAAAATAGACGTTTCTTCATTATAATATGGTTCGTTGCCACTCTCGTTTGATGTAGTGGCGTTCCACTGCACTCTGTCTAAAACGTGTAGGTCTGGTGCTCCTTGAACCGGAGCAACGACCTCAGCTTCATAGCGCGTTCCGCAACGTGGCAACGTCCCTTGCGCCACAGCTCTATTCAATAATGTATATAGCGTGTCAGAACCGCTGGCATGGCTGATCCCTCGAGAGCAAGAAAACAAAATTTGCAGCCCTACCAACGGTTGGGGTAACTTTGTGCCATGGACGAACTGCTGCCACAACCAAGCATAGGTCTCTATAGAATGAGAGAAGAAATAAAACGGCGCAATAAATGTAAACTAAACAAACGCCCTTGTACATAAACCTCGCTTACGAGGGATAGCTGAGGAAGTAGGCAAATAGCGCTTTGCCCTTTCATCAGCGCATTGTTAGGGTGGAGCAAATTAATACATGGAGCAGAGATATGGTTGCGGTCGCGAGTGTGAAACCACTTTTGCAGCGCGTGGAGCACTCTAGTTCGAGAGGGAGGGAAAGAGTGCGCGGGAGGGGGGGGGGGGGGGGGGGCTCTCGCGGGCAATTTTGGCGATGGATATTGCAGCGTGATGTCCTGGTCGAGCACGGGACGTGCACAACGTGATCTGAGCTCAGGCCGCGATTTCTGCCTACTCAGTCAGGGGCTTCTGCACAAAGAAAAATGTTTCTTTATTTCCATACGATGGGCTTGTCTGTTACTACCACCCATGGTTCGACAAAAAGGTCGAATTTATGTGGTTAAATCACGGTTTATAATATATTTCCTCGACACGTGTCGCCAATTTTGGGCCTTGTCTCACCATGAAATATTCAGCCATAGCCGTGCATTGCTATGCGTCAGAAGGTGGAAAGTCCATTCCTCTAAAAGGAATACGTGCATAGCTGGAAGACATGAAAAGCAAGAAGTGCGAATGAAATGTATTCCTAAATGATGCCCTGAAAAGTAAAGCCGAAGAAAAAGAATTCAGGTTATTAGGCATTTATAGCTCCTGGCTGTTCCCCTGCAGAATTCGTTGCAGTTCTTGCATACTCGATCCCACTGAAAAAAAAAAAAATGTTTCTACATGGGAAGTCATAATACAAAAATTTCCTATGGCCGGCTATAGAATTTTGGCCCAAATAGCTATAGACCTTTCCTATTTCTTTCTATAGCTGTCTATACAGGCTGATATATTTTTCTATAGAGATCTTAAGACAATTGTATGGTTCCAATGCTATAGCTTTAGTGGCATAGATTTTCCAATAGCTGGCAATAAGCACCTCTATAGGTGCTTATAGACGGTCATAAAAGGCCATAGACGGAGATAGTTTTTTCCATAGACGCCCATAGGACTTTTTTGTATGGAGCTCGTCCAAACTCGGCTGCGTTGATTGCAAACAATCTCTATCCACTGAACGATCCTCTCTATTCCGCTTGTCGTATATTCTCAATTAAGAACACGCGTGTCCGTTCAGTCAGCCGAAACTTCCATTGTGGGAAATGCGTCTACAAGTTTACAGAAATTGCGACAACCCATTTTATTTATTTTTCTTACATAGCACATAAAGGGTCAGAAACTTAACGACAGTTTTGCCTTAAGTAGGGTGCCTCGATGCCAGCGCCGCGGGGGTGGAGACACCTTCAGCGGCGCCGCCATATTGAATCGCACGGGATCAGCGGGGCTAGCGTTTGTAACGGCGCCGTTCATGCTCTCAGCGCGCTTCAAAGTGCTTTAACTTTAACGGCCTTTTGCAGCAAGAGCTACACTGGGCTACCAGTCGAGCATTTCGCTGTACATGGGAGAGGCCAGTTGGGATTCAATATGGAGGCGTCGCTTAAGTTGTCTCCATCCGGCGCTGGCATCGGGGTACCCTAGCCTTGTGGGCACTAAAAAATGAAGCCAGTACTTCAAACATATCTCGAGGTGCACGCTAGCAGATACAAGAAGCGTATTTTGTGTTGTTTGATCAAACGAACATGTGCACAATGACGTCAAAAAAAAACTTCAGCCCAAGCCCATTGCTGCGTCGTTTTGAATGCCCGTGTGGAATGGAATGGAAAAACTTTATAGCTCTATTTACAGCTTTCAGCGGCTAACATAGGTCTTCATGTTTTACTAAAATCTCCGCCGTCTTGAGTTGTCGGCGTCCCTATTCCAGAGCACCGCTGAGCCTGGCCACTTTGAGAGCGTGCTGCACCAATCCTTCTTGGACCTGAGCACGCCGCTGGTGAGCAGGCCCTCCCACTGTTCCGCACTGGGTTTTTCTTCTTTGTGGAAAGAGAAGTTATTTCTGCACTCCTATATAATGTGATATAGCTTTGGGATGGCTCCACATCATGGGCATGTGTCCCTGTATTGAATGGGAAACATTTTATGTAGGATGTGTAGATTTGATAATGTTCCTGTCTGCAGCCTTCGCCAGCCGACTGCTTCATGTTGTGTCAAAGATGCGTGGGGTGGCGCATATATTATCCTTTTGCCTCTGTGATGGTTTAGTATTTCCGCGTACGCTGGTTCCACAGTCATAGTGGCATCTGATTCCATTGACTGTCCCGATCGGATGTGAGCTCGCGAGCTAGACTGTCTGCCCTCTGGTTACCCTCTATTCCGGTGTGACCCGGCACCCTGAAAATCGTATGCTGTATCTTTTCGTTCGGAAGCCCTGCCTCAAGGAGGATTCGCAGCACCCCTTTGTTGATTCTACTTGCCGTGTGATGCTTATTTGGAGTCGGTGAGTATTATCAAGGATCTGCTTCTACGGTAACCCTCCGCCGCTGTTAGAGCTACAGCTGCTTCTTCCCCCTCTGTTACCGTGCAGCTCCTTAAGGTAGCGCTGCTTATCAGCTCTCCCATGTGATCCACGGTCACTGCCGCAACTCTATGTTCTTTGATGTTGTGGTCCCACGGGTATAGGGCTGCATCCGTGTATACCACATTTTTTTAGTGGCCAGGTGTTTTTCTACGTATTCTGCTCGCGCTTGTCGTCGGCCGCGTGCAGATTCAGGCCCATATTCCTCGGTAGGGGGCTGGCGAAAAGAGTGGTATGTTAGCCATACTATACTCCGTTTCTTTCGTTTTCATAGCCTAATCTTTTAAGGAGCGCCCTGCCGGTGGTTCACTGCTGGAGCCTGTACAGCTGCGCACCCAGTTGTGCCTCCTTGAGCTCTTCAAGTGTGCTGTGAATACCTAGTTTGAGTAGCTTGTCGTTCAATGTGTTTCCGGGCGGATTCAACGCCGTCTTTTATGCTTTCCTGATGAGAGTCTCGGCTTGTTCTCTCTCTTGCTGCGTCATGTTGTGGTACGGGAGTGAGTACGTGACCCTGCTGACCACCAGGCTCCTGACCAGCTGGATCATGTCCCCTTCCTACACTCCGCTCCTTCTTTGCGACACTCTGATGATCATCCTGCTGAGTTGCTCCGTCGATTGCTTAAGCAGGCCTAGCGTGTGTCCGCACCGTTTGCTGCTCTGGATCCACATGCCGAGGATGCGTATTATGTCCTTCTCTGCTATGAGTTGACCTTCCAGATACACTTCTATCTTTTCCTTGGTTGCGTTCTTTCCAATCCTCAGAATTTCCGATTTCTCGGTTGAGCACGCGAGGATCTCTCCTTGACGTATTGTTCGACGCATGTTGCACCCTTCTGAAGCTTTTCTTCTTTTTGGCCCAGTGATCCCTGATTTACCCCGACCGTGAAGTCATCCGCATACATGGCGTGCTGGATGCCCTCGATCTCATTCAGTTTCTGGGCTAGCCCGATCATCGCGATGTTAAAGAGAATTGGAGAAATAACCGAGCCTTGCGGGGTACCCTTGTTAGTGTCAAAGGTATCACACCGCAGGTCTCCGAGTCCTACTGTCGCTGTGCGCTTTGAAAAGAATGCCCACACGTAATTGTGGACTCTCTTCTCGCAGTTGGTCTTGTTTAGCCCTTCCATGATGGCTCCGTTGCTGACATTGTCAAAAGCCCCTTTGATGTCGAGGGCCATGATGGGTGTTTTCTCCTGCTTTGGGGATCTTGTTAAGGATTTCTTCCTTTATTTGTAGCAAGACATCTTGTGTTGACAGGTTCGTCCGGAAGCCAAACATGCTGTGGGGGTACAGCTCGTTGTCTTCTAGGTGTCGCTATATTCTTTTGGTGACCACTCTCTCGTTGAGCTTGCCGAGACACGAGGTTAGCGAGATGGGCCGCAAGATTTCTATCTGTAGCTTCTTTCCGGGTTTGCGTATCAATAACCCTTCCGCGTGCTTCCATTCTTCTGGTGCCGTGCCCGTTTCCCACTGTGTATTGAGGTAGTCTGTGAGTTGGGCCATCGCGTCATCGTTGAGGTTGCGGATCAAGGAGATAATTTTTTCGGCTCCTGCTGCCGTGTTTTTTGTGACTGCTCTGATGGCGGCATACACCTCTCCTCTTGCAATTGGCTTGTCGAGTTCAGGGGTTTCCGTTCCCTGGAAATCCCGTTCATATTCTTGCGGCGTGTCCCGGCCATAATATTTGATCCGGACCTCCTCTAGTAATTCCTTGTCTTGTCCCTCATATTGGTGGACGAGATTTTGAATTGCCTTGTAGCTCGCAGCTATGGTTTTGGTTCGGTCCAGGAGTGCTTTGAGTATATGCCACGTTTTGGCTGTGCTGAGCGTGCCGTTTAGTCAGCTGCTAAACTGCTGCCAGCCTTGTCTTGCCAATTGCGCTGCGTATTCCTCTGCCTTCTGGGTGACCTCAGCGATCATTTCTACCTTCTTGTTTAGTCTCTGTTTTTTCCATCTCTTCGTTAGCCCGCGTCTCGCCACCCATAGCTTGAGTAGCCGCGGGTCCACTTCCGGTGTTTGTTCCATTCTGTCTATTCCTTTCGTGTATAGTTTTTGTATTTGCTTTAGCTGCTCACCATTCTTCTATTGATGTAATCTCCCCCTTCATGTGTTTACTGTTCTTGCGAAAGGAGTCCCTGCTTGCGCAGTTATCCCCTGCAGTTCTATTGCCATATATGCTTAGTGTATTTTGTCCATCCATGTTGTATCGTTATTGTTCTTGTTTAGGCTTTCGGATCCGAATCTTTCGTGATAAAGCCTGTCCCTGGCTTCGCTCGTGATTTTCTATGTGTTTTGACTTTCTACGTAGCTCCGAAAACTCTGTTCCTGCAGCGCCATTTATTGTTGCCTTTGTCCAATCTGCTTCTGCATGCTTTGCATAAAGCTTTCCATCTTTTCTTCTAGGCTCTTTTCCCTTGACTGTGTTTGTTGTATCTGTTGTTCGGGCGCGGTGCTGGATGGCGGTCTTGGTGGGTTGCTTATTCTTTGTGCCTGTAACTCTCTTATTAAATATTCGATTCTTTTCTTTAGTTTCCTGGTTTCCTCGCGGCTTAGCTCTAGCTCCCTTTTGAACGCCTCGTTTTCTCCTATTAGTTTCGTGTCATTGTTCGATTATCCCCAGTGCGAAAACAGTGATTTGGAATGGCCGGCTCCCAAGCTCACCTTGACTCCGCCTTTCTTCTGCTGTTGTTGTTTCGGCGGCCCTTGGTTGTTTTGCTTTTCCAAGGGTAGAAAGGGCTCGTCCCTGGGTCTGCCTCCGCCTTGGCTGCGGCTCCGGCCCCGGCTCCGGTCCCAGCTCCGGCTCCATGAATGGTTCCAGCCCCCGGCCTGGCTGCCACCCCGACTCCGGGACTGACTCTCGTCACCCTCTGAGCTGAACCATCTCGGTCGGCGTCTCCGGCTCCGGCTCCGGCCTCGTCGCTACTGCTGCTGCTGGCCATGGTTGCCCGGCGGCGGGCACCTGCGTAGCTCCTCGGCGGCCTTGAGCGGCATCCTGCAGTCTCTGGTGCCGGGCACGTGTTCGCCTCCGCATACCATGCATTTCGGTTGGCATTGGTGTCCGCCGATGGGATTGCTGATTCCGCAGTGTCTGCAGGTTCTCGCCTCGGGCATTGGGCATACGTCCGATCAGTGTCCCTGCAAGCCGCATGCATAACAGCATTGTCTCGTTGGCCTGTATGGGTAGGCCTTGTACTCTCCGGCGCTGAAGATGACCCACTTCGGAATGCTTGGACCGTCGAAGGTGTTGAGCGCTGTCTCGGTCTTGCCCAGCATTCGTGCTGCTAGGATCTTGACCCCTTCCGTACGTAGTCTTAGTTTCGATTCCAGTACGTCCGATGGCATGCCCGCTGGATATCCGTGAATTACCGCGTGCTTGACGCCGCCTAGCATGGCCACATATGCCTGTACTGGGTAGCTCGTTCCTCCAAAAGGAAAGTGCATGATCTTTCGTATTTCGTTGCTGCATCTTCTTCGGAGGTGCTCGCTATCACTATGTTCGAGCCCGGTTGGAGCCTGACCAGAAAATCTTCCTCCTTGATTCGTCCTCCACATGCTTCCACAATGGCAAACGTGGCTTGATACGGCTTCATTTCCAGAACGTTGAGTCCTCCACGGGTTCGGATAATGCTCTTGGCGTCGTCCATCGGGAGCGGCGGTAGCTTCTGTCTTGGCTGCTGCTGCGTTCCTGTTTAAGTCCTTGAGCCGGCCTGCGCCCTCCACCAGATTGCGTCATCCCGCCAGCAGCTGCGTCTTCCGGCGCCATCTTTCCATTGTTCTTCATCGCGTGGAGCCTCTCTGGCTTCAAAATGGCGTCGCCCTTGGCAGCGCGCTTGACTCCTTTCTTGTATCGTCTTGTTTGGTATATCTGCCAATTTCTTTCTTCGTCTCGCACCAGGCTCTCGTCGTCGCTGAAGTCCTGTTGCATGCTCGCTTCTTCCATGGCCCCTTCGGGGCCCTTCCCAGCTCCCTGTTTGCCGGAACACGTGGTCGCCGGCGCGGCCTCCATCTCTTCAGTTTTCGCCTTGTTTCTGGGCTGGTCCAGCTCCAAGATTATTTGTGGCAAGGTTGTTTGGTGCCCGAGATGTCATTCCTGTCTTCCTCGAAGGCCTTCGGCTTGACAGGGCGCCCGATCGGCTGCGGAGTCCGCTAAGCCTCGCGTTAGGCTTAGCTTCCGGGCCACGAGGTCGTGACTTGCAAACCCGATAAAAGTCCAAAAAGTGGGCCTACCGTGCTGAATTCGGGGTCCTTGGGGTCTTGAAGCTTGCCTTTGTCAATCTTAATAAAAAATGTGGTGGCCCGGTGGGTTTGCAATGTCGAAAGCTTCGAAAATTCGCGGAGCCCATGCGACATGCGTCCGCTCTCTTCGACAGCTCACAGGCACCCCCGCCTGCCTGTGTGTGCTTCGCAAACAGGAACGGCGTGATAAAATATCACGACGGTTATGGTTCACATCTACGTGGGCAATTTCTTGGAACAAAAAAGGTTTCAACATTCTTCTTAGGCGCATGCAGAAACAATTATCCTTAGTTTGTGGGTGTTGAAACTGTCATGGAGAGGGAAAATTTGAGAAACCTCAGGTAAATTTTTTGCCTAGTTGCAGTCAGCACTCGCGTGAATACGAGCGTTAGTTTGCCTTTGAAATATACATCTTGTTGGTCTATTTGCTGTAATTTTGTACACCTAGTGAAGTTTCGCAAAAAAAGACGCACTCAAGACATCGTACAGGTCGTGCACTACACATTATTTAGCCATGGTACAGTCGCAGGAAATCGCACACTAAATACAGGGTACAGTTGCCAGTGTTGTGCTTGTCCTGTAGATTGTCTTGTGTTTCTTGGCATAACTTTACCATATCAAAAGGCTAATGCTTAAGATGTCTACAATATACCCCGCTTTAGACAATTTTTACGAACACAATGAATTCAGATTTAAATGCATTAGAAATTTTACATGCCTAGAAGTGTTACCACTCAAAATGTACACTTTAAGAACTGGTACACTCGATGCTAGAGTATACCGGCTACTGTACTCTCCCTAGCAACCCATGTACTCCACCAAAATTGCCTCAGTTAAACCTGTACTTAGCGAAGTTCGGCAAAGAGTACAACTGCGAGTGCACTATCTGTAAGGCCAGAAGGAGTTCGTAATTTCTTCGCTTTTGTAGTGCCCGGAGTCATATAGTGACCTGTGACTCGCATCTCACGCAAAGTAGGTCCGTCTCTGATTTCCCTGAACGTAGATGATGAGCTCTCCTTCTCAGCTAAAAGGCTTATTTTAAACTCGCCGACGCCATTGGCCTGAAGAGGGCCCTTTGTCGGGAAAGAGCCGCTTGGTTCTTGAGCTGTATTTGACTGCAGCCACCAGTAATATACAAAAAACCAAGTGCACTGTGCTCCGCATAGAGAACCAGACCTTGTACACGACCGATACGCACAGCGTACGTACACATTCGAGGTTGTTGCATTCCACTGATACAGCATAATTTATTTGATTTGATTTCAAGAGATTTTACGCCCCAAAGTGGCGCCAGCAATGGAGGACACCGTAGTAGAGGGCTTCGCATAATTTCGGCCAGCTGGGGTTCCTTAACGTGCGCTGACATTGCACAGTACCGGAGCCTTTAGTATTTCCCTTCCATCCAAATGTTACCGCCGTGGGATTCTTAATAGTGCGCCATTCAGCGAAGGCATGCGCTTGCGTACAGTGCGTATAAGAAGAGACTATCTTGTAACTGTCGAAATTTATCTGAAACATAGGCTTATAGCTAGGAGTAAATATTTTTGTGCTCTCCCGAACCTCCTTTGTTTTTTCGAGCATCTGTTTCAGAACAGCGACGTTCCAAAGAAAAATGCTTCGCAGTAACGAGTGATGCCACTGTTAAAGAAAAACACTTCTGTCGGATTCCATAAAGCATTACCGGTCTACCGCGAAACATTTGTCTCAGTACCTCATATTGCAGTGCTACCACGGTGTGGACGCTCAACGAGTGCTCAAGTGGAGCTACGCATCATTTTTAATGCACAAAATTATGCATCAAGACAACAGTTATCTCGTTCTTGAAGGGCGAGTCAACGTACCATGCACCATGAAATTCCTTCCGAACAATTTTTTTTTCCATGGCGTCCAGCTGTTGCCTGGACTGTTTCATAATTTACATAGCTGTGCCACTTCTAACGCGGCAGCGACCTGCGAATATGAAAAAGAGAAGTTCGCGAAACATACGCAGAAACCAGCCGCAGAACTCAAACTTAAAGCATATGTAAGTGTACAAAAGCATTAACGTGCGTCCCTGAGGTAATCAAGGTGAAGCTCTCCCGCCTAGGAACGCCGAGTTCCGTGATTGATACATCACACTGGCACAGTTTTTTCCCCATTGTTTCATAATAGACGAGTATATGTACTCCTGTACAGCGCGTGCGCTTTGGTGGAGTGTGGCGATTCTGGAAAAAAGGAGAGGAATATGGAATAAGCGTAGACTCCATCGAAAGGTTGTTCCCGCCACTCCTTGAATTCTGGCGTGTACTCGCGCAGGTATATACGATACAGTCGGATGTGACTCGGGGCTTTTTATGCAAATTATAAAGCGAATTAACATAAAACGACGGAAGCACAAGACAAAACCAAAGAGTTTATGGCGCAGGACGCGCTCAAAGGTTTCAAGTTTTTTTTTATTTCTCCAAGAAGTAAAAGCACTGAGTAACAAGGTATTTATCTCTTTAGGAAGTTCAAGGCAAAGAGGGTACAGTAACCAAGAAGGTTCTGTTTTACAAGAGAAGTACCTATGTAACACGTCAGCATTGAGTGCATTCATCACGCACCAGGATAACATGATTGCGAGGTTTTAATATTCTATGAAAATCAGCTAGTAATTTTCGGAAGGAAAGATAAATACAAAACTCCACCTAATCAAATATGTGACGAACAGTAGATGTATCTTTACAGCGGTCAATACAACATAAGGAAACACTTGGTAAATATAGCTTAAAGAAAAACATTTTTTTTTGCTGTAATACCTTATATTATTGTTCCATATGTATCAAAATACATACATAATGGTAGTGTAACTTGACGAAGGCAATCCGTGCACAATATTACCGCCAATAATTGCACTCACTGCCTCTCAACCGGAAAAGTTTCCAAATAGAGGTAAAGAGTGTTTTCATGAATATTTGGTTTGGTGCGAAATTTAAAATAAAATTTCCAAAGTCCGTTGGATCATGTCTATACTTGACACTCTTAGTACAGTTCTTTTCAGGATTTATTCACAAATGAAAATTGGGTCACTGACAAAGTCGAAAGATGAAAAATGACGTTTCGGGTCCCATACGGGGCCCTTGTTCACAATGAGGCTGTCACAGAAGAAGGAATGGTTATATACGCTTCAGAATCTTCTGCAATCTTTTCACGTAGATAGGATGTAGCGTGCCCTGATTCTTATTTAGCGTGTTGGCCGTTGTCTGGATGATTAGGGATTCTAGATGAAGTCTTGCAGATAGGTTTCTTTCCGTCGCCAAGATTTCCACCTCATCCCAGCCAATCTCGTGGCCAGTGGACAGCACGTGCTCTGCAACTGCATTTTTTGCTGCGCGCTTGTTTCTGACGTCGCCCTGGTGCTCCTTCATGCGCCGCTGGAAGTTCCCGGTTTCCCCAATGTAGACAGAGGGGCAGTCGCTGCAAGGGATCCTATATCCTATATATCCCGGTCGATCGTGCTGTGGAAGCCTGCAAGGAGCTCATAAAAAGCGACCCCTCATTTCCCGATCGCACGCCGTTGAACGTCAGCGAGATCAGCGAATTGCTTCATTTCTGCTTAGCCAATACGTATTTTTCTTACAACGGCACAGTGTACAAGCAGATCTTCGGAACCGCAATGGGAGCGTCCATTTCAGTCACGGCTGCCAACCTGACAATGGAGTCTATTGAACAGAAAGCCCTGAACTCGTTCACACATCGTCCAAAGGTGTTTCTGAGGTATGTTGATGACTGCTTTTGCATCTTAAACAAGCAGCACATTCACAGCTTCCTTGAACACCTGAATGCCGTAGAGCCATCCATAAATTTCACTTTGGAAGAGGAAGCGAACGGCATGATCCCGTTCTTGGATGTGCTCGTCAAACGTGATGCGCATCGGTTAGCCTTCAGCGTCTTCCGAAAAGCAACGCACACGGGGAGATACCTGGATTTTGATTCCGCTCATCCTACGGCTCACAAGCGTTCAGTGGTTGCGTCACTTGTCAACCGTGCTAAAAACATCTGTTCCGACCCGGTCAGCCTTGGCAACGAGATGAAGCTTATACAGCACGATCTTGAGTGAAACGGCTACCCTAAAAAAATTTTACCAGCAAAGTCACCAAGAAAGCCACCTACACACGAGGAGCACAACATCTGACAAAAAAGATAAAACGTGCTGCGATTCCCTACGTGCGTCAGATCAGCGAGGCCCTTTCTAGGATTTTCCGTAAACACGAAGTGCACATTGCACACGTGCCAACTAGCAAACTGCGAGCCGATGTGGTCAACGTGAAGGACCCGCTACCACGTGCCAAGTTCCCTGGCGTTGTTTATAGGATCCCTTGCAGCGACGGCCCCTCTGTCTACATTGGGGAAACAGGGAACTTCCAGCGGCGCATGAAGGAGCACCAGGGCGACGTCAGAAACAAGTGCGCAGCAAAAAATGCAGTTGCAGAGCACGTGCTGTCCACTGGCCACGAGATTGGCTGGGATGAGGTGGAAATCTTGGCGACGGAAAGAAACCTATCTGCAAGACTTCATCTAGAATCCCTAATCATCCAGACAACGGCCAACACGCTAAACAAGAATCAGGGCACGCTACATCCTATCTACGTGAAAAGATTGCAGAAGATTCTGAAGCGTATATAACCATTCCTTCTTCTGTGACAGCCTCATTGTGAACAAGGGCCCCGTATGGGACCCGAAACGTCATTTTTCATCTTTCGACTTGGTCAGTGACCCAATTTTCATTTATTGAATAAATCATGCTTCGCCCTGACCAGACGGTGTTCCGTCGAACCTTGGACTAAGTTCTTTTCAGTGCACACCAGCTATTTAGAATGCTGAGCTACCTCTACCTGACTAGTGCATACGGGGCGCCACTGACACCATTTGCAACCGAACCGACCTCAAAAATAGTAATAAGTGGCTGTACAGGCACCTGTTGGCTGAGACCAACTGGGCGACAATCAGTGCCGCACGATAGTACTAGAGCCAGACAGGAAAAAAAATAAATGGCGCATCGCAATGCAAGCCATTTCCAGCGATAACTCTTGTTCGCCCAGCTGTTACTAGAAACTGAGTGACAGGCGACAGCCAAGCAATAAAGCAAGCGGGATATTATATCTAATCTAAAATAGGCTAATGATCGCCGTTAGATTTTGCAGGCTGGACGTATGAGAAATTCCTGCTCAAACTTTGCGTTCTGGTAATATTGTCACTCAATCTCGCACTGTATTTTAACAACACTATTATAATGTTATTCTACCGGGTACCAGAAACTAATTTACAATTACATAGCGCAAAATAGTTTATCGTTCAGCAACATTTTCTTCAAAAAGCAACTAATATTTGTGCATGTCCCCTTTCCACGCATTCGTTCTACATCTGATACAACTGACACAAACCCCCGAATGATGATTTCCATTGCTCTGTTAGGTGCATTGAACAGAGCTGTAATGTTTTAAGGCGAACTGGTAAAAAGCAGCGCAATAGATATTACGGAATACAGCGCCTAGAAACTGGTCGCAAAAGAGACGTCATGCACAATGTAATCACTGACTTCTTCGGTTTGCAGACTCTTCCGGCCGCTTCTTGCCTCTTATATGCTTAGTCTCTTTCTTGCCGCTCCTTTTCGTCATAGGTGCCGCTTTAAGCAAACGTGAAAAGTTTCCGGTCGGCTCTGACATTCTCTTTTGCCATGGAACCAACCTTGTCTCTTTGACATTACTCTTTGGGGGAACATTCATTTCTGTGTGTATTGCCCACGTGACGCCTACGATTAACTAACTTCGGCAATTTCACACCGTAATCAGTGTATTAAGTTTAATTTTCCTTCTATAAATTTATTATATGAAAGCTAGCATAGCGTTCGAGAAAGACAGCAACCATGTGCACTCCCGTCAGAAGTCTTGAGGCCACAGTGTTTAATTTTAGTAGAATAAGTGTTTATTTAACTCCCCCTGCACCGTAGCATTTAAAGAATACATCCAGCAGCCAGCTTCTCTACCGCGGGAAGAAACCTCCCAGCGTTGCAAGGTGCTTTTGTGTTCAATAGCGCTGTCATGGCTCCATAATTCGGGTCGAACGAAAAGTCCTCGGCCCGAAGACTCTTGACCAATACTGTACGTTTGGTTAAACATTGAGACGATGTGGAAAAACGCTTCCTGTCCTTTCTATAGTTTAATAAATGAATAAAATTCTATGAGTTGGAAAAGTCATTATTAATTTTAGGAACATTGTAAACACACTAGGCATTCAGTTTTGAATAGGCATTTTGGGTATTTCATAAAAGGGATTCCGATATTGTCAAAGATAAACTTTTTGAGGTAAAAATATAGCTTTTGCGCTATAGTATTACCACTGTTGACGGACACCGAAAAGCCGGGGAAATGTATTAATTATTAAGCTGGTTAACTAATTTCTCGCAACTCAGTTTTTAGCTATCACAGATAGCCAACTGATAGAAATTAAAGATTTCTAGCCGGCCGTTATTATTAGCCAAAGCAGTTTTTAAAATATCCAACATGCGATTACACTCGCCGCTGTGGCTCGACAAAATTTGGCTGCATCGTGCAAAAATACAAGTGCTTTCGAAAGAATGCAGGCAAAGCAACCCCTCTTATGAACATAGCTAGTCAAAAAGCCAAAGTTTTTTTCGAGCCACAGCGACAAGGGCAATCGTGGTTTTGAAATTCTAAAATCTGATGTGACTATTACTGGCGACTGGCTACAGATATCTAATTGCAACTATCCGTCTATAACTCTACTATATAAAAGTTACTATGCCCCACGGAGCTTATTTTTTGAAAATTTTTGAAAGTTTTCGCGGATACGCTCGGTATATGAAGCCTCACTGAGGCGTGCTAGTACCTTCTTGTTGTATTTCTTTCGTAATTTTTAATGTAATTTCTTGCCTAGTATACCCTTACACTTATAGCACCGTACTTTGTAATGCAGCAAATAAAAACAGTTTCTGAAGGTCCACAAACAGTATAATAATATGCCACTGAGCTAATCTAACTCTTGGCCTTCTTGTTGTTCTCTCATTCTTCAGCTTGAATTTCGCCCAATGTGTAGAATTCAGGTGAAAAACTTGTATTCTGGATCACATAATGTTGTATGTGTAATGTAATTGCAATGTATTTTAATGTTATGTATTTATGTACTATTGCAATGTATTTGGTCAGCATATGGCGGAAACAGAGGATTATTTTGTAAAACATGCCAAGCTATACCAGTGGTATGTGCACGAGGGCGGCTCTGTCGATAAACTAAAGTCTGCAGCAGAATTCAAAAAGACGAATTCACCGCACCCTGATTGTTCTGCAACGCTACATTTTAACATGAGCCCATAGTAACAGGAGCTCATAACAGCATGCGCCCAAAAGAAGCATGACTAAGCTCAGAGGTACCCAGCCGTGTGCGTTGGTTTGGCGATTCCCCATATCCCATGCTCCACCTCCTTTCCCTTACAGTACCGTCCTCCCAAGCCCCCAGACACATCTTTCCTCACACAGCACTTGCTCTCCTGTCAGCGCCGCATAGCTAACATTACTGCAGCACATCTTATAATATGCAGTGTTTGACAGAAGTAACTAGGCTGACGAGCTTGTGTGGTTAACAGCATCAAATTGTTGTGACAAACTAAAACAGTACACTACGAGAGCTGGCCCGCAACTGAATCTTTTTAAGAAGAAAGCATCGAAGAGGAACGTCACACTGCGGGTACAAATTTTTCTTCGATTTTTTTAATAAACATTAAATTTCGAGTAGCGCTCCTTTCTTCTTCCTTCGTCCTGGTGTTTTTTTCGCGCTGTTAACCTCCCAAGCGTATCAACCAGCCAACAACCTAACTTTCAGTTCTTAACCAGGCTGAATGCTTTGGTTCTCACTCGTATAGTAGAGCCATTAGGGTGTCCCTAAAGATCAAAAGTTCCTGGAAAGTAAGCATATGGTTTCTGCTTGCCTCACAGGGATAAATGATAGTGGAACAAATGTTTCTTAACGCCAGCTGGCTCATTGTCGGCTGCACTGAGTGCCATGTCAGTTGCGGTTTAAAGTCGCTATACCCCAGAGATATAGAAATTCAGGGGTAGCCGAAATGCTCCAGTATAAGACTGAGAAACAGAGCACGCGGTGTCGTTACTTTTGGCAATGATGATGCATGTGCATTACGCAGTTCGCAAACTAGTCATGCCTTTGGAGCCCAGCATGCTCATACTTCAGTAAAATTGACCGGCACGTAGTACAACTAGATGCATTTTCTCAATGTGAAATGTCTTCGTTGTGCATGATATATATATATATATATATATATATATATATATATATATATATATATATGTGTGTGTGTGTGTGTGTGTGTGTGTGTGTGTGTGTGTGTGTGTGTGTGTGTGTGTGTGTGTGTGTGTGTGTGTGTGTGTGTGTGTGTGTGTGTGTGTGTGTGTGTGTGTGTGTGTGTGGGTGTGTGTGTAGTTTGACAAACAGCACATGTAGTATCATTTTTTATCTATGTTCCCTTGAGACGAAAGATCATTTTTCAGGCTGTATGAACTGTTTATGACAATGTGATCGTTTAGGACCTGCATCGATTTATGGCATGCTAAAAATCATCTCGAAAGCCAGAATCGTGGATGTCATGTCGGTTCCTTTACACATGTGACGACATCATGACAACATAACACGACGAAGGCTTAGTTGAATCTGCGTGCAACACTTGGTCTGCTGTCCACAACATAAGGCTGTCGCCTTCAGAGCTCGTGAACGGGAGGCTTCGTTGTGTATCGGTGATAATATAGTTTTCCTAGAGATTGTTTCAATGAATTTTAGAGGACGAAAGGTAGCCAGCGCTCTGTTCGGTAGCGCACTTTCTGTACGCAGTTGTCTCTTCCCTTTGCGTGGGGAGAAGGCTGCCACAACCTGCAAAGACCCCACCCGTTCAGTTTCACTATAAACGCAAGGCAGCTTAGAGGACGCAATTCCTCTGGCTTCCGGAAGAGAATGCTTTAAAAGTATAAGTCGGCATGAGGTCGTGTTTTGCTTGCGTTTTATTCGCATTCCAGTGCAAGTATCGAAGCCCTAAGAGAGACAAACACCAGTACGAGGAGCAAAATATTGCAAAGGAGAAGACATCGCCGCGCCTCAGCTCTCCGGTTCCCCTTCCGAATTTCTGCTCACCGCTGGGTAAGTACAGCTCGTCTTATTCGTGAGTTGGATGTTTCACTTCAAAGGCTTACAGCAACCGGTGTTTCAATACTCTTAGAAAGCTTCTATCTATTGCACGCGTGTGTGAGCCAGCTATTTGAGGCAGCTCCTTTTCCTGTCTCCTTGCAGCTGCCATCTTCGATCGTTGTGCGTATGCCAGGCTCGGTATCTAGAAATGTTCTTTTGCGCAAAAGAACATTTCTAGATCAAGATGAACAACCAACTCGCCCAACAGGAAGTTTTAATGCAGGCTCGGTAAGCATTCTTTTTGTTGTACACCCCTAGATATGGCTTGCGTTTTGACCTGTCTTGGGCTTTTTTTTCTCAGCTCCAGCGAACTGCGCCGCATTGTTTCACATTCCGACGGTGTTATTTTACGACGACTGAACATACCCTAACCTCCCCCTGCTCCCGTCCTTTATTGTTTTTATCACGTGCCTACCAGATAAACATACCGTAAAAAATATATTCATACACTAAAACGACAGCTGTGAGAATTTACTCCGTATCGGTAAAAAAATTGCCTATTTTTACTTTCACTGTTTCATCCAAACAGATTTAACCTCGAATAACATTGTTTATAATGTGTTGATTCTTGTGCGCTGCGCTTTATATGAACATTTGTCGTCGCATGAACTTACTCTTCTTAGAGCCGGCCAACTCGTCTTTATTCGCACTGCACTAAAATGGATTATGACTTGTTCGCATTATTGATTCGAGATATCCCAGGAAACACTCGGAAAAAACAAATACTTAAAGCCAATCAACACAACGGTTCAGATTAAGAATTATATTTTATACACACATATAGCATCCAACATAGTTAATACTGATGACCGTCGCACCGACCCGGCTCCAGTAATATACGAAAAAGTGCTAGTCAGGTAAGGTGGAAATCCTGCGACTATAATAGCATATTATAAAGCGGGAAATCAGGCAGCCTATGCTGATATTCCTAACTATAGAGTGTTGCTGGTAGCACAATTCACGTATGACACAAATGGTGGAACATATTTTTGTGAGATTCATTATCAACAAGGGTCGCCATTGCTTTGCCACTGTACTACTGAGCACAAGTGACTTGAGGACACGTGAGTGGTACGAATGCTCACTGTTCTGTTTTATTCCTTTGGTTGGAGAGCGCATTTAGAGGGAGTGAAAATTGAGCTCAAGTGCTCTGTCGTGTGGCAGGAAAACTAAAAGATCGTTTGCAGGTATGACGCTTTGTTCCTATTGGTCCTCAATTGGGCGTTTTTGATACCTGTGTGTATCATAGTAGGCACGAGCGAAAACAAAGTGCAACTACTAAACCGCTGATACTTTATTATCCAGAACTTCTGGCAAAGAACATAAACAGAGTAGCACCGGGAATTAAGAAATAGCTGTTTTTGTGCATATGAATAAGGGATATAAAAAAATTCTAGAGATGCTGAGCACCCGGCCTTACACAGATTATGGTAGCACAGATTTCACACCTATGATACATTATTTTATGATTTGAACCTACCTTCGTTTCGTATGATTTGCTTCTTGTTTGTGACATAGTGCTTCCAAGAGGCATTTTTTTATCAGAAAGGTGGCCACGTGTTCAAAAATTCGGCTTTTGGACATTGCCGAGTTGTTCTCCTCGGACTGACTTGCCCGCAAACGAAAAATGATCAATACTATGGCATCGAACGCAGAACGCGGAGACTCGCAGTTCAACGCACGGGATGGTAGGCTGCGGCGATGGCTTAGTGGTCTAATGCAACGTCCAGCCAAGCTGATCGGTTCGCGCTGCCGTAGATCGGATTCCCGCAAGTGCGCAGCTCTGTTCTAATTTATTTCAAGCCGTGAGCACGTGTGACACTGGACGCCGCGAAATCGGTATATGAGCTCCTTGTGCTATCGCATTACGATAAGTCCTGTTGAGCGAGCACCAGCACGAAGTAAGTCGGCTGCTGGAACTTCGAGAGTTCGCGGAGGCGATCCTGAGCATATCTTAATTTTGCAGCGACCTCAGCGATGACGCGAGCCAGAAGACTGCTACATATCGTTGATATGCAGCGGATGACTTTGGCCCCTGAAATTTTAACCATAGCTCGTACCGCCATCGCTAACATTTATCGCGCACCTAACGTTGCTAATGCTCATGAGCAGATTGCCCAGAGGTCGCCAGATGGTGCCATCTGCACGCCAGCTGTGAGCGCACCCACCGCTGCTGATGCGAAGTGGTAGCACGCAGTACGCAGGAAGCCATAGAGGTAGTGTTACGCTCTGTTATAAAAGCCTCTGCTCACTATTTCGATGCTGCTATGGAATGCTGTTTACATAACAGCATAAAACTTCATAGATACAGAAGCACATCGGCAGCAGCGGTGGAAGCTGGTGGACACAAATCTCAACAGAAGTGACTTTTTCAGATTGTTTTTTTTTTCCTTCCTGTTACTACCGCTGCGGTTGAGCGTGTGTGCAGCCGCCGTTTAGAGGTAGGTTCCACGGCTGACGCCGAACCCTCCTCCTTCGCTCTCCTCTTCGCGTTTTGTTTGCCAAATCCTTACACTCCTCTGGTTTCCTCCGCGAGCTCTTTGCCGATAACGCAACCACCGACGCTCAAACCAGGAAAGGGCGCTGCGATAGCTGCGCTCTGAAATTGCTGTCGACATGTGACTATACCAGGCATTTATCACCTGGCACGACCGCCCTCTACTGCTGTACTGAATAAGGAGTGAAAACCAGAACATATTAACGACATTGTATGTTAATGTCTAATTCTTGCGTATCGTGTCCGAGCGCTAGGCGTTATAACGCAAATCGTAACCCAGTGGTAGCCTTGTTAACCGAGGTGGTTACATAATTGAATAAGATTAGAGGCACCAGAATGATGCTCCAGCAGGGCAACTCGATAGTCTTCTTCTTCTGTTGTTGCCACGAAGAATGAAAAGGAAAGTACAAAGGTCTGCCCACTGGCTCAAGCCGAGCGACAATCGCTACCACGTGCAGATAGTAGGAGAGTTCAAAGATGGGATAGAAAGACAGGATAGAAAAGACGCGCGGTATAATGACCCAGGCCGATCCCGGAGGCAGGGCAATACCGGGCCAACCGGTGGCGGAAGTGAAGCAACCTTCAAGCACTCCGCCACATTTCCAAAAATAAGTCCAATATGCTGGATTCAAAAGGGGCCCGTATCAGATATTCTGATTCCGAGATAAGAATACTCGATACTGCGCGATGTCGATCTAGTATATATCTCCGTCTGGCAGGGGTCATAGTTGGGCCAATTAATTCCGATATTAGTGTAAACTTTGTGCGCCAACCGTTTGCCGTAAAGTGTTCTGGATGGTACCATACGATTCACCGTTTCGTGTGGCATAAACTTACTAGTTACGTTAGAGCCTGGCTCACGGCAGGGATCGAAACAGCGACCTATGTACCCCAAATTATCTGCATTTACGAATCTTAAATTGAACATTGCGGTTCAACTGTTTGTCGCTGAGTGTTCGGGGTGGTTGCACACGATTTCGCGTTTCGGGCAGTATAAACCTACTAGTTAAGTTAGAGTCTAGCTCGCGACAGGAATGCGAACCGGCGACCTATGTTAGGTGTGTTAATGCCCGATATTGGATACGCTGAACAATCTCTCTACAACGTCCGTACCTCCAAGCGTGGCGCCGTTTTTGCTTTCCCTAGCATTTTTGCTTTCTCAAGCAAAGATTTATACTACCGCCCTAGGATTTCTATTTGAGTCGGGTGCATGCTTACTGCAATGGCTAAGCCTTGAAGGGGTTGCCAAAGACCTGCTTTTCTTCATTAAGAATTGAAAGTGAAGAGGAGTTATATTTCTGCATATTGGTTTCTTTAAGATGAAGAATATATGCGTTAAACGCTCAAATATATTGTAAGCGACAATATTGGGCGGTCCGGCAGCAGTGCGGTTCAGACAAATCCAGGCATGGCTTGTTCTCCTGTTGGCCATAAAGCATTAAAAGCAGGTGGAGTTTACATTTAAGGTCTGCCTGAAGTTTATGACGCCGTATCTTTAAAGGGTAAATGCCCAGATATGCGGAATTAATCATCTTTATTTAACATTCAGATATCACTGGTAGTATCCACACTTCTGGGCCACTGGTGCAGCGAATAAGTGAAGCTCCAGCGCCTATTTAGGTGGTTTTTTTCAAACACAGCCACCGTTAGGGCGTCTGAGAACCTCTTTATTATTCTGGAGCAACCCCTCGCGACCTATCAATAACTTAGATGCCATCAACCACGGTGGGAACTTTGCTCGCACTCAGGTGGGCAGGCTGCCACTTGTCACTGTAGCCAGGTTGTGACGACGTCGCAAATTTATGTCATCCAACTTAGAACTGTGATATTATTCGCTCATGCCAAAGGCGACGACGAAGACGAAGGCGGGTTTTCCGCTAGACGAGACCCTTAACGGTATCGCTCTAATATGCAAGTGGTGTCGCCGATGGCATTTTACGCGATAGCGTAATGGTTGCTGTTCAGCGGCAAGCCCGGCATTATTGTCGCCATCGTCGGCGGCGACGTGAGAGAAATTTCTTCACAGAAGCTGCCTAAGTCGCCCTGCTAGGTAGTTGGTGGGCGACTTAGGACACGTGACCTTGTGACGACGTAAAAGCATGCTCACCGGATTGCAAGCAAACTGCCCACCGTGGCAGGTGGCAGTTAACTTAATGATCGATCGCGATATGTTTCTCGGGAATAGTAACCTGGATCACAGAACCACCTGTGCATAATATGTGTACTTTTTTCTGCCTGTCGCATGTTTCTTTCATATGCGCCAATAAGGCCTTAATGTGCTCCATTACCAAACCATTCCGGGCCACTACACTAAGTGGGCAGTGGCCTGGAAGTAACTGCACATTTTTAAAAGAGAATATACTGCTACAGCACATTAAAATATTACTAACCCATTGTAAATGTGCTTCTATACACTTCCCAAATTGACAATGAAAATAAGTAAATCTACTTTAAATTCTGTCTGCTGGACGGTGGCCATCGCGGATCTCATATCCTAGTCTGAATCGCAGAAAATCGCCTACAGCTATTTTATTGTTCATAGATAAAATCTTTTATCACTTAAAGATTATCCGAACACTCACACGTCTTGAAATTTTGACTGTTACATTGAAGTCGCAGAATATGTTTCAGAATAAATCGCTAACTGCAAAGAGCGAATACCTAAATACTCACATGAGACTGTAAGGGGTCCTAGAATCCTCCAAGTAGCACTCGATGTGTTGCCGGCGAAATTTTGATTTCAGCAAGCGGATGTTGCATGGGCGGGACATATGTGGGCTCTTATGTGGAAGGAACCTCGTCAAGTCCAACTGGGGCTGCCCACGCTGAACCATTGTAAGTTCCATATCGGCTGTGTCGATTTTGGGAAGCGGGCGTCCCAGAATTATGCCCTCATCGGTCCATTGTCGGGTGCTTGAGTGCAGAAGCAAAATACATGTGTGCTTAATGCATGAAACTTCTCGGCAAGCCCAATTTCGGCTGCTAAAAGAAAACTACAGAGGGTCCCCCATCGACTGCGGCGGGGCAGGAAAACGGCCGCGCCCACAACCTGCTTACATCGGTCTCTTGGGAGATACTTCACAGCAGAAGCAACAAAATGTGGGCTCCGTAATAGACAAAGCTCGCCGAGCGCACACAAAGTCGTTCTATGGGTCCCGCATCGGCCGTGACAGGGCTGCAAAACATCAGTGCACGCATGCCGCCCACATCAGTCCCTTGCCGGGGGCTTGAGTGAAACCGAAAAATTGATACGGGAGCCACGCGGCAGAAAAGCAGGCAAGCATAAATTGGGCTGGTGATGAAATGTCATAGTTGGTCCTAGATCTGCCATGGCCAGGCTGGACAGAGGTTCGGGCTGGCATCATATAGTGCCGGCATTCTTTCTATACGCTATTTTGTGTTATGCGGGCCCATAACTTACTCTTCCAGATAATTTGTGAAATATTTTTAGCACCTTCCCTCAACTAACAAATAGCATGTGGCTCTCGCACAAACGTAAAGTCGATAAAATATCCAGTCTATATATCTAGCATTGACTGTACCACCTTACCAGTATGCCTTGAACTAGCTGCGATACTTCAAACGTCATTATAGTTTTTAACATTCACGTGGGCAGCCTTCACGATACCCAACACGGGATCAGTATGGGCAGCCCATATTGCCTGTATTGTCTCAGCATCTAGAATAAAAATTGAAGTGGGCTATTTAAATCAAGTTAACTTGAATAACGAGTGAATAATGTTAAGCTCGGAAGGTTCAGTGGGGGCAGCTGGGTATGAGCTGCTCCCTTTACCCACATCGCTCCTTTGTGGGGGAACAAGTGGGCTAGATCAAATTAGTCTTACCTTGTCGAATCTGCATCGGTTACTTGTAGTCGTTGGAAGGGCTAGCCGAGATGGAAGAGAAACGTTCCTCCCCATGGGCGGCCCACATCTGTCGAAAGTAGGACCGATCGAGAAACTAGCTTGGCTTCCCTCATTCGGAAATGTGGACCGAACATGGGCAGTGTCGCATGGCCTGCCTTCATCGAGCGCACAGGAGCCAGACTTCACTGACCAGTTTGCGCTACTTGGGCCAGCTTATTGAACCATGCACTTTAACACATTCACGCGTAGGCAGTCACGGCAGGTGAAGTGACGCTGAAGTGAAACACGAACACGCTTGAGCCTTACTTTTGCACGTTACAGAGAGCTGCTGCTTTTAAAGTGGTTAGTGCATGTGCACTTCGGTATACCTTGAACTGTTATTCCTTGAACCCGCAGACAAGAAAGAGCGTAAATGGATGCCGCAGCGGAAAGTGAACGTGTAAAGTTCTTTCTTTTCTTCGCTCTTCACTACGACCTGTCTGTGCATGGTTGGGCGGCTACAATACTTCCATTATATGGCAGATTTACTGCTCTTCTGCCTTGCAGTGGCTTTTGGTGAATTTCCAGAGAACTACATAAAAACGGCACCACGCCTATACGCTCCCACACCGTAGCCTGTACCAGCACGCCAGACAGCTACGCGTAGCTTTTTATCCTCCTGCGCCAAAAACTCGCCGCGTATTGATCGACGCTGCATAATGCCCAATTCTTCCTGGCCTGTCTGCTCTAAAAGTGAATGCCATTACGCAGAACTTTTAAAAAACTGCCCTCACGCCAAAGTGCTTTGCCGAGCTCAGCTGAAATCAGCGCCGGCGCTCCCGTCACAGCCTTGTATTAAGGAGGAGCCCGACAAACAACAGTGCGCGCGTATGAGCAGCCTTCGCACCGTTCTGAAGGCTAGATAGAAAAACAAAATATGTCAGAGAAGCAGACACCTTTTATCCATGGTACCCAGTAATAAGCCTTCTGGTCTGGTTGCTGTCGATCCTACACGCTTATTCTTGCACAGAAGCAAAACACCGAACTAATAGCACGCAATTCAGCAAATTGACTTCCATTTCCCGAACATAGGAAGAGAGAAGAAAAAATGAGAAAAAGAAATATCAGCAGCACGAAAAAGGAGATGCGTGAACTTGTCAAACGAGTCCACACTGGCACTTCTTGTGGGTGTGTTTGATAGGAAAGAAAAAAAACTACCTCAACTGGCAGGTCACTGACAGGAACAAGATCAACACGCTGATCAGACGGGCTTACAAGACGGCGCTGGGCTTAACGGAGACCACGAGTACGGCTCGGCTCCTGCAGCTCGGCGTCCATAACACCCTAGAAGAAATAGCCGAGGCGCAGCTCACCGCGCAAATGGAGCGCCTCTCTACCACCAAGACGGGGCGCAGTATACTGACATCCCTGGGTTACAACCCCCGAACCCCCCGCCGGCAACCATGCGAGATCAGCGAGGAGGCGCGGGCTCACATCCATGTGGACCCCATCCCGAAGAACGTGCACCCCGAATACAACCAAGAACGGCGGCAGGCACGGGCCCAGGCCCTCATCGAGAAACACGCCCAAAACCCGCACGCCCGGTACGTGGACGCAGCGGAATACAAAGGAGAAGGCTTCGCGGCAGTTGTCGTTGCGGCGGCTACCGGCACCACGACAACGGCAGCGAGCGTGCGGTGCACAGACGCCACAGACGCCGGGGAGGTTGCCATCGCTCTGGCGATCTCCGAGGCCGAGTGTCACACCGTGCTCAGTGACTCGAGGAACGCCGTGCGCAACTTTGCCAAGGGGCGAGTGAGCGCGCCGGCGGCCGCCATCATCGGCAAGCTCCAGCCCCAAGACCGCCGCAGCACCATCCGTATCAAGTGGTTCCCGGCGCACGCGGGCGAGTGTGCATCCTCGCCGAACCACAACGAGACGGCCCATTCGGCGGCGCGAGCGCTTACCCTCCGCGCCCCCGAGAGTGACCGTTCCGTGTGGTGGTTCGAAACCAAGGACCGCGTAACCAGTTATGGCGAAGTTACCATGTGTTACCGCCTAGCTCGACGGACAATGCCGCCTCCCCACCCGGCACTCAGTCGGGAGGAGGCCGTCATCCTAAGACAGATACAGACCGGGTCACTCCTCGCCCCGGCAGTGCTACACGTACTTCACCCAGAACTCTATCCGAGCGATGTGTGCAATGTTTGTGCAGCTGGTCCGGCGGACCAATGGCACATCATGTGGGACTGTGCCAGGTTCCCGACCGAGGCTACCTCCAGGATATACCCGCCCGAACTTCAAAGTGCAATGCAGTCTGCAGACAAGGACATTCAACTATGGGCCGTCCAGCAGGCCCGGGGTGCGCTCGAAAAGCACAAGCCTCACGACCCACCACAAACGGGCCGAACGGGGGTAGTGCAGAGGAGGGCATAACCCCGGGTCGACGCTTGGCCAACGTCACGACGCGTCAAACCGTCGGTTGCCGGCATTTTCAATAAAGTTTTTCCTACCTACCTACCTACTGAAAGGCCCATTATCTCTTGCCAGGAGAAAATGAAAACCCTACGATGCCGTATTTTGAGAGTTGGGTTGAAGCAGTAGTTGGTAGTGACATCTCTTTATTTGTTTCTGTTCCGTGCAACCATGCTTGTATCGTAACGAAACCAAGGGCGTCTAGTGCATAATTGACACAGTGTTTGGAAGTGCCTCGGATGTCCCAAACTTATGTAAGGTTACTTACACTCCAGGTTTTTATAAGATTGAGGAATGTTTCGTAGGACTCGAATAAAAGAAAGAGAACTGGATTGCAGTAGCGCTCGCACAGGAAGCGCGCATTCATCACTCTCTTGGTTGATAGACTGGAGGGAACGCCAATGTCCCGATCATTGACAAGGACTCTCTTGAATATGGTAAGATGCTATCACGGATTAGGAGAACATCAAAAACATCTTTTTCTTCCACAAAAGCGATTTGTACAGTTGGTAGCCAAACATAAGGCGCTTGGGGTCTGAAGGGCACTCCCTTCGCTTGACCTTGACTGGGCTCCACGTGAGGTTTTCAACTCTTGACTAGGCAAACATCCCAGGAGGCAGTGATGCCGTGTAGGCCGCGAAATCAGTTTAAATGATAAAAAAAAACACATCCCCTATGCTGCTTGGTTTCGGTGACTGTTGGCTTCTGTCATGTATGCGATAACGACCATCCCCTTTCCATTCCCTTGTCTGCTGAATAGTTTAAAGAAGGCCTCAAATCTGGAAGCCTTGATGCCATATAGAGCATCAGACCGTTCTCCCAAAAGCTCCACCCATTACCATTCAATCGCGTTGCTACGCGAGACCCGCGGTAATACAGTACGTACTACGTCCGCAGCTATAGACGATGGTGGCGCCGATGACTACTCGAGTTTCAGTTACAGTACACAAATATATCCCCGGAAGCAGAAGACTGCACAGCCGTCGCCACAGCTCGGTTGCTAAAGCACCGGATGTGAAATTCAGAGGTCGTGGGTTCAGATCCCACTGGCGGGGTGTGGTTGTTTTTCTTCTTGATTTATTATTCTCTTATCGATGCAAACCACAAAAATAAAAAGACATCCCCTATGCTCCTTGGTTTCGGTGAATGTTGGTTTCTGACATGTATGTCATAATGCGCTTCTCTTTCCATCCCCTTGTCTGCTCTTGCTTCGGAAGAGATATTTTGAACTGGGTGCACTCCTCCCGCTTGCACGGTCTCGACTGGACGTGCAAGTGTAAGAGTGAATACAATGCGCGTCAGAGGAATATGACTGTTTCCTTTCTTGTATTAATAAATTCTCTTTCACTACCGAGAAAATTTGAAGGACGGATTGCCAGTTACTTTTAGCCCGGCAGCATATTCCAGTGAGTTAAATGCTAAAAAAGCAAGCAAGAAAACAGGAGCGACACGATGGCGTAGTGCAAGACGTGGATGTTCGTACCGTCTTCACCAATTTTCTTTCTCCTTATCTTGTGTCGCTGGATATATGTGCTCCCTGCTGCACTGTGAAGCATTTCTTGCCTTTTTCCTTTCGATTCAACCGCCTTTATATTACAGCAGGCCGCTGGCTCCTTTAGTGTTCCTTGAATTCTGAAAACAGAAATTTCTCTACCATGCCATCCACCCGACGTAACGCAAGGTAGATGGATTGCTCTCTATGTGCCTCCCTTCGAAGCAGTAGCGGGCATAGCCTGCTATGCTCGCCGAAGTCACATAAATTAAGTCCGCATTTGCATAATACTTAATCCCTCCTTGGCAGGGCATGCTGTCTAACTGGCCTTTAGCAGTTGGCTAATATACAGGTGATCTTGGACGGCCGCTGCACACAAACAGCTAATTTTCCAGGACCCACCTTTCTTGTTTCCACTGCACGAAAAGAACAAGTATCCTTCGCAGTATCCATAGCATACAATACAGTAAGTGCGAATGCATTCTAAACTGGTTTTAAACAACAGAGGAAGAAGGAAAGCAGTGCAGCGAAAGCCAGAAGCACTGGGATGCCACAGAATTTGAGCCAAGCTGGAAGCCTAATTAACGCTCGCCTTTCCATTGGTGACAGCACTTTGCAGGATCACTCCTTATGCACGAAGAACTTCAGAACAGATGATTGGTGGTGTGGCGCAGACCAGTGTGGAGCACTTGATTAGAGGAGGACATCAACTTGGGATATTAGCCTACATCATTAATGTGGTTTATAAAGTAACAGCTTCAAGTTCATATTTGAAAGAAGCATCCTGGAAGTTCAAGAGGGATAGCGATAGATTAAAAGTTAGAGGAATTTCAGAATATAAAACAAGCAAACGGTTATCACTCTTCTGTGCTTACTCACGCACGGGCACTGTCACTTTTCATTTCATTTAGAAATGGTGTACGGAGATGTCGGAAATTTTTGCCACAAACAGGCTCTCCTCCGGCGCTTTTAAATAAATGGCGTCGTGAAAAGTTAATGTATATGCCAGGAGTGCTTCTACATTTCTGATAACGAGAAATCTGGCTCCACCGCTTCCTTCGATATAAGCTCTCAATGCGAGCAGTGCACAGGATGCGTAAAGTTTTCAGGCCATATGGCTAGCTTTCCCGCAGTATATTCTGGCACTTAACGTGCGTATGAAGGTACCAAGGTTCTGCAAGGTGAAGTCACTTAATCCCCCTGCCGCATTACAGAGAGTTTTAAGGTCTACTGCGTCGTAACTCGTAAAAGCCGCAGTAAAAGCTAAAATGCAAGCCCCGTGAGCTCTCAACTTTTGACCCGACCTGTCCTTTCCACACACGTAGCACTCATGTCGCACAGTTATCGGATATGCTGATTATCAAATTCTGCTGTCGCTTGCCACCAATGAATTGATTAAAGGGAAACATTTCTTCTCAGGACAGGCAAAAGCAGGCTCCCAGAACTGAAGCTTGGGTGAAGCCAATGAAGGGGGAAGAGCGCAGCCTACACTCGGGCTAGCCATGTACCAACTAACGTAGTCCGACAGGCTGGCATCGCCTGAAGAATGGCTTGCGGTTTGAAATGGCCTCCCCCCTTTGACAGGCGCAAGCCCGTTTGAAAATGTTGACTTAGTCGTGCAGGAAAGGTTTTGGTCAAGTACTACACCGGGGTGGACAAATCCTGCAGTTGAAGTAGTGCATTGTAGGTCCTGGTCACCGAGTTTAGGCCCCACTCCAGGCCTGGTTATGCACTTCATCGACAGGAAAAGTTTTGTTTATATCCACCGGAGAAATGCATGAAACAGGAATTCGAACCCAGCTCCTCTTGCACGCGACGCGGATGCTCTACCTCTAAGTCATTGTTAGTTAATGAATGTGGCCTTCCTTGGCGTCCTTGGCGCTTTGCTAATCACTTCGCTAATCAAGACTTACTTTTCATTCCATCAAATGCATTGATTTCTATTTTGTACTTATACATTTCTGCTAATGTAAACATTGCCCCAAAGTGATGCTGTAAACGTATCCCAGCATTTGGTATCTTTACACGGTGCCCAGTTACTCCTCAGGCAGTCTTATCTGCATTTAGCGCAGGGCTCCAAGATATTTACATAATCCAAAAAAAAAATTCCAATTCTAATATTGCCCGACAATAGGAAAGCGGCTACTGCTACTGTGTTGTCATGGTCTGTGCTAAGACCCGCACGGCAGGTGACGTGTGCATGAAATTTCAGCGGTCAGAAGACGAAATTCTATTTTTCTCGGTTTATACAGAGGTCGACCGAACTAGTTGCTTCCAGCACTGCAGACAAGCGATTGCGGAGCTCTTCGTATGCATCCGAAAAAACTAACGCGTCACCGATATAGGCGAGGCACGACTGCCATTTTAAGTCGTATAGGCCAGTGTCCAGCATTCTTTGGAATGTGGCAGGAACCAAACATGGCCGAAAGACAGCGCAGTGAATTCGTACAAACTGAATGTGACCTTCTCGCAATCAAGATCGTGCACGTCAGTTTGTCGGTAGCCGCGGCGTTGATCAGTGAATGAAAAGCACCTACCATGGCGCAGCCTGTCGGACGAGGTATGAATTCGATGAAGCGGTACACGCTCTTTTCCTCAGTTTTGCTCAGTCGTATTGTGCCTACTCCAAAACTGAGCGTCCCGTTCTTTATTGCCCGTTCTGTTCTTTAAGAACAGCAAGGACAGAAAATAAAAACGCTAAAATCATGAAGGCTAGCGCTTTTTACTTTCTTTCCTTGCTGTTCTTGCTGTGGTAATTGTTGGAAGTTCCAGTCTTTTCAGCGTTCTTACTACCTCTTCCATGCTTTCATGTTTTTGCCGTGTTAATGTTGGCTTGTCATTGTTCATCAAGTTTTTTCTTCATGGTTTAAGCAATTTGTTCTCTCTTCCAGGTGGCTCTAGGTTTGGTTTTTTGTGCTTAATTCACCTTCTTGTTGTATAAGTTTGGCCTGCGACATTTTTTTACCCGAGTTGGTTTCTTTTGTATGGAGATATCTTATATTTTTCCCTTGTTCTGATTCTGTGTTTCTCTTCTTAGACACGTGAGGTCTTGCCCTCGCTTCTTCACACCTGAAGTTTTTGTGTCATCTTTCGCTTGGTTTTTATTTTTTTCTGGACTGTCGCCTGATAGGGCGCTTCTTAAATACTAGTCGGCCTCGTCTTTAAAAATAAAAGCTTATAGTTCAGCTACAAAGCTGAACTATCAACTTTTATTTTGAAATGAAATTCATTCCAAGAAATCATTTCTCAATCATTGTAAGCACGGTAGTAAGACCTATCCAGAAGCAGATAAAGAGCTGACTAGGAAAGAGGAAATCATGTGGAGGATATTGCAAATCAGGGTGTTTCCGAGCCCTCAACTGTACAGTAAATAGCATCCAGAGGTCTTTGATCCTAGACTGCAATAGCATTGCAGATCTAGTCCACATGGTCGAGACCTGCCCTTTCTGTAACAACCCGAATAGAAATGTACATTCCTGGGATACCTTATTGCTCAACCACGAAGCAGAAGGACCACGCAAAGTCATCAGTCTCGCCTTGACCGCCGCCGTGTTCCAAGAGATTCCGGCTGAGGGTTAGGGGAATGAATGGGGGTTTAGGCTAAAGCCTTCTCCCCTGTCATTTCTGACGGGTGCAAATTAGTTTTTTCTTTCTCTCTCGCTCTCTGATAGTACAGCGCCCTTTCCCGTCGTACTTCTTGTTCTTGTGTCTCGTCCTTATAGCGCTGCTAGCATGGCTTTGTGAGGGGTTTCTTCTTTTGAAACGACCGAGATATTAAAAACACTTCTTTTCCTGTTTCAACGCCCACATGCTTGCCAATATTCCCTTTTTGCCCTACTGCTTTGAAGCTCGTGATAAGCCGCGGTGCTCGCTGCTAGCGCTAAGAAAGATGTTGCTCGTAAATAGCCTTCCTTCCATACACATTTTATGTTATATCTTTCTCAAGTGATTGCACACATGTATTTTTTCTGGCTCTTTACGTATGCCCGAAACATTCTACACAATCTGCACAGGAAAAATATTAAGCAGCGAAAACAAAGTAACGCAGACAAAAGTAATTGTCCGGCCTTGAATCCCATCGACTCCTCGGCTCCTGTAAACAAGAAACAAACTGCACATGGTTTTAGAGCCCAATTTGAGAGGAACTTGCAATCAATTGCCTCAAAAAATACTGAATTACAACGCTCGCTAGAAGTGACTGCTCTAGCTATTCTCCGCTGTCATGCACGCAAAGAAAATCATCCGTTGATCTGACTGAGCGGCGTAATCGTAGTTCACACTCCCGAGAAAGAAAGATTGGAGGCAAAGACTGGCTTGAAAAGCAGCAGCAACAGAATTAATCATGCAACACAGTTTGTATTTCCGAATGCTGCTAGGCAAAAGAGGCATAACGACGCAAGCACATAAAACGGCTTGAATTACATGAACCCTGAGTGTAATTTCTACACGATAAAAATATTCACCGCAGTCTCTGCGCCACAAGTGCATGCCTGTATTGACCGCAAAAGATAATAGCATGAAACACCAAACCAATGAAGTAATCACTGGGTTGCAGCCACAATTAAAGCCTCTTTCAGGTCTTAATAGAACAAAGAAAAAAGAGATACTTTAATAAAGAAGTGATACAAGAGTAGAAGTTCACAAAAAAAGCATAGCGAGCGCGTGTGCATAAACGAATGCATACGTCAGATTGCCTGCTTCCCAGACCACCCAGTACTCAGCGCAATGCTTATTATACTTATCATGCTCTCTCACGTCTGGCTGCTCTTGCATTTCCTACTTCGCTTTTTTTGCATTCCGATTTTCCTTCCTTTGTACTGTCTGGAGCGCAGGCAGTTTTAAATGAAGTATGACTAAATTAAAGCGGGCTTTACGTTCCCGTTTCTTAATTTCCTTTTCTGACATAAAAAATTCTTATAGTAACCATTTTATGGTTCCCTTTTTCTTGTATGTGTGAGTTGTAAAGATGAGGTTGCATTATTTTAGTATATTGGCAACATTCTAGTTATTTTCTTTTGTCTAAGAGTTTTTTTCGTTCGTAATGACGGACTGTCTTTGAGGCGGATCATTTGTATAAGTTTTTTCAACTGCGGGCGTGGAAGGGTAACGATATGGTGACAGGAATCGAAAAGCGTACAAACGTTTTCAAAAATTCAGGGGGGCACTTTGTTGACCGAAAGCGCTGTTAGGCGAAAGCCTTTAACGCGGTGTTGCTGCTTGTAACCCTGATGTGTGGTTAAGATGTTGAATAAATACACAATTGATTGTGAATCTTAAAGGTTGGAGACACTGGAAGGCCTTTGGGAGGCATCCGTCTGATTCGACGCATTTCAGAAAACACTCTCCAACGTCCTTACGCTATACATATAGTAGGGTGGGCAGAGAAAAAGAAGGATAAATAATGTTGCCCAGCCCGCATCGCCTAAGGCACAACGGGCTAGACAGGTTAGATTGGGTAAAGAAAAAACAGTTGCCAAGCCCGCACCGTCTTGCGACACATGCCACTAAACGTGACCAGAGGATACAGCAAACCCAGTGGCACCTTCAGTCTGCTCTAACCTAACCTTGTGCCATAGAGCCCCTTCCCAGGTGCCCTGAAATAACGGGCTAGACAAAAATTAGATTGGGCCAAGATCGCCAAAGCGCCCCCAAAGTGCCCGCAATTTTTAATAATTTGCAATAACCTGCCTTCTCATGTCAATCTTCATCACTCTTTCATTCAAAACATGAATTATCCGTAGTATCACTTGTAACACTTCTACCAAGCAAGTTTTTTTTTTACTTTGCGTACCGGATTCTTCATATTTCACATCTGAGTTATTTGATATATGGGTCGGGAAGCACTACGAAATGGTGCACAAATTTCTCATGCATGTTATTCTGACAACAAATGCCTCGTTTCAAATTTTCAAGTCGCTTTTTCTTCGTTTGGTATATTGTATACGCTGGTTTTGTTTTCTTCTGGTTACCATTGCTGGTTTTCAAATATTAATCCGCAAAAGTTTATAGATTCATTTATAGGAGATCCTGTAGCAGCCTTGAGCTCCGGGACCTCCTCTGTGGCTTACGTGATGCCTGTCTTTTCTGAATAAACATTCTTCTTCTCAAAAAGCACGATACAGCGCCGTACAAACACAAGTGGCCCTCTTCCTACTGAAGGCGTGCAGACAGACAGGTAGGCCGCATTTCGAGCCTTCAGCATGGCAGCTCCGCCACCCTGTGGCTGCGCCGCCACGCTGTCACGTGGTTGGTAACGTGGTGCGGAGCAGCTGCCGGCAGCACAGCGTCGTGGCTGATCACGTGGTTCGTCATGTTGTTGGTCACAAGACCAAGGTCCACTCGGCCAGGTGTAGCTATCACGTCACTCCAGGTTAAACCAGAGCTAAACCACGGCCAATTTTCATTTTCAATCAGCGATGGAGGGAGCAAAGCTAAAAGCTGCCAACGCAGCTTGACTGGTCCTCGCCCCCTTAGACGGTTGTGAGATGTGGCACTAGACTGCAAAAAATATAAGTGAATCATCAGAAACCCAAAATTCTTGCAAAAACAACAAGACATTGAAACCTTAAAATCATAGAAAACAACAAAAACTAAACAATTCTAGCTGGTTTGCGATTGTAGCACATTTTCTTCTTTACCACTGTCTTCAAGAAAAATGTATACTAGTACATGATGAGTGCATGTTACCACAAAAGGTGAAACACCGGTACATTTAAATGACAGTTCAAGATTTACACAATACAAATCTCAGCAGTGTTTGGCGGAGAATTTATTAATGAAAAAGGTTCTTAAGCTGCTTAGTATTCAGGTCTAATATATTGGTATTGTAGAGAGGCTTATTGGCACGTTGGAAGCGCCGGCGACGAAGACTTAGTACACGTAATCGAAGATCCAGCGAGGCGAGAGACTGGGACACAAGCGGCAACGTTCCAGCACGAGCAACAGACGGACTTGTTGTTGTTGTTGTTGTTGTTGTTGTTGTTGTTGTTGTTGTTGTTGTTGTTGACCTCACACAATGGCACATACCCACAAGGGGGATTGGCCATAACTAGGCGGTGACTATTTAAATGACCAGTTGCATGTGGCAACCATGGGATGACCTACCAAAATTTGGATCGCACAGTTTCCGTAGCCGAGGTGGTTGCAGGAGGTTAGGGGGGTCATACAAACTAAAATTTAGGCAAAGAAGGGGTAGGAATTACTATAAGTGGTTGTAAAAACCAAAATAGAGAAGCTGATAATGGGATGGGCAGGACGAAAGCTCATGAGGGTAGACGTTTTGATTCTAGGAGATAATTTTGAACGGCAGAGCAAACATTCACATTGGTATGGCCAAGCATAGAAGCGCCAAGAGACAGAACAACCGCAGAAGACAGGCGCAAAATGAGATTCTGTATTGGAACTTCTAATAGTCGCCTCCTAATCGATGAGTAGCGACGGCAAAAAGAAGAAAGTGCTCTATTGTTTCCGGCTCCGCACAATACGGACACAATGGGGAAATCGCCAGACCAGGCCTGTAGAGGTAAAAATTTAGTTGCGGCACCCGGCAACGAAGCCTCGTGAAGAAAACTTCAAGATTGCGCGATCGCCAGACTGAGCTTCTCCAAGGGAACAGTAGGTGCTGGAAGTCGTCCAAGGAAGTAAGCGCTGATGCGCCCAATTCGTTCATTACAGTGTACCGTCGAAAGCGTGCCGCCGTGATGTAAGCAGTTGTTGGAAGCGGGTCAACAATCGGTCCACTCAGGGCTGCCTTCGCTAAAGCATCAGCTGATTCATTTAATAGAAGACCCCTGTGCCCAGGAACCCAAAGAAATCGAGTTGATGTGATGTGTGGAAGGATCAGGAATTTCAGTATCCGAAAGAGCTGCGATTCAGTGGACGCCGAGAGGGAAGTGCATAAAGATAACGAGTCCGTAATTATTATTACTGCTGATAAAGAAATTGGTACCTTGCGCAGAGCGAGAACCACTACTAGAAACTCAGCCAGATAGGAGTGAAATCTTGGAGACGGAGAGAAAAGGACCAGTCAAGGGACTGGGAGTAAATACCTACACCTGCCTTTTCTGCACACACCGAGCCATCAGTCGCAATTGCAACATGTGAGCTGAAGGTCGACAAATAACCCTGCAACATACCATTTAACCATGAGAAAGGCAGTAATTTTGCATTACATGGATAAATGTCATCGTAGATGATAGACACAGCTGCGGGGATGGACCGCACCGGAACAATTTCAGGTATTCGCACGTTGAGTGGGCCCAGCAAGGATTCAACGAAACCGACTTGGGGAGTTTGAAGGCAAGACCATCCGACACCCAAGAACTCCGCTCGCTGCCCTAGGAAGATAAACTCGGATGCATGCTGCTCCGAGTCGCAAAACTTTAAAAACGTTTCTACTGTCAAAAGGCGAAACCTTGCAGTAAGAGACGGCACCCGCGCTTCCAGATACAAAACATTGTTTGCCACGTACTTAGGGAGACCCAAACACAGGCGCAGAGCTTCTCGCTCTAAGAGCAGAATTGGGCGCAGTTTGTATGCAGCTACTCCAGAAAACAAAACGCAACGAATTCCAAGATTGGCCGGATATACATATTGTAAATCAGCAGAAGAGCATGTCTGCGCATACCGCAGAGAGGGCTACTCATCCTTCGCAGAAAACCTACCGCCCGAATCCCTTTCGCAGCAACCTTATCTATATGTGACCGCCAAGAGAGAGAGGAGTCATAAGTTACCCCGAGATACTTTAGGGAACATACCTGAGGAATTACATGATGACGACAAGACAATGAAATGTGTACCTGCTGAGTAACCGGAAAAGGTAACAAAGCGCATTTGTTTACATTAAGACTCAAGTGTAATTCAGATAACTATCGGTCAAGTGAATTTAAATATGACTGTAGAACCATATACACAGAATGTAAGTCACTCGCAGCAGCAAAGAAAGCTATATCGTCTGCATTCACGTACGTAGTCACGTCAGGGGAAGTCGGAATCGAACTGAGTATGAGGTTGAATAGAACAGGGGAGAGAACTGCACCTTGAGGCACACCTCTAGATTGATGAAAATTCCTTGTAGAAACTCCGCGTGGACAACAATAAAATTCTCTGTCAGCCAGGAAAGCTGACACCCATTCCACAAAATAACTTGGCAAGCCCAGAGCCCGTAGTCTGTACATCAGAGGCCCATGTTCGACACTGTCTTATGCTTTCGAGATGTCTAGAGTTACCAGCGCAGCATACTGTCGACGCCGGCGCGCTAGTCGGACACGGCTTTCGAGGTCAGTATGCGCACACCATATAGAGCACCCAGGCTTGAAACCAATCTGACAGGGGTTAAGTAGTCCCTTTTCAGTAATAATTGGCATGATTCGTCCATACCGCACGCGTTCGACCAATTTCACCAGATTCGATGTCAATGAAATTGGTCGAATGTTGTCTAAGACCAACCCTTCGCCTGGCTTTTCAAGCACCGGGATAATTTTGGAAACACACCATACATCCGGGATCCATGGGGTTCAAATAGAGTAATTTACCAGCTCCAATATAGCATAGGGAGATTCGTCGAACAGTATTTTAATCATCGCAGAGGTGACACGGTCAGGACCAGGAGCTGCAAAAGGTAACCGATTTATCACCCGGGAGAGCTCAGAAACCGAGACATTAAGGAAATCACCATAGTGATTCCCAAGCAGTTGTGGGCGAGAGAGCGCAGCCGAAAAACGGTGTTCCAAGCCTTTGCCAATTTCTTCTAATGACCTGTCAAGCTCTACTGGAGTCAACACATTAGAGGCAATGTTGTGACGCGGTGGCAGCCTGTTCCTTGACCTCAGAAAGCGAAACAAGGCTTGTCTGTTATTAGATTTTGATAGAGGGTCATAATTCTCTTCATCATATTTTTCTTTTGCCCTAGCGACTGTGCGCTTGAAGGTAGCTGCAAGAAACATATAATCGATCCAATTCCGGGGACATTGATTATGGATAAGTTTCTTCCAGGCTGCCTTGCGCTGCCTATAATCCTTTGAACATTCTGCATTCCACCAAGGGCTCAGAGAAGTGCCTATGCTATCGCACACTGTAAACTCTGATTGCCTCCGTACCCGATCTAAAATGGAGCATAAGCCTAACACCCTGCTCTCCTGAGACAAATTCGGCAAAGAGTGTAGTTCTGAACTGAGTGAACTTTTGAACTTGTTGTAATCGACTAGGGTGCAACTGAATCCGCCGATAGAAGTCATCGGACACACAATGTCAAAAGTGAGTGGGAAATGGTCACTGTTTGTTGCAGAGTCAACCGGAGTCCAGGAGGAAACTGCTACCCCTGGGGTTGAAAACGTTAAATCCAATGCTGATCGGGAGTCCCCACGGAGAAAGGTCGGAAAACCCGAGTTATGACGGTTAAGGTTATTCACACAAGCCCAATCCCATAAACGCAAACCGCACTGGTCTGTTCGATAATCCCAAGTCAAGTGATGCGAATTGAAATCCCCAACAAGCAACACATGTGATCTGCTGACAGAGAGTAAGGAATCTAATGGCCGTGAGTCATGAACCCCAGATGGAAAATATACATTTGCGACAGTAATGGGATGGAAACCAGGAACTGAAAGATCCACTGCCTGAATTTCGCAATGAGCGTTCACACGCTGAAACACCAATCGTGCCTTCTGACAGAATCTGGATGAAACCAGCAGAAGCAAACCGCCCCCCCCCCCTCTTGATGGGCGGTCCATTCTAAAAATTCGATAATGTTCCATTTGAAATGAAAACTGTTTCGACAACCAGGTTTCTTGAAGCGCAATGACATGAGGAGAAAGTCGATTTGAAAGAGTTACTAAATCAGTGAAGGCAGATTGAATGGAACGGCAGTTCCTCTGCAGCACTCTCAGAGACCCTATTCTGCCGAGAGATCTGCAGCAGCAACTGCCTTTTCCAAAATGCTGTGGTGACCAGTTTTTCCTGAATTACACTTTTTTGTTTTGGATTGAGGGGAGCTAGACGGACCAGCAACGGCCAAAGGAGACCGGCTACATTTCTGAGCTCGAGCATCGAGCTCCATCAGCTCAACACACCCATCAATTGCTCCGGTCGTGACTTCAGGTACATGAGTTGGAGGCGTGCGCTCTTTTTGCGGCTGCATTGAAACAAGGGAAGGCGTCTCCGCACTGAGTTCAGTAGGTACTGTAGGATCCACGGATGACTTCAACGCAGCATTGGAGGTCATTATTGAAGAGGTCATTTGCGCCACCATGACTTGCGATATGCACTCTGTTACTGAATTCACTAGCCGATTCATGACCTTGGCCATTGCCTTTTCAGCCGCTGTAGCAATCGCATCTGACAGGCTTGAATCCATGACCGCAGTCGTCTGCCGTGCTGCCACACTTGAGTACCCGTACGTCCTTTCCTTAACAATACCCATAGCATCGCGCCTTGAGCACCGGCGCTTTTCTAACATTTCCAGCACCTTAACCTCCTCAGCCCTTGCAGGACAATTAGAATATGTGGCGGAGTGACTACCACTGCACAAGCAACACATCTCATAATTTGCACACCTTCCTTCACGGTCATGATTACCACCACACACTGCACCTTGAGCTCGACTTGCAGGCGTTCGCGCTGTAGCCAAACCTCCAGCAGTTGCGGCATTGAAGTGGCCTTGAAGAATACGGATCGACCCTGAAAACCAGGGGCCACACCTTCAACTCAGATGGACAGGAGAGACCCCCAAAAGTGGCAATTACCGTTTCAGTTGGAAGTTTTGTTTCCTCGACGACCCGAGTGTACCGATGTACAGAAATCACCCCTGCGGAGGAGAGTTTCTCTAGCGTTTCCTTAGGGCTCAGGCGTGGGTCAATCCCTCGCACCAGACCTTTAGAGCACGCCAAGTGCGGCGGTATAAATGCGCTTACCGACTGTCTTCCAAAAGCTGTGCACGTTAACAAATCCATGATGCAGGCCTGGTCGGCCGACCTGCACACCACGCCTCCTCTGCCGTACTGCCGGACATCACAGATTTTTAAGAAGTGAGGCGTTATCGCCTGTAGCGCAGTCTGAACCGCATCCGGGTTATTGAGTCGAATGGCGCCACCATCCGATGGAACCAAGGCCACGGGAATAGTGCCGACGCCACCCCGAAAGAAGGCGTCCAGGGGGATTTGGTTAGGGGGGAGGCTGGCCGACCAGGGGGAGTTCCCCTGGCCAGGAGAGGATGTCGACATGCGCCCCTAGCGACCTGCAAGCACCCTGCAAAAGCGAAAGACAATCAAGAAATCAGAAGCTAGTGATACGAACAGTCACCGCCCAGTGAACGTCCAGTCGTTCAGCTGCTTCCTCTTCATCTCCAGGGACTTCTTCTATATCTCAGTAAACAAGGGCGCAAAACTTCGTCGTCGTTGGCGGCGGTGCTGTATCATGTTCTTCGTTCCAACTGCCCCGGCGGAAAAAGGGAGCCATCTTGGCGACTCAAGGCGAGGAGACGACGAGGGGGCTGCAATAAGCCTTCAAGCGGCTGACATGAACGACGTCGCGGCCACGGCGGCGATGGTCCGAAGAAGATGTCACCGGTTCGATAACGTAGTTGGCCGGTGACGTGCGTTCTAAGACGCGGTAAGGGCCGACGTGCTTTGCCGAAAATGTGGACGTAGCCGGAACCGAGAGCCAGACCAGTGAGCCAGTGGAGAAATGAACAGCGGGCGTGTCTGGATCGGAATCATGGTGGCGGAGGCCTTGATGGTCTGCGCTGAAGGAGCGAGCCAATTGGCGGCACTGCTCAGCGTGGCGGGTAATGTCAGAAAGGGAAGTATATTCCGAGTTGTCGGGGTTGTAGAGAAGGATTGTATCCAACATACAAGAAGGTTCGCGCCCGAATAAGAGAAAGAAAGGGGAAAAGCCGGTGGTTGCTTGATAGGCGGTGTTATATGCGTAGGTGACGAAAGCAAGAACCTGATCCCAATTAGAGTTGTCGGAGCGAATGTACATAGCGATCATGTCCATAAGAGTCCGGTTGAATCGTCCGGTGAGGCCGTTGGTTTGAGGGTGGTAAGCAGTAGTAGTGCGGTGGACTGTGTGGCACGCAGCGAGAAGCTCGCGAAGAACTTCAGACAAGAAAACCCGGTCGCGGTCACTAAGAAGTTCTCGAGGAGCGCCGTGACGCAGGACAAAGTGATGAAGAAAGAATAAGGCTACATCGCGAGCAGTAGCCGCAGGTAGGGCAGCGGCCTCAGCATACCGAGTGAGGTGGTCTATGGCGACTATGATCCAGCGATTCCCAGCGGTGGTGAAGGGTAGTGGCTCACATAGGTCGATGCCCACACGATCGAAAGGGCAAGCCGGACATGGTATTGGTTGTAACGGGGCAGTCGAAGGGCGAGGCGCCGACTTCCGCTGCTGACAAGCAGCGCAGGAGCGAACGTAGCGACGAACGGAGTTGTACATGCCCCGCCAATAGTATCTCTAGCGTAGTCGCTCGTACGTTTTCAGCGAGCCAGCGTGAGCGCTCTGAGGGTCGGCATGGTGGTGGTCACAAATTTCAGATCGGAGATGTCGGGGAATCACAAAAGCCACTTTCGGCCGTCTGGACGATAGTTACGGCGGTACAGAAGATTGTCGCGGAGGGCAAAATGGGAAGCTTGACGACGAAGGGCCCGAGGGAAGGAGGGCGTAGAGGGTGCTCGAATTACGTCGAGCACAGATGATATCCATGGATGTTGGCGTTATTGAAGGGGCATGTCCATGGCAGTGAGCGCTGCGAGTACGGAATTAGATATTGGCGAAGAGGGCGAAAGAGAGGGCAGTGCCGAGCGTGACAAGGCGTCTGCGTCGGAGTGCTTGCGGCCCGACCGGTAAACAACGGTAATATCGAATTCCTGAAGACGGAGGGCCCAACGGCCAAGGCGCCCTGAGGGATCTTTGAGTGAGGCCAACCAGCACAAGGCGTAGTGGTCAGTGACGACGGTGAACGGGCGGTCATGTAAGTATGGGCGGAATATTGTTAGAGCCTACACTCCTTTTCCGTCCGGAGTAGTTCGACTCAGATTTGCTGAGGGCACGGCTGGCGTACGCAACGACGTATTCAGCAAATTCTGGCTTGCGCTGGGCAAGGACAGCAACGAGGCCGATTCCGCTTGCGTCGGTGTGCACCTCAGTAGGAGCACTGTGGTCGTAGTGTAGAAGGATAGGTGGTGAGGTTAGAAAACGACGGAGCGCAGCAAAAGCGTCGTCGCAGGCCGAGTCCTACGTAGACAGATCGGCGGGACATTAAGAAGTTTCGTGAGGGGCGCGACGATAGAGGCGAAATTGGGGACAAAAAACCGAAAATATGAGCAGAGACCCACAAATCGGCGTACCTGTTTTGTAGAAGTCGGTTTAGGGAAATCAGCCACAGCACGGAGTTTGTCACGATCTGGCAGGACGCCGTCTTTGGAGACGCGGTGACCGAGTACTGTCAGCTGCCGGGCGCCAAAGTGACATTTCTTGAGATTAAGTTGAAGACCAGCACTGGTGAGGCAGCTCAGTACCTGGCGCAAGCGCTTGAGATGCGTAGGAAACTCGGGCGAAAACATGACAACATCATCTAAATAGCAGAGACAAACGTTCCACTTGAGGCCGCGCAAGATGTTGTCCATCAGTCGTTCAAACGTTGCGGGAGCGTTACACAGGCCGAATGGTATCACGTTGAACTCATGCAGTCCGTCAGGGGTGACGAACACTCTGTTAGGACGGTCGGACTCATTCATCGGGACTTGCCAATAGCCGGACCGGAGATCTAGGGAGGAAAAGAACTCGGCGCCTTGCACGCAGTCAAGGTCGTCATCAATACGGGATAGCGGATAAACGTCTTTGCGCGTAATTTTGTTAAGCCGGCCATTGTCCACGCAAAATCGTATCGAGCCATCCTTTTTTTTTTCACCGGGACGACTGCCGATGACCAAGGACTAGAGGATGGTTGAATAATGCCGCGTTGTAGCATGTCGTCAACTTGCTCAGTTATGGCGCGGCGCTCAGGAGGCAACACACGGTAGGGGCGCTGGCGGAGAGGAGCATAGGTGCCGGCGTCAATGTGGTGCTCGACAGTGGTCGCACGGCCCAAAGAAGTGGACTGGTAGTCAAACGATGAGCGAAACTCATTGAGCAGGGCAAGGAGCTGCGCGTGCTGAGCTGTGCGAGAGCGCGGTCGATGGAACGGTCGAAAATGTCCGAGGACGGCGGGTGATCTGGAGAAGCGCAACATGGGTTGAGGACAGCGACGTCGGCACTGGAGGAAGTCACATCAATGTCCAAGGAAGAGATCAAGTCGACGGTTTCAAAATGGCCGAGGCACTCGCCACGGAGCAGGGAGAGCGCGGAGAATGAGGTGTTAGAGACGAGGATGGCGGAAGCACGGTGGTGAATGTCGATGACGGCGAAGGGAAGAGATATGTTTCGGCGAGAGGCAAGGATGGGCGAAGGCGCGAAGAGAACAGTGGCGTCAGAAACAGAGGCGGTGCAAACAGGGACGAGCACGGCACTATGGGGGGGAGGGGGGGGGGGGGGGGAAGGTATGTCAGGGTCCTCAGCGACAACAAGCTTAGGAGCACGGCGAATCGGAGGCTCGTCGAAGGGCGCATCGCAGAGCGGAGAGAAGACGACGGGCGCACGGGCACAGTCAATAACGGCACTGGGGAGGGATAGAAAATCCCATCCAAGGATGACGTCATGGGAGCTTGCAGGGAGGACTAAAAATTCGACAACATATAAAACGTCGGCGATGACGACGCGTGCTGTGCAAGCGGCAGAAAGATGAACAGGCTCGGCGCTGGCTGTACGGAGTCCATAAGATGGGGTGGTGACTTTGCGAAACGAGCGGCTGAAGTTTTCGTTAATTACAGAAACGGTGGCCCCAGTGTCAGCAAGCGCAAGTGTCTTGACACCGTCGATAAACACATCAAGAAGTTTCGGCGGAGAAAGGTGAGGACATAAGCAGGACGAGGAGTGCGCAGTTCGTGCCCCAGGAACTGCGGCTGCTAGTTTTCTGAATCGGTAGGGACGTTGCGACGCCTCATGGGTGACAGTGAGTGGCGGCGAGTGGAAGGCGAGCGGTGGGAAACGGAGGGCTGGCGACCGAGCTCGCGGTCAGGAGAGATCCCCTGAGGTGGTGGTCCGAAACGTGAGCGAAAGGTGAGGTCTACACCGGGGTAGTCCGGCAGAGGGTAGACAGTCGCATGAAGAGTGCGTCAACAGAGGTGCGCGACGTGGCCCGGAAGACCGCAGGCGTAGCATAGCGGTCTGTTGTCAGCTGTGCGCCAAGGGTTGTAGGTAGTGGGCGTGAAGCGGTTCCGTGGAGCAACAGGCGCAGGCACCGCTGGAGGAACGTACGCATAAGCCTGCGGTCGCGGTGGTCGTGTGACCGCTTCGGCATATGTGAGAGGGGCGGGAGCGGGGGCAGGCGGCACGGCAACTGGAGGACCGTAGCTCAACGTGGCAGCAACAGGGGTTGGCGGGATCGGAGCCTGTGGAGCCAAGGAAGCTGCTTCCCGAAGAGTAGAGAGTGCATGGGCGACCTCCTGCGTGATGTCGTGCCGGATCTCAGCACTGATGGCGGGCGGTGACTGATGTTGGCGAGATAGGAGCAAGAGCTGCCGGGCGACCTCTTCCCGCACGAAGTCTGATTGTATAGAGTAAATCGGGGTCAATGGCCAGGCCGGAGATGTCGGCAGGCGGGGGAGGCCGACGCGCGCTAAGACGTTGCTTGCGCAACTCGTCGAAACTTTGCCAAGTGTCCCGGACCTGATAATGCCTCGACAGCCAGCTTGTGCTCCTTTAGCCGAACATTGATACAACGGCCAGTTTGGCCCATGTACACATTGCAAACGTTGCGGGAATAAATGTGCTCCGATTTTTAATCAGACTAGGGCCATTTTTGCAAGTTCAGATCATTAGGAACGCGAAATACTGGAAGCATTCCTCATTCACTTGGAACGACAGTCGTGCGTAAGCAACCCAACGTTATCTTTTTCACCCATAGAATTACATTCCCTGAACAAGAAGGTGTCGTTGCACATGCGCTTTAGGGTGTGATCTGTTGTACATGTTTGCCTATTTATTGAATGTCTGTCTGGAATAAAACCAGTCGATGTCTAGCGTTCGTGGTGTCCGTCTTTCTTCTGTCCTTGTTTTTAGCGCTATTTACCATGTGCATTGAATCTTAAGTTCACCTTTCTTTTATAATAGCGTTTAATATCGTTATTTGCCCGTTGGTAGGAAAGACTCCAGCGCTTATGAACAAGTTAAATGTGTGTCAAGAGAGGATGTTTCGTTTGGTTTATGGTTTATGAGGGTTTAACGTCCCAAAGCGACTTAGGCAATGAGGGACGCCGTAGTGAAGGGCTTCGGAAATTTTGACAACCTGGGGTTCTTTAACGTGCACTGACATCGCACAGTACACAGGAATCTAGAATTTTGCCTCTAACGAAATTCGACCGCCGCGGCCGGGATAGAACCCGCGTCTTTCGGGCCAGCAACCGAGCGGCTTAACCACTCAGCCGCCGCGGCGGCTAAGACAGGAGGTATAACATCAAGAAAATGCTTTATAGGCTTGATAAGCTCGTTGTGCTCGAGGGGATGCTTGTAGCGCGACAAAACACACAAGGGACAGAGACGAACGGGACAAGCGCCGCTCAACTGGTTTTATTCAAAAAAACGATCGCAACATTTATACATTTCTCCTTCTTCTTCAAGAACATAATCACCCGATCCCACATGCGAATGACACGCAAATATCACGCTTGAATCAAATCAGTTTATCTAAAAACCTGTACTCGTTAGAAAACATCGTCACCGAAGGGCTGCTGACGCATTCCGACCCTTTCTTTTTGATATGGAACGCCTCAATTAGTTCACGCGTCAGCGCATCTTTGCTTCTGCCAATGACCTCTGTTCTGTTTAAAAATGGTGAGCATTTGCATGACTTGCAGTGAACTACCATATTTGTTCCGCTCCCATTTTCGAGGCATTTTTCATGCTCGCGCAGGCGCTTGTTCAGGCATCGTCCGGACTGGCCAATATACACTTTGCCACATAAAAGTGGAATCTGATAGACAATTCCCACCTTGTAATTAACATATCGGTGTTTATGCCTCGTTTCGCAATCCTTTTTTGCTTTTTCCTCATTCACCTTAGGACAAAGGCTTTTGAGCTTGCAGGGTACTGAAAAAAACACAGGAATTTTGTATTTATTCGCCACTTTTTTCATGTTGTGGGCCACGCGATGCAAATACGGAATCACCTGTGGCCTTACGTTATTCACCTTTTCTCTTCTAACTTTCTTGTTCTTTTGCAGCAATGTTTCTGCGACCATGACCAACAGGGACAAAGGAAAGCCTGCCGATAGCAGCCTAGAACCTTGGTCATCAAAACTTTCCTGGACAGCATGAATACAAGATTTGTTGATGGCTTCTTGAATACACATGGTTGCAACGGCTCTTTTTACTGTCTTGGACTGGGCTGAGTCAAACGGCATTATTTCCTTGAGGGCACGAGGCTTATAGCCCCAGCAAGCATGCACATCATTCACAGAAATCTGTAGATCTAAAAACTGCAATTTGTTGTCTATGGCAACCTCATGAGTGAAGTTAAGCCCCCTTCCAAACTTTCTAAAAGCAGATAAAATTTCCACCACAGTCTCGTGGTAGGTCACAGTTTCTAGTTTTTCTAAAAACACTAAAAATCGTCAACGTACCTAAAAACTTTAATTACTTTTTTCTTGTCTAAAACTTGGTCTAAATCGCGGTCAATGGAAGAGAGAAAAATCTTGCACAACACAGGCGCCACACATGAACCAATACATATGCCACTCTTTTGCACATACGCTCTGCCTTCGAAATTAACCACCGTTGCACCCAGATAAAATTCAAGAAGTGACATGAAGTTTCCAACATTTATGCCAGCTGAATTTTGAAATGCTATCACACCATTCTCTTCAATGCAGTTCTGAACGGAGGTAAACAATTCTTCGTGGGGAACAGAATAATAAAGGTCTTCAACGTCTATGGAGAACATGCTGCCAATTGAACGGTTGTCTTGTAGAAACCTAGCTATGACATGCGAATTCCTGGTCTCAAAAGGATCTTTGACACAGAGAGGGTTCAAGTTTCTGAGGAGGTACTGGCTCAGCATTTGCTGCCGCCAAGTGTGTCGTTCACTCACGATACTCCTGAAAGGTATTCCCGGTTTATGAGTCTTAGCAGTGAATAAAATTTTAGGCTATTCTCATTGCAATCTGCTATGCTTTTTGCAAGCTTATTCAGCTCAAATTTGGTGCACAGGGAAACAGCTGCGGTCTTTACCTTAGCAGGCTTACGTTTCGTGGCAATAAAGATCTTCTTGACGGCACACATGGCTTTTTCGTTGTACCTCCCCGCTCTGAGCACTACGAAACCTCCTTCCTTGTCACTCTGCAGGATTCGAAGGGAATTGTCTTTGAAATAGGCCACAACATCGCGCACCGAGTCCTTACGCCGCACCGCGTTCTTTGAAACAGTTCTAGAGAGGCTGTCCACACCGTCGAGAAGGCATCGTTCTTGGTCCTCGGATTCTGCTCTGGAAGCTAAGCGCCTGTTCAACGAAAGGAGCTCAGGGGCGCTGGTTCTTGGTTCTTTACTGTACTTGGGTCCCTTTTCGATTAAACTTTTCACCTGGTCCGTGAGGTGTACTCCGTCAAGTGTCCTCAGTCCTGCCTTCTCCACAGGATTCTTGGGTAACTTGGTTACGTGCAACAAAATGCACCTCCACCAGAATTCCGTCGCCTGGCCGGCAAGCTTCCTAGATGAACGTAGCATGGCTTCAGCCATATTTTCCGGGAACCTGGAGTAGCAGGCAACGCGTAGAAGGTCGTAGTACAGCCTCACCTGTATCCACAACTCAGACCGCAGGATTCTGCACAGGCGCTTCACATGACGCACAGAAGGCAGTACACTCCCAAACCAGGCAGCCAACTCTACCGGCACCAGCCCTTTTCTTATGCAATAGGCCAGTCGTCTTGCCTTGCATGTCGTCCAAGCGATGTGGGTGATTAACACCGTATCTTGACATGGAGAAGAGGAGATGAAAGAAGAAGGGCCCACTGTACTAGATATGAAGTTCAATAAAACATTTTGCTGGGCGAGTTGGTTCATTTTGCTCGAGGGGATGCTTGTAGCGCGCTTGTCCCGTTCGTATCTGTCCCTTGTGTGTTTTGTCGCGCTACAAGCATCCCCTCGAGCAAAATGAACCAACTCGCCCAGCAAAATGTTTTATTGAAGCTCGTTGTGCACATCACAGCTGGTTGAATTCTTTAGTGGCATAGCTGTTAAATACAGTTCATTGTTCCTGACAGGGCTGAGGAAAATACTTCCAAGGTTTTTTTTAATAAGAGACGTTTTATGAATAGGTAGTGTTTGTACAGGTAAATTTGCACTGTGCCCATTGAAAGCATCTCCCAAGGCAAAGGCAGATACCAATTCATCATTTACTTAAAGTTCGTTAAACAGGCCAGAAATAGTTGAACGGCCAGGAATCTTGTTGAGGTTTCGCCAAGTAGGCTTGCAATCATGCTTGCCTTTGCTAAAGGATTTTTCAAAATAGCCACTTTTAGGTTTCTTGATTTTCTTATTAAAGCTATTCCTATATTTCTTAAATCCTCTCAGCTCAGCGGTACATCAGGTCTGAAGAAACTCGTGGAAAACTCATTCTTAACCTCTCTTAGCTAATAGCTGATCGTTTATCCATGGTTTCCTGATTTTTCTAGACGCCCTTTCGGTACGGAAAGGAAAATGTTTTTTGTAAAGGTATGTGACCCTAAGAATGAATAAGCAAAACGCGACATTTGGGTCCTCTAATTCTTCGACATCCGAGCAGCCCACGCTCTCTATATCACCACGGGATTGGTCTAACTGGGACGGCAAAATTTGGTTGTAGGCAACTTTGCGATTTACTCTTTTTTTCCTTTTGTGCAAGTTGCACACAAATAAAAATGGCAAGGTGATGACTGAGATCGCATGCAAGAACGCCTAATTAAACTTAATTCGCTTTGTAGTTGGTTAAGAAGTCAATTATCGTTGTCGAACTGGACTTAATACGCGTTGGGAGGTATATGGCGTTTGTTATGTGATTCAAGCAGCAGATTAAATTCTTTAATAGAACCCAAAGTTTGAAGCATATTTAAATTCAAATCACCAAAACAGAGGACTCCAAGATTGCAATCTTTGATATATGCGAAAAGAAAATCAAGGAAATAAAAAAAATTGATGTTCCCGTCAGGAGGTCTGCATACCGTAACAATAACCAACTTGTTGGTATGCGTAGGGATAACAGCTCAAGATCCATTGCGGATTTTGTGACACTGAAAGCAATTTGTAGTTTATAATTAATTATCTGCATAACAACACCGCCTCCTGTGCTGTGACTTCGATTAAGATTGCAGATTCGATATTCAAGGATACAAAATACGTCATCATGGTCGTTGTACCAAGTTTCGGTCAACACAAATACACCGAACTGGGTACGAGGAATTCCCGGACTCCAAGCCTGATGGTCTTGCGAAGCTTCGGCGGCGTGAACTCGGCACCCCTTGGTTAAAGGCAGCACAGCACCCGTTTTCATAAGGTTACGGGTTAGAGCTGGAGACGAGCGTGTGTGGGGGGGGGACCTCTCGCAGTTACCTTCTGGACATTGTCTACCCTTGAGGAAAACAGTCATGTAGAAGGCTCACCGCCTTCTTTTAAGTTCTTCCAAGGCTCGGATATGGACTCTAGATTGTGAGAGCAAGGCTTGACTATTGAATATTATGTGTGGTTGTTTGTATAGCCTGTATATAAACTAGTTTTGAGGCATGTGCCTGATTTGTGGGCCTTATTTAAGATTTAAGTGACGCTACGGTAGCGCAGTTGTCGGGAGAATCCGCGAAGCTAATTCTACCCATTATTTTCAACAACCTCAACTCAATGCCACGGGCGCCTGCAAATGCGCTATATTAGTAGGAACCTGAACGGTTGTCGTGCTTACTCTCGCTGTTGTATTTACTAGGAAAACTGGATTAAGAGTCGAATTTTTCTAATGCGCAAATCTATTTGAAGGCTACATTCTCACCCCTCATTCACCACAAATTTTTGTCCGTCCGTGCACTCCTAAAGAAAAAGACTACGTCCAGCTGCGCCGCCATCAATGCCGATTACAGAAAGACGGCAACAGAAAGAAATATTCCACAGTCAGGACTGAAAGAACGGGCGAAGCCGAACAACCACGTCCGCCTGATTGATTGCTGCAGCAGCAGATACCCCCAATAGACACTCGCTCATAACTGGGAATCATGAAGGCCCTATCACTGCTGCTTGCAGAAAGAAGGAAGTTGATAGCAATAGATATAGGAAAAAAGATAGCAAAGAAGCGCGTCAACGGAAACGATGTTCGCCCAAATGATTTCTGCAGAGTCAGATAACCCCAATACCCGCATGTCATCTGTATGCAGGTAGTAGACACTTATGCAAAGGATGCATAGTCATGTGAAAATTTTTGTGCAGTAAGTGTGAATATCACAACAGCGGCGCTGCTAGAGCTGGCTCTAATCTCGTATGCAGCGGTGAACAAGGATGAAAGCAGTAAGTTTTGTAAAAGCCCTTGCAAGACAGCTAAATTTTAACCCTTTATGAATTCTCAAAATTCTCACGAGATGAAAAAAGGTCGTGCTTGAAAACGTTGCTGTTTTTAGTGGTTTCGAAACGCACAGGTTGTGTGTCTTTTTACCTGCGCTCTCTCTTGCGTTCGAGCACTATTTCGTAGCCTTCTTCGCACGTGCTCATCCGCGCGCTCTTACGTGCTTGTAGTGACCGTGACCATCGCTTCTAGTCGACATTTCTGGTGTCTCTGGTTGGCTCGGCTAGAGTCTAAAATGTGTATACATATGTTGAAACATAGAGCAGCTCACAATCATTCCTGCGGGAGTAGCAAGGATTGGGCAGCTTATTTTTATTTCAAGTCCAGGGCTACCAGCAATACCACAAGCTTCTTTAAAAACGAACGCTACAGATTCGCTAAGAGCCGCGATCAAATAGAAGTAACTAAAGGTTGCAAAATTTCATTTTGCTCTCATCAAGCGGAAAAATTGAGTGTAAAGAATAGAACAATTATAACTACCAAGAACTGCACACAAATGAACAATGCACACGCCAGCACACAAAACGAAAAAATGGCAGCGATTAATAACTCAAAACTAAAGAATGTGGCGCATTTAGCCAAGCATGTACAAGAAGAAGGCAGGTAGGAGAAAAAAAATAAAAAATAGTGATATTGTCTGCGTTGGCGCCAAAAGATAGTTTCGGCATTTTTTTTTTTCATTTTCAGTAACTTTGTAATATACATATCCACAAAACCGGGAGACAAAACCATCTGAGACCTTATCAAGTTGCTAGTTTCGGGATATGTAATTAGTACACAAAATACTGAAACCGGGCGCTAGTCAGAAATAATTGTAAAACGCGTAGAATTTTATAGGCATAAATATAGGTTCCACAAAACTTGCAATTAACTGAAGTATGCATCACGTGATATGCCGCCAATGGAAGAAATAAAATAACAAACAGGGAGAATGTTGACAGCATTCACATAATACATAAATGCCATGCCAAGAGGCGCAGATGGTTTAACAAAATTATATAACAAAAAACGCAGATACAACATAGTACTACATTTCGCGCTACAATAAGTGTTATTTTTGTTAATGGTGTCCTTGAGTGAGCGAGATAAGTTACGGCGCCTTTTTTACAGCTGCTGGAAGTGCATTCCATATCTTTGTGCCAGGATAAGCTAACAATCGCCTGCAGTATAAGTTGTTGATGGTTCGAATGTTGAAATTATATTAATGCGTCTATTCCTACAACCGCTGATCAAATTTAAAATACTGAGTGCTCAAAAGAACATTGTTGCAGTTTGCAGAAAACTCATCTAATTTGCCATAATTACACAGCAGTGTGCAGCGAAAAAATTCAAAACAAGAAATATAATCTCAGTGAAGCATGTAATCTCATTTTATTGCCACAGTCCTGTACGCCCACCAATGGAATTTTTTCTATAGCGTGGCCTCCTGCAACTGGTATACGCCACTGAAAAGTTCAATATTGTTCTTTAAGAACAGATGCCTGCCCTACCGTTTTCTGCTATTGTGGTTTAATGAACGTGGAGTAAGTTCGCGGCCAGTGCTTTCATAATACACGGAGCAGTCGCTGGACAAAATGACGTGTTTCGGGCGCGCATTATTTTCCCGAAAAAACATTTGGACAAAACTTTTGGTCATGAAAAGTTCTGGCTTATTCTTTGTCCTTCTAATATACCCGAATAACCCTTCTTGAATCTGCTGCTTTACTCACCCTACGTGACATGCGAGCTTACGGTCGGAAGTTTTCCAATTTCGGCCTCAGATTCGAGTTATTCTATAGAAGGAAGCGCTCAAAAATCGTATATGCTCGAAGGCTAACAACGATTGTGTATGTGATGAGATCCGGTTACGAAGAAAGAGGGAAGACTGGATGAAGCAGCTGTACGTGATTGCGGATGCGAACGTGATAGCGAGTTAGGAAACGCGTGCGCTTCAACGGTGCGCACACCGCGTCGCTTCAGAGGAACAATGAAGAGGTCCATTCAGCGGGAAGACTTGAAACAGAGAACATTTCCTGTAACAACCGAAATATTACCTTCACATCGTGACAGCAACATTACAGGCCGCAACACTTAGTTCCAAGTCATTTTGCACAGAGATTCACGCGCTGATAACCTAAGAAACACTGTACGAGAGTTCATGCGCCACAAAATGTGTTTAAAATGTTGATCTGCTCCATGGGCTTAATTACATCGATTTAGCGTTTACGGCACGAGAGTTACCAATATTGAAAACGAACGACATCAACACTAGAGGCGGTTGGAGGGGGGGGGGGGGGGGGACTCTTGATCAAACATCGGAAAACAAAAAAAGCAGGCAAATATCAAAGGAAACAAAAAATTAGGTGCGTTTAACTACTACTGAACCTCATTAGAGAGCGAAAGCTGTGGTGTATCGGGCAACTAGACGCGGCTTGGCGTCTGTAAGGTTGAGTGAGCTTCGCACATTGGAAAGCCAGCTCGCCCACTCTGCAACCCTGGCAGGTGGCAGTTGAATTAATGGTTCATCGCAAGAGGTTGGTCAGACATTCAAGGCTGGGCCCTATTCTACCGCCTTCTTCCGGCAAATCGAAAGGTTTGGGGTGAAGGTCAAGTGGTGTGACACCATGGTGGACCACATATGGTCGGGCCTATAGCCACCCTTGACCTCTGATCCACTTGAAGGTCAACCGGCAATGCACGACGAAATCGGCGTCACCTAGCGTGTGAAGCTTTCGCTTCAAAATTACGACTGCAAACCGAATAAATCTGTTCTCGCTTCTTCTGCGGGTCAAAGCGATGCTTTGGTTTCTCTTAAAAGATTCCAGCGGCTAGCCCGCCGAATGAATTTCTATGCTTTGCCCACTAAACTGGCAAATGGCCTGCGCAGCCGGAATAAGTCGGTGCAGTGAAGGCCGACGGATGTTTCGGTTCACTGCTTCACGAAGTTTAACGTCCAAAACCGACTCAGACTATGAGGGACTCCGTATTGGGGGCTCTAGGAAACTTGCCACCCAGAGTTTCGGTTTTTTTAACGTGCACTGACACTGCGCAGCATACCGATTGTTCCCGCGTGCGCTATGGTTTGAGTGCGTTCGGGTCTTAGCAGACCTAAGTCCAGGACAAATGCTTTTCGTGAAAAGGGCAAATGAATACTCGTAACCCCCGAGGACCCCACATATTCGGGACGGTTGGCTGCCATTACTGGGTTTCAATTATTTTTTTTTTTTTTACATACTGCGGCCAATTCTTTCGCCCAAGCAGGAGAGGCCTACAAATAACACCCTACAACAAAAAGAACACATATAACGCGTGAAATAACACATGGTAAACAACTTCCGAAAAAAAATGCTTGACAAAAATTGTTAAGAAATAAATTCCACGAACAGATCTCGAGTATGATAAGAATGCGACTTTCATAACAAATAATTTTTTTGTAATGAAAACAGGATATATTAAGCATGTAAAATATCATTTTCTATTTCTTTCATAAAATCATTGATTCAAATACGTTGCGTAGTAAAGAATTCCATTCTGTGACTTCGCGGCGGAAAAACCTACATTTAAATGTGTTAGTGCGAGCAACAATTGGGCCTCCCAAATGGTTTTTACGTAAGCACGTCAAAATCTTTTCTTATGCATGCCCTCAGCAGCCGTAGCGGAAGACGTACTCACGTAATGCCTTAATCTTATTACTAATGTTGAAACCACTGCAAGGCCTGATGATCGCTTTGCATTATACGGTATTTAAAGAAAGCGTAATGGGAACTTTCATGATTGATTGCAGCACAGATGCTGAAAAAATTAAATCGCAAGTATGCTGTGAGAACCGCTCAGTCGCACTAGCTCTCGCAGTACTGGTGGACAGCTGAACAGCGCCGAAAGGAAAGAGATAAAGCGGGAGATGAAAAGAGGTGGAGAGTGGAGGTGCGTGGGAATCTCCATTGCACGGATATTTTTATCCTGTGTTAAAAGCACAAAGAATGCTCTGGTGTTTTTGCATTTCGCCTCCATAAAAATGCGGAATTCACGGCTGCGATTCAAGCTACGGATCTTCACCTGTTAACTGCATCGACCACAGAGTCGCTTTGGTGTAGTGACCGGAAAATAACATTGAAAACGATAGGAGGCGGTAAATGTCCCCCGGACTGTATAGAGAGCGCTATGTTAGAGTTTGTTAACATGACAGCCATGCCATTATCGCGTGCACATGGTAGTGGCACCTGCGTGCAACTTTCGTAAACGCCACGCCTAAACGCCGAGCCGGCAGGGACTACCTTGCTGGGTAACCTCCTCGAAGGGCGAGCAGACTATTAAGCACACTCTCAAACTCACACAGAATAACATGGTCACGAAGAATAACATGGTCACCTGGTCACAGAAGGCCTAGCCGGAAACGAGGTAGCGAGTGATGTAGCCCGAGCTGTCACAAACCGGGCGGATCCCCATCCCTACCGCACCCCTCCCCTAGGACCGTATGGTGACAGGTTAGAACACCTTAGTCTAGAAAGACGACATTTCTCACCGCCACGCAAACAACTTTCCTCCTCAGATGCCATTGACTGGAGGAGAGTACAATCACACATTCAAGTCTTCATATTTCACAAAAGATCAGATCCACACGATACCCAAGTTACTGTCCTTGGTACGGAGCAAGCCCCATGCTCTGCCATGGATCTTGGGAATGCCAGGACAAACAAAAGAAAAAATTAATAGTGCCACGCACGACACACGAGCAGTGGGAGAAGGCCGTGACCAGCGACAACCTGGACCAGCAAGGCTGGATAAGCCAGCTAGTCCGCAAGTCAGCTGCCGCCAGCGTAGCCCTGGACTAGGGGCCCGACCACCCGGCTGCTTCGAATTAATCATCTAAATAAAAGTTTTCTATCTCTTTCTCACCCACTCTCTCCTAAACGCCACCAACTCGCGCAATCTCTCGCCGCCAATAATGAACACCACGTGACCTAACAAGAATGTTTTACTTTCAGGTTCGAGAAAACTGAAGTCTCCCGCGAAATTCCGCGCAGAGGTGTCTATGGTGACAGTTTTACTCTTATTACGGGCTGCAGAACGTGCGATAAAATGGTTCATAACATCGCAAGAAGGATTTTGGGCAGGATTACACATGCAAATAGCAGCATACATGACGAAAGACAACAGTGACTGAAACCATAAAGCATAAAAAATATTTTTTTCAGTTCGTGGTGCCTATTAGTTACAATTTATTAGTGTAATTGTTAGATGGCTTAAAGACAATTCATAACAAAGCGGAAGGAAATTTCAACGATCCTTATGATACTTCGCAATGCGAAATTTGAGCGCAAATCTGCTTCAGCGCCGCGAACGGCCGGTCTATTCGGCGGCGGCGGCTACGACCTCATGCTTCGGCAGTGCGAACGGTAGGGTCGCCTCAAAGGCGGCGATGGTCTTGTTCATCGGCGGAGTTAACGACAGGGCCCTATTGGCAGCGGCGAAGAGCTTGTGCTTAGGCGGTGCGAACGGAAGGTCCTCTCGGCGGCTGCGCTTAGCTGCTCCTTCAGCGGCGCGCACCTCTAGATTCTGGCGTCGGTGGCGATGATCCTCAGATGGGACAGCAGGTTTCGCAGCAACGGGAGACGACACGCTTCCGCCGGTTCCGTCGCTCATTGACAATGTGCCGTCACATCCACAAGACCTAGTTCGGGTAATTCAAAGTCCCAACAGTGATCACAAAGCACAACAGAGATAACGTCACCAATTTCTCATTGGTCTTCATGGTCGTGACGTCATTCTACTACTATCACGTTGTGCGTCTAAATAGAGAAATGCAAGTAAGCTCGAAAAAAGAAAGGGAATGCCGGGACTCGAGCACCTGCACCCTTGGCGTGACGGCTGAGCGGGTGCGCTAACCCTCGACAACGGAGGTGCTCGTTCTTCGGCCGATAAAGATTGGACGTATTTGAGCGTCTGTCACCGCAAAGCATGCTACAGGCGGTTATGGCGCTCGGCTGCTGGACCGAAAGGCTCGGGTTCGATCCCGGCCGCGGCGGTCGAATTTCTATGGAGGCGAAATTCTAGACGCCCGTGCGCTGTGCGATGTCAGTGCACGTTAAAGAACCCCAGGTGGTCGAAATTTCCGGAGCCCTTGACTACGGCGTCTCTCATAACCTGAGTCGCTTTGGAACGTTAAACCGCCATAAGCCATAAGCAATCTACAGAGCGGGCAAAAACATGTTTTTAATTAACGTAACCAATGACATCACCAATCCTAATCACCAAATAATTAAAGCCTATGCGTGTCAGCAGTCGATGAACGGA